>NC_066617.1:331837214-332142146 GCF_025201925.1 Gopherus flavomarginatus
CATGCACAGGCAAGAGCACTCTGTACTGGAGTGAAGGAAAGTGAATTAAACGCAGAAGGGGAGAGAGCCAGCAATAAAAATAAATTTGGCAAGAAGAGAGAGATGGGGGAGAGGGGGTGGGGGGAAGCTGTTTTGCTGCTGAGTGGAGCTGTAAACTCACTGCATCCACGCTTGGCTTACAGAGGTAGGACAACCTGTGAGAGCAACCTACTGAGCAAGTCCTTTCAGCCCAGGCCTTCCTATTCAACCACTCAGAAACTTCCAGTCACTGCATCAAGGGAACCCCACCCATTCAGGATCAGTGGATGTGTTCTTGAGATAATATGATTATAGTGAGTGCTGGATTGTGTTTTATAAAAGCTGTTCCATATGTGCAAGTACAGAAATACTGAGATGACAGCTAAGGGCTTGTCTACACTGGCAATTTACAGCACTGCAACTTTCTCGCTCAGGGAGGTGAAAAAACAAGTTTCAGCGCTGTACAGTTCCAGCGTAGAAAGTGTATCAGCGCTGGGAGCTATTCTCCTTGTGCAGGTGGGTTTTTTAGAGCGCTCTCTGCCGCGAGTACACAAACCACATTAAAGTGCTGCTACAGCAGTGCTTTAACATTGCCAGTGAAGACTAGCAGTTTCAATGCTTAAGCCTTCAGATGCCTCCATGTTCCAGCTGCAAATAGTATTCCAGTTATTTGATTTCTGGAGTATAGTGGTACAATTAGAATCCATGTGCTTAATGCTACTTAAAGCTATTTTATATTAAATGTATGTGATGTGCTTTAAACTTCCAGTTTGAGGACAAAAGCCTGACACAAAGCTCTTCTCTCTTCCTATGTAAGGGTTTCCTCCCATTTCTGAATACTTAAGATGATAAAGAAGTCCCTTAAGGGAGAAAGATGAAACAAGTGAATCTGTGAGAGAATTCAATTCAATTTGGAATGCTTTTTCTGCATTTACAATTCGTACCACATAATCAGACTGTTTTAAATAGTGGTCATCTGATTCTTGGCAAATTTGTATGATGAATGTAGGAAAAGAGAGATGCTATCTATCAACTAAATTCTTAAAATACTATCTCAGAATTTGACATCAGTAGTTTATAGAAAGTAATCTTTGAGCCCAGACTTCCACTGACTGATTTTTACTAGGTAATTCTAGAAATTTTTTGACATTACTAAGTTAATTTAACTACTGATTTAAGAAAGTACTCTAATGTGTTAGTAAGCATTCCCAAACTGTGTGGAATGCATAGGTAACAAGCTACTCTGAGTACAGTATATGTCAGAATTAGGCACACTAACACTTGCACTTCTATGAGTTTTAAGTATCTAAATTTTTCAGGTACTATTCCAGTCTAAGTTCATGCTTGAAACAGATTTTAGTATGTTTATAGTAATTTTTGTGGACATTTGTCTGCATCATTGAAGCATTGCAATTTCAGCTCAGTGGAGGCCCACCAGTGGAATGGAAGTAGCATTTGTAAGTAACAGTTAAGGTCTTTTGCCAGACTGTCTAATGAAAGATAAGGCTAGTGCAATCATTCTTCAGTTTGAGCAGCAGCCAACCAAATTCAAAAGTATCGTCTGAATATGAAGTTTTACATTACAATAGAATAGTTTGTGGAACCCAGGCAAGCTTTAGAGATTTGGACATCTGTTTAAGAAGACTCCAAATATTTCAATTACTGAAATAACTGTAAACACAGATCACCCGGGAACCATTGTTCACCATACCTGAAATGTAATTAGATATTCAACACACAGGGCATCTTGGCAGTATCACTAATTGATACCAAAGAGAAGCTGCAGTATGTAAAGTTTAGTATAATACTGAAATTGTTTACTAAGTTCATTTCTATCCATTTATTTTGTATGTAGGGACAGCTTTTTGTATGCGTATTTTTCTTTAGTATAGAACTGCCATAATATGTAATTAAAATGCAGAGGGTAGTTATAGTGCATCTTAACATTACTGTAATGATAAAATTTGTTTTAAGTTAGACTTAATAAAACAGTGATTTTTGCAGGTTACTTGAATCTTGTTTCTAATAGATAGCAGAATCTTATCATTTTTACAAGACTGTTTTAATTATTTGGTTTTCAGAAGATGCGATTTACCAGCAGAAACTCAAGATGAGTGCATAGCACCCATGCAAATGTGCTGGGGAATGAGTATCAGGGTCTCCTGCTTGCTGGCACCAAAGATTTAATGGTGACCAGCAGACATCATACTGTTTACATGTAGGTTACAATATACTAAAGTGCTCAACATGCCCCTGTTGAGCTCTTTTCCTGCTGCATCAGCTCCGGTCAGGTATTCAGAGAAAATCAGATTTCACAGTAATATTTTTAGGATCAATCTACATTATGGTTCAGACAGAGGATAGATAAGACTGATTTATGGTAGTCCTTTATTAAGAATTTGCCCCATTTAAATTGTGAAATAAATCTCTCTGCAGCTCCTGTATTTGCCAATGGGGATGTCATCTACATTGCACTGTAATGGCAAAATCCTGGGTGTCTGCACATATCTTACTTTCTTGTAGTTCTTTTCAGTGGGTTACATACACTTGCAATTAATTGTTTGAGTCTCTGAAGTTAATTATACAAGAATAAATATGTAATACGTGACACATTGTATTTTTTGTATGTTGCTGGTAGGAACATTCCTATGCACAAAGAAAACGTTGCCATTTATAGTTTAATACTTTGAAGAGGTTTTTTTTTAATGGCTTTTATAAATTAATGAAATATACAAAAAAAAACAAATTTTGCCTGAGTTCCTTCATATTTTAATTGTACCTTGTAACATCTCCATACATATATATTTTTTTCACCACTGTATTCTTAGGTTATTACTTAATGTTGAATGGTTGCATTCAGACTTTTGTAAATCAAAGTCCAGACCTATATATTTTATCTAAATTACAATTCACGGTTTAGGCAAAACTTGCACCTTTTGGGGCCCTCTTTTCCTAAGTGGTAAAGTATTTTTAAGTTGTGACACTTGACCTCATTGAATGCAAAAGTGACTAAATAAAGAATGTGAAATATTCTGAAATTAAACTGTTTAAATGTAGTGCATTTGTGTGGCGGCGAGGGAAGCTTGTTTGACCTGTTGATGGAATGCTAAAACATTTGTAAAGGGAAGACAAAATTCTCTCTAATTTTTGTTAGAGACGAGTATATGCATGGTGTGCTTTGCACTACAGATAAGACTCTCTGCTCCACAAGGTTTACAGTCCAAAACAAGAGCAAATGACAACATGGTAACTGTTAGTTCTAAGTTATCCTGTTTTAATCCTCATACTGATCTGTCTAATGGAAAATCTGGTTCTGCAATTTCAGAGTCAAAGCTCATAGACTCATAGACTCTAGGACTGGAAGGGACCTCAAGAGGTCATCGAGTCCAGTCCCCTGCCCTCATGGCAGGACCAAATACTCTCTACACCATCCCTGATAGACATTTATCTAACCTACTCTTAAATATCTCCAGAGATGGAGATTCCACAACTTCCCTAGGCAGTCTATTCCAGTGTTTAACTACCCTGACAGTTAGGAACTTTTTCCTAATGTCCAACCTAAATCTCCCTTGCTGCAGTTTAAGCCCATTGCTTCTTGTTCTATCATTGGAGGCTAAAATGAACAAGTTTTCTCCCTCCTCCTGATGACACCCTTTTAGATACCTGAAAACTGCTATCATGTCCCCTCTCAGTCTTCTCTTTTCCAAACTAAACAAACCCAATTCCTTCAGCCTTCCTTCATAGGTCATGTTCTCAAGACCTTTAATCATTCTTGTTGCTCTTCTCTGGACCCCCTCCAATTTCTGAAGAGAATTAAAAAATATGCAGAGTAGTCCAACGGTCACTGTATGGGAAGCTGCTCCCCCATGCACCTAACCCCCATGCATCTGGACCTCCCAGACACTCCTGCCAAGCTTCATGCTGTACACCCAGAACCCCCGTAACCTTCCATACCTATACCTCAGCCCCTGCATCTCGACCTCACTGCCTCCAGTCCGTGAACCCAAACCACCCCCCAGAGCTCCCTGCACTCAAACTCTGGCCTGCTTGCCACTGACTCCCAACTAGCTGCACCCAGACCCGCTCCATCCCCGCACACTGAGCCCCAACCACTTTCACCTGGAATCCCCTGCAGAGTCCCATTGCCCCTGCACCCTCCCCTCCCAAGCCTCTGTGCATCAAGATCCCCTCACTGAAGTGCCTGCACCCCAACTGTCCTGCACAGAATCTTCTCACTTCACACTGATCCCCTCTCCACTTGGGTCCTACCTGCCTCACACCTGGTGCTCCTGGTACAGAGGGGCAGGGCTCCAGCGTATTTCTGGCACAGGCATAGGCCCAGGCCTTGTGCTGTGTCAGGGTCGGATGCAGTTTCACTACTGAGTCCATGTCCCAGGTGTGGAGAGTGGGGAGGCTGTAGGGTGATCTCTCACCTTAATACAGCTAGTGGAGTCTCTGCATTTATTTATTGACAAAGTTTGCAGAATTTTAAAATATTGTGCAGAATTTAATTTTTTGGCACAGAATGCCCTCAGGAGTAAAATCCATAGAAAAAAATGGGTTCACACAATATAAGAATCCCTGCCCTGGAGTATTTGTAATCTAAATTAAGGAAAACCAGACCAGACCGCAACACAATGAAAGCAAATATGTGCCAGGACTATGACTACAGGGGTGCGGGAGTGAGGGGGAAGAAGGTGAGGGTGCAGATAGTGTTCTCATACATCCTCCAAGTTGAGAGTAAAGGCCCAGGCAGGGACACATGCATCCTGGATATAAGTGCATCACTGCATAGATCAGTAGTCCCCAATCTTTTCCAGGGGGCGGGCACCAGATGACGAGCCACCAAGGACCATGGCCGGCAGACAAGTATCTGCTGAAATGTCCCAAGAAGCAGCAACGGCAAGAGGCATCACTGCTGAAATGCCACCGAAAAATCAGCATTTCGGCAGCGATGCCTCTTGACGGTGCTTTTCGGTGGCATTTCAGGGAATGCTTGTCTGACAGCACACATAGCTGCCCCATGGTGCCTGCGGGCACTGCATTGGGGACCCCTGGCATAGATGGTGTTGGCAAGAGGACTTTGGCTTCCTTGACCATGGGATGCTGTTCTGGGAAGAGAGAGGTCAAATAAAACATACCCATAAATATAACTAAATCAGGATTTAGTCATACTTAGGAGAAACTCTTAATCCTAACATAGCCTCAATGCCTTTTGTTTCTCCAGATTATTTTTAGATCATTTTTTTGGCACAGATACTAATATTCTTGGATATCAATCTGCCCAAAATAGCATAATTTCATTTTCATCTCATAATAAAGCAAAGGGACTCAGTGGTAGGAAAAGGCCAGCAATAATACTGGTTAACCTACTAAGGTTGCTTCCCCCCGCACCCCCTTTTGAGGAGGAAGCTAGTGAAGGAAAAAAGAAATGTTTACAGTGATCCTGCCAAACTCCTACTACACAACAGCAATTTCCTTACAGCAACTCCCACTGCCCAAATGCAACATGGCCCTATACAAAACCCCTGCTTTATAACAGAAGATAGCGTTCCATGCAGTATATGCCTTTCACTATGTAGTGAGCTAAGATTAAGAAAAAACACCTCACATTTTTTCTCTATGATTGATTTTAATGTCATTATCTCTACATATATTAACAGAAGACAAATGTTCATCAGATTCACATCCTTATCCCCACATTTTTTTTACCAAGTACAAAATTTTCCACAAGAGGTGTTGAACAGCCTACAACAGATCAGATGGTAGAGCACTGCAAATATGCCAAAAGTGAACAGATATGATTTAAGAGTTTGTCCATTTTTTAGTCACATTCAAGTGATTCAAATGATCCGCAACGTATCTATGTTCAGGAAACTTAGATATTATCTGGCTTTTCAAGGCCTCCCATTTTGCAAGTCTCCGCTCTGCATTATGTTTATATTCCTGCTCTGGTGTCATATATGGTCGACTCAGCCAATATTCATTCTCAGCTTCAACTTCCAGCCTTTGAATCACTGAACGCTTCATTGAAAGAGTAACCACTCTTGGTCTTCTGTATTTTCCAATCCATTGTTTCCCAGGAATCCTTTTTCGGAGTAGCGCTGTGGTCAGAAACATTACCTTAAAGTAAATAAGATTTTATATATATATATATATATATATATATATATATATATATATATATATAAGTTTTTAAATTTATTATGAATAATTAAAGTCTGTTTAGAAATAACGAGAGTTTCTCTACAATTAAAACACTTGCTCAGAACACTTTTAAGCTGTTAGAGAAGTCTTTAATCTGCTGTGGCACACCCTGAGCTCTGGGGCTCTTCCACCAGCCAATGGCTGCAGGAGAAAAGGGGAAGAGGAGCCCACTCATTGTTGGCAGAGGAGGGGAGAGAGAGGGAGATTGATTGAACTCTGATTGGTTGCTCTGCCCCTGAAGTAGGCAGGGCAGTGAGACAGACAAACAGCCAGTCAGAAGGCAGCTTTCCCCCACTTCTTGTTCTAACATTTACTTTTTAAAAAAATGCCACTGCTTGCCTGTTCATGCCTGATGACAGACTGGTAGGGATTTGGGAAACACTGCATTAAAGTGTTACAAAGCTAAACATTTACCAATATGGCACCCTGAAATAACCACCATTCAGACAAATTCCACAGTGATGGATTCATCAGAGTTTCACAGGGTTTTTTTAAGGCCAAAATGGACCATTAGATATTTTAATCGGATTTCCTGTACAACAAAGGCTACTGAATTTCACCCAGTTATCCCTGCATCCAGCCAATAACTTCTATTTGACTAAAGCATATTTTCTAGAAAGGCAACCAGTCTTAATGTGATGACAGGTGAGCTGTGGCTCACAAAAGCTGGTGCTGAAATAAATTTGTTAGTCTCTAAGGTGCCACAAGTACTCCTGTTCTTTTTGCGGATACAGACTAATGCGGCTGCCACTCTGAAACCACCACTTTCTGTGGTACAGCCATTGGATAATCACCCTCCTTGTTAATGATATGCCTTCTTTCTACTGGATATTTGTCCAGCATTACCTTCCACGCTTTGGTTTTTGTAAAATAACCTTGTAGTACCTGGTATTTTCTCCCTGTAAAGGTACTTACACACCACAATTAACTCACCTCCTGATTTGTAATTAATTAATTTTTTAATCTAGCTAAACATTAAGTCTCTAAATGTAAGGCACTTTTCCCCATCGTTTAATCATGTTTGGGCTCCGCATCCTCTCCAAGAATTTTTTGACTATGGGGGCCCCAGAACTAGATTCCAGTATCTGTGTCACCAATGCATATAAAGGGGCATTTACACGTTCAAAGCTTGCAGCAGCCCGTTTTGCCATAGCATTACACTAGGCTCTCATCCTGAATTACTCGTTCACTGCTCCCTCCTCCCAAATCCTTGCCAGTCACCGCCTTCTAGCCCGTGGGGGCCCCAGGCTGGACACGCGTTCCCAGCACTAGCTTTGCACCCCGCGGCACCGAATCGCAGCGCTGGCATGGGCGCAGGTTACGCGGCCCATCGCGCTGTGACTAGCACCCCGCCCCCACTGCATTTCCCGCTCCACAGAGCCCCCGGAGCAGGGGAGGCCGGGGCTCAGGAGGCCCGCGGGGGGGGGAGGGCGTTACCCCCTCGCCGGGCCTGGGCTACGAGGATCACGCGAGAACCGCCGGGGCTCAGGGCTGCCCCGTGGGGGCACAGGCCGGGCCACGCGAGCTAGGGCGTGGCGGGCCCGCCCGCGCCTGGAGCCATTTACCCTAAGACGAGATCCGGCTTCGTTCACCGCAGCCCGTCCACTTCCTCACAGGCCGGAGACAAGACGGCAACGGCTAACCAGGGTCATCACAGCGCGAGCGCCACACACGCCACGCGCGGCCGCTTCTATCGCGAGACTTGGGGCGCCGCCGCGGGAGGGGCGGGGACTCGCAGCGTCCAATGGCGTTCGCTCTGCTCAGGCATTCAAGCAGCGCTCGAGGCGCGCGGCGGCGCGTATCCTTGTTTCCATTCCAGCAGCAAGGGACGGACCCGGCCGAGCAAACCGAGAGCGGCTGCGGGTAACGGCTCCGGGTAACGGCTCGGCCGCGCGCTGGCGGGTGGGGCCGGGGAGCCTCCTCTCTGTCCCATGTCCGGGCCCTGCTCCCGCCCAGCTAAGCGGGGACACAGTCCGGGAGGGGAGTGCGGGTGCCCGGCGGGGTCGTTAGCTGAGCCCTGGCTCCCCCACCCGTGTGTGTGTGTGTGTGTGTGTGTGTGGTGCTGCATTAGGTGAGCCCCCCCGCCCCCCGGAGATACATGCGGAGTAGGGAGGGGAGTGTTGTATTAGCTGAACTCCCGCACAGACATGGGTGGGGGGTTATTGCATTAACCGAGCCCCCTTTGCAGGACACTGAAACTACTTTAATTCGCACCATACCCTGGTGCTCCCCCAACAGCCCCAGTACTATGTGCCATCCGGTCAGGGACTGTCCCTGTCTAACAACAGCGGCATCCGGACGGCAAAGGGGCCTGGCTGTAAGGGCGGAAACCTCAGGATTCACCGTCATTGCAGAGATACAAATCCCAGGAAATTTGTGCTTTTCCCGCTGTGGGAGTTCCCAGGCCTCACTCCTGCAAATGATGTGTGAAATGCCACGTGTACATTGCTCCTCTCTGGGTGTATTTATTGAGGGAGGGCTTAATTAGCTTAAGCACTTGTGGAATCTCAGTAAAGTAAATGCCTCAGGAAGCATAACATGTGATTATGACAATCTCTTTAAATATCTCCACTTTCTAGACAGTCTGTCAGAAAGAAACACTGTGGCGCTGCAATTAGTACTGTGTGTCTTGTAGCTTGAAAAACACATGAAATGTGTCATAAATTACATCCTTATGTGTCACTTTTTCTTCTGAACCTATGCATAATGTGCCTCAGGTGGCACGTGACTAGGATTCATCACTGAATTTGATCCACTGGTAGACTCATGGGCTTCCCCAAGCTAGGTACTGACAGGGAGTGTGATCCATGCCCCCTCTGTGCTGCTGAACTGCTGTCAATGGCTTGACTTTAACTTGTTTAATTTACATTTAAACTAAATTCTTGCTAATTCTCATCTGGCCTATTGTTGAACATGAGCCGAAGACCCCTTAGCTTCCCTCTGAATGAAATGTAAGGCAAGGACAATACAAAACATTTAAAGTAGCTCTCATAGAAAATGAAAAAAAAAGGTATTAGTGAGAAGGGGGGTAAAATGGCAGAGGGTGCTAATAGAGGAGGTTTGGTTGGAAGTGGGAACATTAGGGGGGCATTCTGCCCTCTTGAAGCTTGCCTTGCTCCTCCGCACCTTCCAAGCGGCGCCTGTCTACAGTTGCTGGGTAAATTGCAATTTGCCTGGAGAGATAGGAAGAAATTCCCCATGTGTCCCTGGCCTCCCACCCCTGTTGTGGCAAGTCTGCAGCTTCTGCAGTGGATTTCTGTGTAGGAGCACTTTGCTGTCAGAGTTCTCTGCAGCTGCAGCTTTTGCAGCTGCTCTGAGCCATCCCTGTATGCATCTTTTTGTGTGAGAAGATCACTGGCAGCATGACCTGGAACTTCATAAGTTCACTTCAGTAGCTCAAGGTGTGCAGTTTGGTACTGTCACTGCGTTTGATATGGGTCACCACCGAGAATACCAAGTTGAGGACAGATGTCAAGAAATAGGGCAGACACAGCCTTAACTGGTGGTTTGCTTCTATATGATTTCACCAAGCCAGTTAACAACAGTGACTCCTGTACCACCACACTAGTTATCAAGAAGCCAAAACACAGTTTCCTTAGGCATTCCAGCCCCTGACTTACCACCCAGACAACTGGATTTTTGTTATGATTATTAGAACTTGAAATCGTATATAAAGTTCTTCCAGTCTCAAAGGACCAGCCACCTTCCCAGCTCAGTATATGCTTTCAGGATCTTACCAAATACCACACTGCAGCCAATTCCTTTAATGAACTAAAGATTTATTAATAGAAAATAAGAGGGTTATTAAATGGTTAAAGGAGTCATATACAGTTGATTTCAGAGTATGCAGGTCAGGATAATAGCAGTGATGGTGATTCTGCTAGCATGCAGTATATCTCCCTGAATCACCGAAAAAGATTGGGGATCATCAGTGTTTTTCCAAAGCTTCCTTGTTAGAAATCACAATCTAGAGAAGTGGAGCGAGAAAAAAGACAAAACAGTGATGTCAGTCTCCTATTTTATACCCTCATCCCATGTGCCTAGAAAGTTACTGGCAAAAAGATGGAGTCTTGAATCACATGTCTTTCATGCCTCACTGAGTCATGGGGCAACCGTTGTCTGGTGCTTTCTGAAAAATCTCCAGGAGAGGCTCACTGGGCGAGCTGAGTCTCTTCAGTGGCCCATCAACACAGGGATGGCTAGTATGCATGTAAATTTGCCCTGTGGGTGTCACCCAAGAGCAAAACATACTTGATATACAAACACATAGCCCAGTGGTTCTCAAACTGTTAGTCGGGACACCAAAGTGGGTCGTGGCTTACACTTGCTGAAGCCCAACCCTGAGGGCTTCAGCTCTAGGTAGTTGGGCTCAGGTTACAGGCCACCCGTGTGGGGCTGAAGCCCTTGGGCTTCAACTCCCTTCCCCCATCCCTCCACGCAGAATGGTGGGGCTCGCGCTTTGGTCCCCTCCCCACCTGGGGCAGTGGGACTTGGATGGGCTCAGGCTTCTGGCCCCCCTCCTGGGATTGTATAATACAAGCAGCCCTCGAATTTAGGACACAATTGGTTCTTGAAAATTGCGTCATAACTTGGAACCGCAGTACTCTCCATTGTGGGACCAAGCGTCATAAAGTCAAAACCAATTGTAAGTCAAATCAGGGTGTCAATTCAGAAACATAAGTGCCATTCATTGTAAGTTGAATGTCTGTAAAGTCGAGGACTGCCTGTATTCATAACTTCAGATACAATGATGATATCTGGATTTAAACAGAATAATCATACTGGATATATTATAACTTTTCCATTGATCCATGACATACTTTGTACAGGATTTATTGCGATTTGTAACCGTGGTGACTGTATTAGTGTAACTAGTTATATTCCTTTTTATGCAGCATCACAGGTACAAGCTAAGGCTAGGCATAGCAGGAAGCCGGCCAACTTGGTGCCACATGAGAGTACAGCACCCATCTGCCCAGTCTTAGTGTGGAAATGCACTGCTAAGTAGAACTTTATGGCCAGCGTGGCTGGTGATGTTATTCACCATTATGGGTGAATATGTCCAGGAGAGTGCATTTTGTTTCATGGGCATATGCTGGAGCACTGCACTGCATGCAGCGACCATTCATTTGAAACTGAAACACTTTTTAGTTTTTTAGCATCCCATTTCCAACAAGCTCACACTTTGGTACCCCCTGTCTTAGTGGATATATGGAGTTCTATACAGTTGCATCTTTCAGAGATGACCTTAAGCCACTTATATACAGTGTAGTTTTTAGCCATGTCAGTCAGTCCGTCCATCCCAGGATATTAGAGAGGCAAGGTGCCTGAGAATCATAGAATACCAGGCTGGAAGGGACCTCAGGAGGTCATCTAGTCCAACCCCCTGCTCAAAGCAGGACCAATCCCCAGACAGTTTTTTGCCCTGATCCCTAAATGGCTTCCTCAAGGATTGAACTCTCAACCCTGGGTTTAGCAGGCCAATGCTCAAACCACTGAGTTATCCCTCCCCCTTCCTGAGGTAATATCTTTTATTGGATCAAATTCTGTGAGGAGAGAGACAAGCTTTCAAGCTATACAGAGCTCTTCTTCAGGACCTGAAGCTTGTCTCAGAAGTTGGTCTGATAAAAGATTGCTTCACCCACCTTGTCTCTTGAAATGACTCATGGCACTTTGTAAGAGTATGGTTGTCCTGTGGTATTCATGAGTAAAATTTCCCCTCATACCCCACTGCTGTGTTTCATGTTGTAGTTCATTAGCTCTTGGTAGTTTATGCAAGAGATGGCCTATGTAAATGTCAACTATTAAGTTGCTGATAGGTGTTTGCCTTGTCTTCTCTAGTGATTTTCTTCATCATGGAGCTGACGGGAAATTTCTTCAGCAAACTGCGGGCTTTAGCTGTCACTTTGGAGAAGGAGGCTGAGCAACTTGAACTAGCATTAAATAGAGAAGATACACGTAAGTGTGTGAGAGGCTGCACCTCAAATCTGGTACTTCCGTGAAAGCTGTTAGTTTTGTGCTCTCAGCAAGAAAAACATTACAAGAGAGGTCAAAGTATTTCCATCCTGGTCTTTTGTATGGAAATGCAGATTCTAGTTGCCAATGTGATATGGATATTTGGATTAAGATGGAATGTTGAATGCTGAGATCTATAGACTTTGAAACTTTAACTTTTTTTGTCTTCCAACTATTTTTCTCAGTTGAAATTTCTTTATGTTGTGGGTTAAATCTTGAATGGTATGTTCCTAGAATGGCCTTTTTAACATTTGATATAAAAAAAAGGAAAATTTGTGATTATGAGTTGTGGAAACTGGCAAATTGTTTAAAAATATGATACCTCTCTTCTAGAAAATAATAGTGATGCAGCATTACCTACACCTGAAAAGTTTGCTTAAACTTATTTTGTTAACCTCGTTTGCGCATATTTAAGTTGTGGGCTGCAGCACGTGTGGTGAAGCTCTCCCTTCAGCATAAAAAAACCACCCCCCAGGGGACAGAAGCTGTGTCGGCAGCATAACCCTGTGCACACTAGCATTTATGCCAATGTAACTTATGTTGCTCAAGGAAGTGGAATAGTCACACCCCTGAGCAACATAAGTTTTGCTGACATAAGCGATAGTGTAGACATAGACTGAGTGCCTGGAGGAGATGCAGTACCCCTTCACCCTTATGCATATGATACCAACTAACGCTATACTTGTATTTACCCTTCATTAAACTCAGATCACGAGTTCTCTTCCATGTAACTGCAGACTATCTCCAGAGCCCCACTACATAAGAATGGCTATACTGGCTCAGACCAAAGGTCCATCCAGCCTAGTATCTTGTCTGCTGACAGTGGCCAATACCAGGTGCCCCAGAGGGAGTGAACCTAAGAGGTAGTGATTAAGTGCTCTGTCTTCTGCCATCCATCTCCACCCTCTGACAAACAGAGGCTAGGGACACCATTCCTTACCCATCCTGGCTAATAGACATTAATGGACTTTAACCTCCATGAATTTATCTAGTTCTCTTTTAAACCTTGTTATAGTCCTAGCCTTCACAATCTCCTTGGGCAAGAAGTTCCACAGGTTGACTATGCGCTGTGTAAAGAAGAACTTCCTTTTATTTGTTTTTGTCATAAACAGATTGTTAAGGGTTAATGTCTCTTCTACCTGTAAAGAGTTACAAGCAGGGAAATGGACATCTGACCAGAAGACCAATCAGAAGACAAGATACTTTTAAATTTGGGTGGAGGGAAGCTTTTGTGTGTGTTCTTTGTCCGTTGTGTGTTCTTCTCTCGGAGGGTCTGAGAGAGACCAGACATTACTACAGGCTCTCTAAGTTTCTTTTCAAATAGTAAGTAAAAACAGGCGGTTTAGGCTCTTTGATTGTTTTACTCTATTTGCAGTTGTGGATCTGGCTGGTTAACTTTTATATGTGTAGTTGCTGGGAATATTTTGATTTGTATTAGTACTGGGGGGAAAGTCTCTTTCTGGTGTCTGTAAGCTATAGGACCCTATAATATTTACATCTTGAAGTTACAGAGATAATTCCTTACTTTTTCCTTTCTTTTTATTAAAAGGTTTCTTTTTAGAGAACCTCATTGATTTTTTTTCCTTGTTTCCCTTGTTTTATTCCAGGGGATTGGGATAACTCACCGGGAGGGGGGAGAGATAGAATCTCTCTCTGTTTTCCTTGAATCTGTTTGCCTCTTTGTGGAAGGGAAGGGAGATGCTTCTCTGTATGGTGATTTAAGAGGTTGGATCAGTATCTCTCAGGATAGCCCAGGGAGAGAGATTCTGGGAGGGGGAAAGGTGGGGGAATGGTTTATTTCTCCTTGTTTTAAGAACCCAAGGGATCTGGGTTCTTGGGGTCCCCAGGGAAGGTTGGGGAGGTTAGAGTGCCCCAAAACACTATATTTTTGGGTCGTGGCAGTGCTATCAGATCAAAGCTGGTAATTAAGCTTAGAGGATTCAAGTGCTAGTATCTCATTTTCTGAACTCTAAGGTTCAGATCTGAGAGGGAATGCTATGACAGTTTTAAACCTGCTGCCTATTAATTTCATTTGGTGATCCCTAGTTCTTATATTATGGCAACAAGTAAATAACTTTTCCTTATTCACTTTCTCTGCACCACTCATGATTTTATATACCTCTATCATATCCCTCCTTAGTCTCCTCTCTTCCAAGCTGAAAAGTCCTAGCCTCTTTAATCTCTCTTCATATGGAACCCGTTCCAACCCCCCTAATCATTTTAGTTGCCCTTCTCTAAACTTTTTCTAATGCCAGTATATCTTTTTTGAGATGAGGAGTCCACATTTGTACGCAGTATTCAAGATGTTGGCATACCATGGATTTATATAAGGGCAATAAGATACTCTCCGTCTTATTCTCTTTCCCGTTCTTAATGATTCCTAACATCCTGTTTCCTTTTTTGACTGCTGCTGCACACTGCATAGACAACTTCAGAGAACTATCCATGATGACTCCAAGATCTCTTTTCTGATTAGTTGTAGCTAAATTAGCCCCCATCATATTGTATGTAGAGTTGGGGTTATTTTTTCCAGTGTGCATTTCTTTACATTTATCCACATTAAATTTCATTTGCCGTTTTGTTGCCCAGTCACTTAGTTTTGTGAGATCTTTTTGAAGTTCTTCAGTCTGCTTTGGTCTTAACTGTCTTGAACAGTTTAGTATCATCTGCAAACTTTGCCACCTCACTGTTTGCCCCTTTCTTCAGATCATTTATGAATAAGTTGAATAGGATTAGTCCTAGAACTGACCCTTGGGGAACATCGCTAGTTACTCCTCTCCATTCTGAAAATTTACCATTTATTCTTACCCTTCGTTCCCTGTCTTTTAACCAGTTCTCAGTCTATGAAAGGATCTTCCCTCTTATCCCATGACAACTTAATTTACGTAAGAGCCTTTGGTGAGGGACTTTGTCAAAGGCTTTCTGGAAGTCTAAGTATACTATGTCCACTGGATCCCCCTTGTCCACATGTTTGTTTGATCCCTTCAAATAATTCTAATAGATTAGTAAGATATGATTTCCCAGAAACCATGTTGACTTTTGCCCAACAATTTATGTTCTTCTGTGTGTCTGTCAATTTTATTCTTTACAATCGTTTCAACTAATTTGCCTGGTACTGATGTTAGACTTATCGGTCTGTAATTGCTGGGATCACCTCTAGAGCCTTTTTTAAATATTGCCGCTACATTAGCTATCTTCCAATGATTGGGTACGGAAGCTGATTTAAAGGACAGGTTACAAACCATAGTTAATAGTTCCTCAATTTCACATTTGAGTTCTTTTAGAACTGTTGGGTGAATGCCATCTCGTCCCGGTGACTTGTTACTGTTAAGTTTATCAATTAATTCCAAAACCTCCTCTAATGACACTTCATTCTGTGACAATTTCTCAGATTTGTCACCTACAAAGGATGGCTCAGTTTTGAGAATCTCCCTAACATCCTCAGTCGTGAAGACTGAAGCAAAGAATTCATTTAGTTTCTCCGCAATGACTCTATTTTCTTTAAGTGCTCCTTTTTTATTTCGATCGTTCAGGGGCCCCACTGGTTGTTTAGCAGGCTGTCTGCTTCTGATGTACTTAAACATTTTGAGTTTTTGGCTAGCTGTTCTTCAAACTCCTTTTTGGCTTTTCTTATTACATTTTCACATTGAATTTGGCAGTGTTTCTGCTCCTTTCTATTTATCTCACTAGGATTTGATTTCAACTTTTTAAAAGATGCCTTTTTATCTCACTGCTTCTTTTACATGGTTGTTAAGCCATGGTGGCTCTTTTTTAGTTCTTTTACTGTGTTTTTTAATTTGGGGTATACATTTAAGTTGGGCCTCTATTATTGTGTCTTTGAAAAGTATCCATGCAGCTTGCAGAGATTTCGCTCTAGTCACTGTACCTTTTAATTTCTGTTTAACTAACCTCTTCATTTTTGCATAGTTCCCCTTTCTGAAATTAAATGCCACAGTGTTGGACTGCTGAGATGTTCTTCCCACCACACAGGAATGTTAAATGTTGTTATATTATGGTCACTATTTTCAAGCGGTCCTGTTATAGTTACCTCTAGGACCAGATCCTGGGCTCCACTCAGGACTAGATCGAGAATTGCCTCTCCCCTTGTGAGGGGGGGAAAAAAAAAAAATGGAGTCCTTGTGGCATCTTACATACTAACAAATTTGTCTCTTTGTTAGTCTCTAAGGTGCCACAAGGACGCCTCGGTTTTTTTGCTGATACAGACTAACACGGCTACTGCTGAAACCTCTCCCCTTGTGAGTTCCTGTACCAGCTGCTCCAAGAAGCATTCATTTGAAGTATTGAGAAATTTTGTCTCTGCATTTTGTCCTGAGGTGACATGTACACAGTCAGTATGAGGATAATTGAAATCCCCCACTATTATTCAGTTTTTTATTTTGATAGCCTCTCTAATTTCCCTCAGCATTTCATAGTCACCATCACTGTCCTGGTCAGGTGGTTGATAATAGATCCCTACTGATATGTTCTTATTAGAGCCTGGAATTACTGTCCATAGAGATTCTATGGAACGTGTGGGTTCATTTAAGATTTTTACTTCATTTGATTCTACATTTTCTTTCACATATAGTGCCACTCCTTTCCCCCTGCCCCCGCACGACTTGTTCTGTCCTTACGATATATTTTGTACCCCGAAATGATTGTGTCCCATTGACTGGCCTCACTCCACCAGGTTTCTGTGATGCCTATTATATCAATATCCTCCTTTATCACAAGGCACTCTAGTTCACTCATCCTATTATTTAGACTTCTAGCATTTGTGTACAAGCACTTTAAAAACTTGTCACTGTTTATTTGCCCTTTTCTGATGTGTCTGATTCTTTTTTATGTGAATGTTTCTCGTCTGATCTGGTCCATACTTTATCCTCTTCTATCCCCTCCTCCTGACTAAAACCTAGAGAATCTCTATCAATAGACTCTCCTCTAAGAGAAGTCTCTGTCCAATCCATGTGCTCCTCTGCAGCAATCAGCTTTCCCCCATCTCTTAGTTTAAAAACTGTTCTGCAACCTTTTTAATGTTAAGTGCCAGCAGTCCGAATCCACTTTGGTTTAAGTGAAGCCCATCCTTCCTATATAGGCTCCCGCTCACCCAAAAGTTTCCCCAGTTCCTAATAAGTCTAAACCTCTCCTCCCTACACCAACGTCTCATCCATGCATTGGGACTCTGAAGCTCTGCCTGCCTACCTAGCCCTGAGTGTGGAACTGGAAGCATTTCTGAGAATTCCACCATAGAGGTCCTGGATTTCAGTCTCTTCCCTAGCAGCCTAAATTTGGCCTCCAGGACGTCTCTCCCTACCCTTCCCTGTGTCATTGATACCTACATGTAGCTCAACCACTGGCTCCTCCCCAGCACTACACATAAGTCTATCTAGATGCCTCAAGAGATCCGCAACCGTCGCACCAGGCAGGCAAGTCACCATACGGTTCTCTCTGTCATCACAAACCCAGCTATCTATGTTTCTAATGATCAAATCTCCTATTACTAATGCTTGCCTTTTCCTAATGACTGGAGTTCCCTCCCCCGGAGAGGTAACCTCAGTGCGAGAGGATACCCCAACATCATCTGAAAGGAGGGTCCCAACTATGGGAAGGTTTCTCTCTGCTCCCGTTCACTGCTCTGCTTCCCTGGGCCTTGCATCCTCCTCAACAGCGCAGGGGCTGTCTGACCTGAGATGGGAGAAATCTACAGTGTCCCAGAAAGCCTCATCAACATACTTCTCTGTCTGCCTTAGCTCCTCCAGTTCCACCAGACCCGTATGCAGTCTCTGAGGACCAGGAGCTCCTTGCACCGAATGCACACATACACTACCCACCCACAGGGTAGGTAATTATACATGCTACACTGAGTGCAATAAATAGGACAGCCCCCACTCTGCTGCTGGACTTCTGCCTGCATTCTCTCCTATAGCTACCTAGGTTAATGATAGGGGTTTTGTTTAAATCAAGTTTTGATTATAGTTTAGTTTAAAGGTTTTAAAGAATGGCAAGTGTATCTCGTCCCTTTCTCACTCCCATTCCAAACTCCCTGTTAGCGGCCCCTATTCACAAAGCTCCCTGGTCGCTGACTCACTGCTTTATAAAGCCCCGGCCTTCCTGATAGCCCCACCCCCTAACTAAGGGTCAGCCAATGAACAGAGGTTTCTAGATTTCAAACCTTGTTTAGAAGCTCAGAGCACACGGTCCTTCAAACAAAACAAAACAAACAGACAAATACAAGCTCACAGCACACAGTAACCCCCAAACATAAAGACAGTGCAGACAACCACTTATCTCAAGGGTCCCGTATTTGCTCCTTCTTCACCTGGAGAGCTCCCTGTTAACGGCCCCTATTCGCAAAGCTGTGACACAAACTACGTAAGTAAATTACATTACATCCTTCCCGTGCCATTATTGGCACACAGGGCGGAAACTAGTCTCTTCCATTCTTTTTTGTCATTTGCTGTTGCTTCCATCTGCTCTACAGTGTTGATCAACTGTTTTGCCTGTCCTTCTAAGAGTTCTTCTGAAGGTTTCTCTTGGGCAACCTTGTTTCCTCAAACCAGTTGTTTTCCACTTGACAGCTTGATGTGGGAATCTGTGCATTGGCATCCAGAGTTCTTGTCCCAAATATGTGCCATGCTCCCTTCTGATTCTGATGGCAACAATCAGCTGGTTGGTGATTTCTCAGATCTTGTGTTTGTAATGAAGTCTTCCCACTAATGCCCAAAATCTTTTGTGAGCACTTGTTTTTGAATGCATCTAATTTTTCTGTCTAATGATTTGGTAGATAGCCGCTTTCAAAGCCATACATTCACACAGAGATTGTTTGAATTGAAAAATCTCAGTTTTGTTCTGATGTAAGCTTGGAAGGATTCGATTTTTATTGCTACATTTCAGTAAATGTCATTTTCACTATACACACACAAACTGATGAAAAAATATTGCCATAGATGATAATTGAAACTTACCGATAGACAAAGTAAGAAATTCTGCTTGAGAACATATTAGAGTTTGATTTAAAGGTATTTACTTTATATATTTTGATGTGATATTGACAGTTTGTTTTAATAGTTATATAGCTTTACATTTTTGAATCTCAACATCTGATGTAATTAAATAATTGTCTGACAACCCATATAATTTCTCACAACTGAAAATTTAAATTGAGAAAATTTAAAAATGTTTATTTTAAAACATTGATATTTCTGCTGAAATTATATAAAAAGTTCTGCCAAGCTTGTGTATTTCTTTGATTACCATACGTTTTTAAGTTTAGTAAATGCTATGTTGTCTTTCCTATCCTTGATCTCACTTCCTTCTTGAAATCTCTGTTGGTCAATATGTTGCTGCCTACGTAGGTTAACTGTTCTACTTGTTTGTTTTTGCCTTCTAGTATGATTTTACTGCTAGATGACTGGGCTTCAAGGATGTTTGTTTTAGCATACTAATCTTGAGCCCTGCTTGGCCTGGTATTTTTGCCAGATTGTCTATCTTTGTAACTTTTCAGAAGTGTCACGCAGTAGTGCAATATCCTCAGCAAAGTCTAGGTCTTCTAGGCATTTGCCATGCTATATCAGTGTTTGTGTTGCCAATACCCTTCTTCATTATCCAGTCTATGGCAATGCCAAACAGTGGTGATAAAATGCAGCCCTGTTTTATGACAGTGTCCAAGTTGAAATACCTTCTCTGGTTGTTTACCCTTACTGAGCACTTTGCATCTTTGTACATGGCCTTGATAATGGTGACAACTTTAGCTGGGATTCCGTAGGACTGAAGCACATTCCACAATGTATGTCTGTGCAGGCTGTTCAAATGTCTTTTGAAAAATCAATTAAATTGATAATGAGGGGAGCTTCCCGGGTTAGACATTCTTCTATGATGGTCCTTAGTATAAATATCTCCTCTACACAGGATGTCTTGGCTTGAGTTCTTCTCTAAACTTTGCACCCACTGCCTTTCTTCCTGAGTAGTGTCACTCAGCAGAAGGCTTTCCCTACAACTGAGTAATGTAACTTCTCTCCCATTTTTGCAGTCAGTAAGATCACCCTTTTGGGATATTCTGACAATGATTCCATCTTTTCACTGGTCATGGGGGGGGAGGGTTCTCTTTTTTCTCAAACCTTAGTTGACCAATTGTCAGTTTTGTTACGGTGATGGTATCAAGTTTAGTGTTTTTGCTGTGACTTGATCATCCCTCAATGCTTTATATTTTAGTTTCTTGATTGCAGCCTGTACTTTTGACATCTCTGTTGGGCCAATGTTAATATCGAGTTGATCCAGTTTGCATGTTTCATCGAAATCTGGCGCTGAAATGGGCTTGGTCTGGTGAGAACTTTGAAATGTTCTGCTCATTTGTTTTTCTGGCCTACCTCAGCTGTAAGCATTTTTCCATCTTTGCTTTTTTTTTGGCCTATTTCCTATTTTGAAATTTTCACTTGGTAAACAACTCTGTGACTTTCTATCATAGTAGCAGTTTCAGCTTCAGCTGCTAGGTCTTCAGCATATCTCCATTTATCTTTCCTTGCATTGCTTTTCACTTCTTTCTTGCAATCCTCTTTTGTTTTTTCCAGTATTTCATTGATCTCAGAATTCAGGAGTTTTCCTGTTAGTACTTTTCTTTCCTGGATGAGAGGCCACATTTTTTGGCTTACTCTATTCTTGCTCTGTCTACACTGATACCCAACTGTGGCTGCTGCAGGTTAAATCACATTGTCTCTGGAAGTCTGAGCACTGCTCAGGTCTGTTGTCTCTCACCTTCCTCTGCCTCTGGCAATGTCTCAAATCTGTTTCTCAGTTCAAGCAGGAATTTCTCACGGTACACTTTTGTTTTCTGTTTAAAGTTGATAATTTAGTTTGAATTTGAATTTCAGTTTAGAAATGCAAAGATTTTGGCCGCTGCTGACATCTGCTGCTCAATGTGCCCTTGAGGCTTGGACAGATGACTTGACTTTCCAACTAGTGCAGCTGTGATCACAGGTGCCGACTCCGAGGGTGCTCCAGCCCTGGAGCACCCCTGGGGAAAAATTGGTGGGTGCTCAGCCTGCACCCACAGCTCCCACCCCTGCCCAGCTTGCCTCCGCCTCCTTCCCTGAGTGTACCACGTGCCCCCTTTTTCCGCCTAGCTCCCAGCGCTTGAGCTGCGAAACAGATGTTTTGCGCTTCTGGGAGGGAGGCAGGAGAATGCAGTGCACTCAGGGAAGAGGTGGGACTGGAGTGAGGATTTGGGGAAGGGGTCCAATGGGGCAGGGAGTGGGCGGAGTTGGGGCGGGGACTTTGGGAAAGGGATTGGAATGAGGGCGGGGAAAGGGTGGAGGGGCACGAGCACCCACTGGCGCCAGGGAAAGTTCGTGCCTATGGCTGTGATTGATCTAGTTTGTCATTTTGCCATCTGGTGAATTCCATGTTTCTTTGTGTATGTCTTTGTAAGGGAACTGGGTGCTTGCAAAAACTAGGTTGGACACCAAGTACAATTCTGAGTCTTACCATTTTGACTGATGACTCCCAACCCATTTCTCTTTCCATTCCTAGTTTGTCACATCCTACTATAGCTTTAAAGTCACCCATCACAAGGAGTAAGTCATGTTTTGGTATTCTGCCAATCCTCTTTGGAGGCAATTTTAAAACTCATCTTTATCATCATTGCCATGTTCCTCTGTCAGAGCATAGCACTGTATGATTGACATTTTTAAGAATCTGGTTTGGAGTCTGGAGTATATGATGCACTGGGTTTTATGTTCCCAATTGATGAGTGATTACCTTGCGTAGAATCAGCCATAATGAGCACTACTTCCTCTAGTTGTTTGTTGTCACTATAACCTGAATAAATGAGATGTGGCTTTTCTTGCTTGAAGTGCTTCTTGTCCACACCTGTCAGTCTGCCCTCGCTGATGGCCGGAATTTTGAATCGAACGTTGTCCATCTCCTTCATCATCTTCGATATTTGAAACATCATTCTCATGTTTCAGTAACAAACTTTGAAGTGTTTTCTTGCTGCCAGCATCAAACTTTTCAGGGTCCTGGTTTCCACAGACGTGGTTTCACCAGGAGCCTTCATGCAGCATGCGGGCTCAGCAGTGTTCTTTGCTGAGCAGCCATTTTTACCAGAATGATACCTTGGTTCTGTTTCTATAATCAGTGTGGGTCTTTTATGAGGCTAGGTGGTTAACCTTATGCTCAACCCTCCCCACTTTATTCATGTTTGGGATGAGCAATCACATTGAAGTTCAGCAGGCCAGCTTAACTTACAGAGTGCAGCGCTGAAATGAAGGATACTAGATTTCTCAAGTACACTTGCATCTCTTTGATCACACACTTGGGGGTCAAGGAGAGGCACTCTCAAATCCCCAGAGACTGCAGCCTCCTATGTTGCCTCATATCAAAATCGCTCTTCTTCCAAGCTGCTCGAACTAATTTCTCCACCATTCAGTACAGCTACATCTTACACAACGAATGCAGCTCGGGAGCATGCAGATAATACCAGTGGGGGCTCCAGGTGGGCAGAGTTAAGATTGCATGGGCAGGTATCTCAACTTTGTATTTCTTCGTTTTCACAAGTTTGAGTTTTGCTGAACTTGGAGTTTTGGAGGGGCATGAGATACCACCGGGCAACCTTACCTCTGCATTAATGAAGTTGTTTTTCTATTTAATCTTTGATGACAATTCAGTACCTTGTTCCATTACCTCTAATCCTTAAAATCAGTAGGTTTTACGTACGTTTTCTGTTTCATTGTAAAACTATTGCTGCTTGTATTGTCCTTATTGATCCAGCCTGTCCTGTGTTATTTGTCTATCTATTTTCATTGCTTGCTTGCTTTGTAGTGTAGCTGCACGTTTGATTCAAGGTTTTAATTTGATTTATCAACTCATA
This sequence comes from Gopherus flavomarginatus, assembly GCF_025201925.1. Lineage (NCBI taxonomy): Eukaryota > Metazoa > Chordata > Testudines > Testudinidae > Gopherus > Gopherus flavomarginatus. The sequence continues at coordinate 331,860,319 of NC_066617.1, forward strand.
CTTTTCCTGGTCTGTACATTGCCCTGTCTTGTCACATAGCAGATGTTCCCTCTTGCTTCAGCTATTCACATTAGCCTCAGTTTCCAGTATAAGGGACAAAGTTTGTCTGCTTTTTGCAGGTATAGATGTTTGTATCCATGTTTCTGCCAATCTGAGTTGAAGGTTAACCCTGATAAGAGGTGACATTTGGCACAGGTATCCCACATTTTCACAGAACATTCTTATAGGAGTAGATTATACCTTTGGTGATACTGCTTCTATAAACAGGACTGTCTAGCATCATTCACTGGAGCAGTAATGGATTGAACCTAAATTGATCCTCATCAATTTCTCTCCTCTTCCCCCTGTGGCTTTGCAGCCTGTGTAATGTCAGTTGTCACGCTGATATGTGGGGCATTTGGTTTATAATATTACACTTGGTTCTTTTTTATATATTTATTTATTTGTTTGTTTTTGTTTTGTTTTTCATGTTGAATCTAATAGAAGTATATGTCTATGGTAGAAATAATTGAGATTACCGATTAACTTAATGAAAAGATATTAACCTCTGTTTTTCTTCCAAAATCGTTTTCCATTAACATGCATATTGAAGAATATGAAGATGAATCTCCAATGAGAGTCTTACATGACCTGCATTGTGAAGTCAGGACTCTAAAGGTAATGACTGACTCATCACTTGCTTGTCAAACTATACAACAATGTATCTTTTTATTTTCCATAACTTTACAGATCATATATTAAATTATTTTACAGTTCTAACTCATGAATGTTAACAACTCAGAATTTGACTTGTTTTCTTTCAGTTTGCAAGTCCTAATTATTTGTTTTCCAAACTAATTACTTTAGTAAATTCTTCGTTTATAGAGTTGCTGGCACTGAATTTATAATAAGCCAATTTGTGCACTTTATGAGAGAGAATCCAAATTTAGTAAGCAAACAGATCCCAGTTTCAGGCTTTCAGATAGTGGTTAAAAATGGTAAAAAGATGTTTAAATATACAAATATTTTGTCTACTGTCTTCTCACTCTGGTATTTAAATATTGAATTCATAGATTCTACGGCCAGAAGCGACCATTGTGATCATCTGGTTTGACCTCCTGTATAAGACAGGCCATACAATTTCCCAAAAATGATTCCTAGCACAGATTTTTTTAGAAAAACATCCAATCTTGATTTTAAAATTGTCAATGATGGAGAATACACCATGACCCTTGATAAAATGTTCCAATGGCTAAATTGACATTTGAATTGACAGTGTGCTGAAGTATTCCGTAGCCCAAAATTTCTAACAAAAATGTTCAGATAGGGAGTAAATTATAGCACTGATGGAGTTCAGATTAGATATACTAATAATACCCCAGTGAACATGTTATCTTGCTATAAGAGTTTTATGGTGAACTACATTAAAATACAATGGAAAATATGGAAGAAACTTATTAGCAATGTCTAGTGGTCTGTTCAAACTATTCAGTGGGTGTTTTACTCATGACTTCAATGAGAGCGGGCCCTAAGCAACTGAAATCTTCTAACGTTCTCATTTGTTTGACAGTTCCAATCACTCTTACATTTCCTTCCTTTCCCAATATCTGGCATTCTAGCCAGCTGCAGATATTCTGGCTGAAATATGCAAAAGGACAGTATCCAATCCTGGAGCCTTAGATGAGAAGAAACTTCCTTCCCACAATCTGGAACTCTAACTTTACTTAACTGCCATGTGGGCAATGCTCTGATCTTTTGCCTCCCATAATATCAGAGCAGCAACATTTTAGGACTTTTCCTCAGTGAGAAAGTAGAGACAAGGACTGAGAATTACAAATTCTATTTGAAGTCAACTACTAAGCATCTTAGATTAAAACTTATTTTTAAGAGCTTCCACTATCTACTGGTTAGTGTAAAATATGGTGACATTGTGCTATAATGTTCTGTCCTGCCAGCAAGTTTTAATAACTCTTCATTTCTGCACACTGGGATTGAATTTGAACCAGATTAGTCTAATTGAAGTACTGATTTTTAGGGGAAAGTCTGAGCCTTCCAGTCCCCAAATTAGCAATGTTTTATTGCTACCATAACTTTGTACATATTTGTATATTTCTTCTGTAGGATATACTTTCAGACATAAGATGTTGTTCCATATAGCAAGGTAACAGGTGGAAATTGAAGGTGATGAATATTGTGTTCCACTTCCTTCCCATTATCAAAGCAAAAAAACAAAAAAATTGAGTTTGTACACTTTTTGGTTTCCTTATTAATATACAGAAAACTTTGTGAAGCTAATATGGTTGTGACACGTATACGTGACACAAGCTCCCAAAAGCAATTAAATGGAGTTAACCCACCTAATAGTACATACTCCCCTCCATCACGTATGGGCACCTATTTACTATTACCACAACTACCGTACATAGCACACCACACCCATAACTGCCTCACTCAACGCAGCCCTTCTCCACATACCCCTTTAATCAAAGTACCTCCTCCCAACTTTGTTAATTGTGGATATTAGGTAAGCGTGTTGGGTTAGTAGACGGTAGTTTGGTAAAGTGGGTGGTGGAAGGCTGCTTCCCTGGGACTGAGTTATAGTTGTGGTACGTGGATTGATGCACAGTAGTTTTGATAATGGTAAAGTTTGTGCCTTTGGGTGGAGGAGTAGAACATATATACTGTTAGGTGGCTTAACTTTTCATATACTGATTTTGTGTCAAATACATTGTGTGTAGCAATCAAACTACTTCACAGCAAAGATCTGTGCATTTCCTAGTTTTGTAATGATTAAGTAGGGGTGGGGAACTCGGTAAGGGGAGGAGGCCTGCGTGGAAGCAGAAGTGCAGCTGATGATGATTTTATCTATTGGCTCTTAGGTGCCAACAACTGCACATATATATTAACGCTTTTTTTACTGGCAACTTTGATGTATAAACTTTCAAGAACAACAGCTGAAAATTACCCTCAAAGGAGCTCAGGTATTAAGTGGCTGAGCTTCTAGCAAAAATATGCAATCTCTCATTAACAACAGCTACTGTGCCAGAGGACTAGAGAGTAGCAAATGTTGTACTTATGTTTAGAAAACATTCTAGGAATGATCTAGGGAAGTACATACATGGTGAGAGGGCTGGGTGTTGAGGGGTCCAGGTACATATCCCCCACACCCAGGAAAATTTCAACCATAGCGCAGTGTGTTCCGAAGGGAAGATGTTTAAAGACTGTTTAAAAATTTTGTATTTGTTTTTTACATGTGTATCTTCAGTAACTATCCTTTTGAATAAAAGAAGCCTTTATTTAAAGATTCAATACGCTCACTCATTTGAAGCATACAATAAATATATTGTATACTTTATTCCCCACTGATCTTTGAACAAAACTAGGGAAGAACAAACTATTTGTAAATTAGTATTTTAAAACTCACCTCTATTTTTTTCCTTCAAAGGGTGATGTTAACGCTACCCTTGATCAGAGTCGCTCTGAAAGACAAGAAACTTATGATATCATGAAAGCCATTAAAGTTCTAAAGCAAAGAAATACAACAGATCTTGAAAAAATAAGAGAACTGTTCCAGAAATATGGTTATCAACCACTTGTTAAAGATAACTCAGGTAATACTACTTGAAAATACTGTAGAACCTTTGGAAGATTAAAAATATGATTTCTGATAAAACATTGCTCTATTTGTAAGCATCTCTGTATTAAAGCACAGACCAAATGTGTTAATATTATGAACTAGTTACAAAACATAATACAGGCTTAGCCAGATTTCTTTACATTAACATGTCTAATAGTAGGTCTATCCGTAAACCCTTGAAATAGTATTCAACTTGAAATTTTTACCCTTGTTGCATGGACAAGTTAAATATCACAGTAACATGCATAAAATTACACTCCCTGACCTTGTAATCTGTCTTTCATCTCAGGTGTCATTAATGTGGACCATAGTAGTATTTGTTTTACAGTAGTACCCAAAGATTTGGGGTCCCATTGTGCTGGGTGCTGTAAACACATGGACAAAAAGACAAAGGTTCTAGAGTTAATAAAGCCCATTTGATGTTGTTTCTAAACATAACTGTCTTGTCCTATATTGAATACTAACTGGTAATTAACAGCATGTTAAAACATGTAACACATCTTCTTAACCCAATTTGTTATCCTAGCAGAGGCTTTGTCTACATGAGCTATTGTACTGGTTTCATTTAAATCAGTTCATACCCCTGTACGCTTATGTTGGTTTGAATGGCTTTTTTCAGTTTAGCTTAAATCAAACTGAAATAAAGCTGGTTTAAACCAAAATAAGTATCCAGCTGTTTGCACCAGTTTAATTAAATTGTTTTAAAATCACAGTGTTAAACCAGTTTTGCATAGACAAAGGCCTTAGACAAAACCAAAGGATTATCTAGTTGTCTCTTCTTCTTTAATATTGTCTCAACTTTCCCCAGTCTACTCCTTATTGATATAAAAATCTCAGTAATACTTGAGGATTAATATAAACCCTTAAAGGTGTTATATTAAATTTTAAAGAAAATCAGTAAATATGTGCAATACAAAAGCATTTTCAGCAATGTCACCACTGGCGCTCCTGCTACTTATGCTATCAGTTGAATGGCTTTCTTTTAGTTGCTATAATTTGTAGGAATTTGTAAGTGTTGTTTTCTTGAGTGTCTTAGTTTCTGAACATAAGATTTGGGCACTCAGTTATCTTTGCAGTGGGATCTTCTTCGTTCCTCTTGACTTTTTTACATTGTGCTTATGCACATTTTCAGTTTTCTATTAACTCTTTGTCAGTGTCTTGTTTTCGTAGTCTATAAAACAGTTCTTAAGTGGTTACTGATATTTCTGACGTATCCTTTGTTTTTAATAAAACAGTGGAGGACAAGGAGGAAGTTAACCATGCATCTAAGGTATCTGACCAAGCTAACTCTGATCAAGAGAAAGTGGAAGATATGTCTAGCTTTCCTGCTTGTACTGGGAAAACATCTGTGCCTAAGGATCCCTTGCGTAACCCACAGCTTTCAGATTTCGGTCTTTCACAGTACGCATTCTCCAGAACTTGGGATATGATGGATGTACAACCCCAGACAAATATGCATAAAGAAGATTCAAGAAATAGAATTCCAACTCCCAAACAGACCCCATATATAGTGCCCAAAACACCAAAATGTACATTAAAGATGGATGATTATGAGTGTTTAACTCCAAAGCTTGAACATTTTGGCATTAGTGAACATACCATGTGTTTGAATGAAGACTATACAATGGCACTTATTAATAAAAATGTTCAGACAAGAAAAAAGTAAGTAGATGTGTTTAACTTCAGGCTATCCTGTGTTTTCTGTAGTAGTTGCCTCTGTGATTGTACTAGTTTCTTGCAATTTTCTGATGATAGGTGATCCTTTTTTCTCTCTCTCTCTCTCTCTCTGTCTCTCTGCTGTGCCAGACACTGCTGTGTTGGATACCCTAGATAAATTGCGTCTTTCCGCACATTTTGTGCCGTCTAAAGATTTTAAATTTTCCACTTTGAGTAGGTTCCACATGATAGAGACAGTCAGAGAGTGACAATCTGAAGACCTTGGCTTTCATTAACCTCAGATTTGGGTTCAGACATTAATAAACATTGTCGTGTGCAATAATCATTTGAGAACTGATATAAAGCTATTTCTTGATCATGCTGTCTGAGTTATGGATGGGCAATAAAAGGTGATTTTGGTTTTTTTATTTTTTATTTTTTTTAAGTTAGCACTTTTAAAAGCAGTTACCAGCTGTAATGTAGTCCAGTTTTTGGTTTTTTGGAAACTAATTTTTCAGAAAACCAAAGATGGATAAAAATGTTTACAATTTTTCAGTAATCATGAACATATTGTTTCTATCAAATAGATATTCCCTTGTAGTAGCTGCAACACAAACATGGCAGCATGGAGAACTTCAAAGTCAAACTGGTATTTTTAAGGGCCTGACTTCTAAAATGGGTACACCTGGTTTTAAAAGTCAGGTCCTCATTGTCCATAGCTGAATGAAACAGAAGAAATGCACAGCATAACAAATACATTATATTTTAAAAATAATTTTGGTTGTAATATTCTAAAATGAGGTTACTAAAATAGGTGAAGTGTTTTTTTGTTCTTTTTCACAATGTCCTTTTAAATTCTACAACTCGATTTCTCTTAATGATTTATTTCACTTAATGAAAGGGTTAGTATATGGGGTGACAAAAAAGGGTCACTTGTTGGAAGGTTCTCTGCACCTTGAAGTCTTTAAACCATGATTTGAGGACTTCAATGGCTCAGACACAGGTTATGATACAGAAGTGGGTGGGTGAGATTCTGTGGCCTGCATTGTGCAGGAGGTCAGACTAGATGATCATAATGGTCCCTTCTGACCTTAAAGTCTATGAGTCTATGAAAAGGGCTGATAATGAAAACTGTCACAACTTTAATTATGAAATCAGTGTTAGTTCCATGGGACTTCTATAACTGACTCTCTATATTATCCTTTAAAACTCAAATGGAAAGTTTGTAATAGAATTAAACAGTTATCACAGCATAGTTGGCTGTTGTTTCTTCACACTTACGGAGTAGGTGGATTTTTTTAGATCAATGTTAAAATTCACATTTTTTAAAAATCTCTAGACATTATGCTCTTGCTATGATGCCAATGTATGTTAGAACCAGTAGCTCTAATTGCAAATACTACAAGCACAGGCAATTCAGTTATTTTGCCTTTTTCTATACATATGAAAAATTGACATGATGATTTCCCATATATATTCCATCCATTGGCTATTCTGCGGCTGCTATTTTTCTCCCCACTCTGTGGACTTGTAAAGGAACAAGTTTCAATTCATGTCTGGATCATTCTGTAAATGGCACAAACATGCCCCTTGTATTTGTATTTCATAATATTGAACTTTTAGTAATGAGAGAGCTCACTATGCTGTGACTTTTTTTGTGGCTGTGTTTTTTTCCATGTACTGTGTTTAAAGGGATGCTAATTCAAAACCTAGTCAGTTTCAAAGAATGCGTTGAAAGTAGTGTCAACTAGTGGACCTCACTGGGTATTTAGTTTTTAATAAATCACATTTCTTTTTTGCTTCTATCTCCTGTTACTATGTGAAAAAATCAAAATGTGTTAACTATGATCTGCCCCCTTACCTGTGCCCATAAATATACCAATGCATCTATAAATTAAGACTTCAGTTCTGTAACTGTAATTACATTTAGAACAATTGCTGACACACATCACCTTTTCCTAAACATTTTATTAAAAAAAAAAAAGAAAATCACAGCTACCATTGGCAATCTGACAACATATTTCTCGTACTTACAAAACCAATTCAAAATTGTACACAGAACTATATACGGTATAAGTTGTGCTAGCCACACAAGCCATATATTAAATCAAAGTAGATTAGCATAAAACCAGTAACCAGAACTGGAGTTAGGGCTGCACAGTGGGTAATGTTCAGTATTAAAGTAATAATATGTGGATTATGAAAGGTGAAAGTGGTTCAGTATGAAAGGAAACTAAATGAAGTGTTGGAATGGTTGAACTTTTTATTTCCTTGCTTCTTACTGTTTGCTAACTTTGAGTTATGGTTGATAGATATGGTTGCATATACTGTCAACACAGTTTTCTTTGCGTGGCGTATGTGAGTGTATATATGTCTACCCCCTGCTTTGTAGAGTTTAGATTACAGTAACTCCTTGCTCAACATTGTAGTTATGTTCTTGAAAAATGCGACTTTAAGTGAAACGATGTTAAGCTAATCCAATTTCACCATAAAAATTAATGTAAATATGGGGGGTTAGGTTCTGGGGAAAAATTTTTTGCCAGACAAGACATTATATACAGTATAAGTTTTAAACAAACAATTAAATATTGTACTCAGCAATAATGATTATGAAGCTTGGGTGAGGTGGTGGAGTCAGAGGGTGGATCATTCAGCTGCTCCTCTTGCTGTTCTTTCCAAAGTGAGTGTGTGGGGGGGGGGTGCTTAACCCCCAGCTCTGCCCGAGGCCTATCCCCACTCCACCCCTTCCTCCAAGGCCCCATCACCCCTCCCTCAAGCACACCACATCCTCGCTCTTCCCTGCAAGAGCCTCCTGAATGTCGTGAAACAACTGATTGCTGCGGGCAGGAGGTGCGTCGCCTCCTTCCCTAAGCCTCCCGCCCACAGCAATCAGCCATTTGTGGCTCTAGGGCAGTGGTTTTCAAACTTTTTTTCTGACAATCCAGTTGAAGAAAATTGTTGATGCCCACCACCCACCGGAGCTGGGAGTGAGGGGTGACGGTGAAGGCTGCGGGATCGGGCCAGGAATGAGGGGTTCAGAGTGTGGGAGGGGGCTCTGGGTTTGGGGGCGGCTCAGGGCTGGGGCAGGGGATTTGGGGCATAAGGTTGGAGCGCAGGCTTTTCAGGCGGTTCCCAGTCAGCGGCGCAGCAGGGGCGCTAAGGCAGGCTTCCTGGCTGTCCTGGTACCGCAGACCATGCTGCATCCCAGAAGTGGCGAGCAGCAGGTCTTGCTCCTAGGCGGAGGTGCGCAAGCAGCTCCGTGTGGCTCTCGCTCATAGGCACCATCCACCCATGCGCGGCGGGGGCAGTGCACAGAGCCCTGGGCCCCCCCCCCCCCACCTAGGAGCCGGACCTGTTCCGGCTGCTTCTGGGGCACAGTGCAGTGTCAGAATAGGTAGGGACTAGTCTGCCTTAGCCAGGCAGCACTGTCAATGGGACTTTTAACAGCCCAGTCGGTGGTGCTGACCAGGGCACTGTGATCCAGTGCCTTACATTCTGTGACCCAGTACTGGGTCGCGACCCACAGTTAGAAAACCACTGCTCTAGGGCAGAGGAGCGAGGACACGATATGCAATCTCCCTTTTCCCTCCCCGTGCCTCCCGCCTGCAGCAATCAGCTGCTTCAGGGGGCAAGGGGTGAAGCTGTGTGCCACGTCCTTGCTCCTCCCCCCAGCCTCCTGAATACCACAAAACAGCTGATTGCTGAAGACAGGAGGTGTGGGGAGCAAAGGGGGAGTTGCTGGTCCATGGGGCTGCCAGTGGGTGGGTGGCGCTGGGGGTGGTGGAGGGGAGCTGATGGGGGGCTGCCAGCCCACCCTGGTTCCAAGCCCCCACAGCCAAACAACATTATAAGCAAACATTGCGCAACTTCAAGTGACTATGTTCTCTAATAGATCAGCGATGTAACAATGAAACAACATTAACCAGCATGATGATAAGTGCGGAGTTACTGTACTTTAATTAATCTTTGTTTCATTTGCTCTGCAGGATAACAGTCCTCTTGCACTTTCTCTTTCCTGGACTCTCTCTAGTCAGGCATATAGTGCAGAAATTGTGCAGAAAGACTTTACATGCTTTTACGCAGGCTAATTTTTGTAAATAAGACTCTGGAAAATTTAATTAGTTTATTTATTTAATGGGAAGAATCTGTATAAAGTTTGAGATGTGTATGTAGCCAGAGTGACACGAAGTAGACTTATTCAATGTCATTTTTAAACACCTATAACTTAAAATGGTTTGATTACTAGCTTTCAAAAATAATTCTAGCCCAATTTTTTTAGCTAGAAATACTTTTCCTGTGCAAAACTATAAGGGATGTGAAAATTGGTCTTATAATGAAACTCGGGATGCAGCCTGCATAGAACGCTATTAAGTAGATAATCAGTGTAAAGTAACCTGTAACTCAAACAGTTTGACCAGTTTTCTTGAAGCTTTAGGGGAAAAAAATTCTCCTTAGTCTTGAGTAACTTTGGCAATTTTCAAGCCAAACTAACTTTTCTAGCAGGTAGGAAGATAAATATATGGGTCTTAAAATGGAACCTGGTTGCAACCTTAAAGAGACATCAATTTAAAATCATACAACAGCACTTCAGGTATAGTCATGGGAATTTCCATATCAGATCAGTCCTGTCAGTACCTTTATGTTTAAGGGGAAGGTTCAAGAATCCCTGCTGGACAATTATGGAATCCATGGTCATAGAGAAAACAGGGCTGGGAAACAACTTCCTCTGTCTTTCTCATTGCCAATCTTCCTTCTCTGTTGTATGGATTTCAGGCAAGAGGGAGAGACAATGTAAAATAAAATGGAAATATGGACTCTAAAATCAGATCAAGTGTGGGACAAGACAACTTGTAACTACTTTTTTTTTCAGAATGACTAGGTTTCAAATCTCTTGGGCAATTGATAGAGCATGGATAGATTGCTGCACTTGTACGCTGTGAACTGTGGGATTTGAGCCATAGCTTTCTTTGAGGATGAGAATGTGTGTAGTCTTATGTATTTATACAATCATAGAATATTAGGGTTGGAAGGGATCTCAGGAGGTCATCTAGTCCACCCCCCTGCTCAAAACAGAACCCATCCCCAACTTTTTTTTTTTTTTTTTTTTCCCCCAGATCCCTAAATGGCCCCCTCAAGGATTGAACTCACAACCCCGGGTTTAGCAGGCTAGTGCTCAAACCATTAAACTATCCCTCCCCGTATGCCTAGCACAATCCTGATCCTGATCAGGCCTCTGGGTGTAACTGCTATATAAATGTTTAGTAAGTTGACAATATACCTTTAATCATGGAACCATAGTCATGGTATTTTAATATCACTTTTGATGTATTTTTTTAATCCCAATCTGTAGTTTTCCTAAGGAAGATGATAATGAAATGTGTGTGGCAGCAGAAACATCAAAATCCAGGGAAATCATGGTTACTCCTGGACCAGCAATGAAAACACCTAGCGAAAATGGTAAATTCAAACTATTTGGAATTAATAGTGGTAATTTTCAATTAATTCTGAATAAACTTTCTGCATTGGCAGTTAAGGCTTGATACTTGTTTGCATTGTAAGAATTCAGAAAATTATTTTTAAAAGGTACAAAAGAAGGTGGGTTTGGCGGTGTGTAAATCTAGCATCCAGACTTAAAGATAAATATTGGTTTTCTCTCCCATCTCCAACACCATCACCCACAAAGACCATATGTTGCTCTGTGAGTCTTTCACCTTCAGAACTTAATCATTGCTTCAGTAATTTTAAACTTATTTACTAAAAGCTTAAAAGAACAGAAATGAAGTTACGTTAGAACAAGCTGACCTGATATTATAACTTGTAACTTTCAAGATAGCTGTACAGTATCTTAAAAGAGAAAAATGAGACATACTTCAGAAGGTGTATGAAGATCTTAGAGCAAAATTGTACACTGACATTTAAAATTTGGAAAAATGTAAGATACATTTATGTAAGAGATTTGTTCAGAAATATGATGTAGATATGTTTTAAGCAAGAGAACTGGTTCTTGAAAGTGGATATTGCTATGGACTTGAACCTAAAATTTGCATTGTATAGATGGACTAAAGCATCTAACCTCAAAGATCCTTCTAATTTAGTTTTGTCTTCACAGTGGTAAAATGGTCAGCTAGTATTATACTTTCATGCTGTTTTAGGATGCGTAAATACACAAAAATTATTACTGCAGTCTCTAATACAGAATTGTAAAACTGAACTGTTATAAATGCCCTGTGTATTCAAGCATGTAAAATTATTACTCATATCCATTATTTTAGCTGTTGATTGCCTGGCTTCTCCTTTGATACCTGTGTTCTGCACTCCTGGTCTGAAAATTCCTTCCAGAAAGGACAATACCATCTTACCCAAATCCCCAAAGATGAAAAAATCAAATATTTCTAATCAGATAACAACACCCACTCTTCCAGACTTTGAAACAGGCTGGCTAAAAACAGAAAGTAAAGTAAGTGCTTAAATGTCATTTTAGTAATCATATTTATTCTGTGACAAGTGAAAATGTACTTAGATAGATATAATTTTTTAATGAGTCAGTAATGGCCTTCCCTTCCCACACTGCTTTTGTGGGCAAGTGTATCAGTGTAGAACCAATCTCCATAACATCAACTTGAAGTAATTAGACAAATTAAGAATGCTATTAATAAAACTAAACTAGCTGACGACATTTTACTATAAATTTGAATACGATTATCATCTTTTATACAGCTATTAAAGGGGAACAAGGCTGAGTCACTGCCAGAGATTGATGTGACAGTTAAACAACACAAAGAAGATTGTGCTCCTCCTATTTTAAGTTCTGACAAGTATATTGACCATCTTGGAAGACCCTCTCTTCCAAAAATATCTGACTATGAAAATCTCCTTAATACTCCTCCGCCTCCAGAAATAACAAAGATACCAGAAGACATTCTGCAGGTTGTTTTTACTTCTTGTGTGTGTTTGTGCCTGTGGAATCTGCATTCTGTTATCAGATCAGTGGTGTGGAAAGACTGCTTAATTTTATCAGATTTGAATCTGGGAATTCTTTGCTGCTTTCAGTTGAAAACATATAAACCATAGTCATGCTTTGAATTCTTGCTCAGATAAATTCTCTCTTTAATGCCTTCAGTGTTTTATTTTAGATATTATCAAGGTATAATCCAAAAACAGATACACCCACAGTAATGAAAAAGGAGATCAAAACAGGAACTGCTACAAGATTTGAAAGGAATATTCCAGATTATTGCAACAAAGAGAACAGGTGAGAGTGAATTCCCCAGATGCACTAAAGAAATTGAATTGATATAATTTAGGAGAGTATATTTGGAGAAGATATATTCATTTAGAAATTAATACTTGCTCTCAGATCAGCTACCAAAACAACCCTTCTTTGTTGTGTCTTAATAAATGTGCAACATTTGGCCTGGTATTTATGGTGACTGTCTTAAGGTTCCTTTTCTGTTTGGTCTGTACTTCATACAAATATATATTTGTGTACAACTAATAACTTCATTTTTTATAAATAGAATAAATTCATAGAATTTAAAATGATCATGTTCAGCTGTATAACTATCAAAATTGAAAGAGTTGTGACCTGGCAAATATATATGTGTGTGTGCTATATCAGTGGTGGGGAATACACAGCAGCTTCCCATACTACCTGGCCAGATCTGTGGCAGTCTAGCAATTAAAGAAGACATAGGACAGATTACTGTACCCTTCCCAAATAGCATGTGTGTATACATGCAAATACAATTACTTCATGACTGGGAGAATTGACTATGAAGAATGTAAACAGTCAAGAAATACTGCTTACGCCTTTCTTAATCAGGAAGGAACCCAAATATCCTTTAAATGTGCAGTCCAAGGACTTACTTAAATCTAATCTCATTCTTGTACAAAGGAGGACAGGAAAAAAATTAATTTCATAAAACTCTTAACATTTTCTTTCTTCAAGGGCTCTTTGCCCACTCCCAACGCCCAAATGCTTTCTTGAGATGTTCTACTGTTCAAGGTTAGATCATTAAAACCAGGGAACAGAAATAACCACCCGTGACTTAAATGACCAATCACGCAGCCCAAATAGCAAATTTTGAATACTCAAATGCTTGCAGCAAATAGTTTGAACAAATCCATAGGTTGAAACAAGTTTGCACAACATATCTGAGCAATTCTGCGTAATGGATAAATTAGTAAAAATCCTGTTCAGATTGATCAGGAAAAGGATGCATTATTTGTGACAAATAACTTGACCTACTATGGATATCTCACACAGGATGATATTCCTCTGCTTCAGTGTTCTTTACTGTGCTTGTTGCTTACTCTGATATTTATTTGTATTTGCTACAGATTTTAGAATATTAGTGAGGAAAAGACAAGTCGTCTTCAGAGTTACGGCCATCATACCACAGTATTCACGAGAGCCCTGAATGAAACCGAGAACACTCTCTGGCTTATGTCAGCTAGTATGTTCGAAATTGGGATCCACTCTATTTCTGTATCAAATAGAATAAAGCTTTAATTTAGATGGACTTTTTCCCTGTCAAGACAGATTTACAAAGAAATGCCTCTTTCAAAGACTTTCTGTTTGAACTGACAAACTTAGTTCTCTTTGTTGAAAACACTACTGAAATGTTAAATAAACTTCTGTTCTGGATATATTTGCAAAGGATATTCTGAATCTATCAAATCAAATGATTGAGAGTGAGCTGGGCATGGTGCTGGATTTTGAGCCACATTCATGGATCTTCTGAGTCTTACAGAGCTTAAAAAGTTTGAAGAAATAGAAAACCAGTGAAAAAAGACCTATATCTCAATTTCTAATAACTTTCAGCAAGTCACAAGGAACTAGTTATGCAAAACTCTCATGGAAAAGAGAGGTACATTGTCATAACTTTGCCTTTCTTCAACAAAATACATCTCCATGGCACTAGCTGCAAACTTGGAAGTGGGAGACACAGGAAAAAGAGGACTTCTTATACGCAGGACCTGGGGCGAGTAAAATCGTTTTAATTACCAATTTGTACTAAATCTCACATTAAAATAAAGCACAGTCAAAAATATATTTGTGCTACATTTCTATGTTAGTGATGATGTGGTTCAAAGAGCTTTGCAGAATAATCCTTCATTTAATTCAGAACTGATGAAATATTCCATGTGATTATTTCTGTCTGCTTACACGTTTGTGCAGTATACTAGAGAGAAGAGGATGATTCAAATAATACACTAAACTGAAACTTCAGTATGCTGCCTTACAAAGTAAAATATCTAAATCTTTCACTTACATTATACATCTTGTTAAAAGCACTGAATTTAAGGTCAACGTTTTACTAAAATACCTGTTTTGTTGTCTGTAACCAGGAAGTTGAAAGCCACCCCAATGACTGAAGAACTAGAAAGAGGAATAAATACAGTGTTACATAAACAGCTTCTAAATAAGGAACTGCTTATGCACATACACTAAGAAATTGGTTCTCTCTTTGGGGCGGGGAGAGAAACAAGATGAAGAGGAAATGAGAGAACTGTATTGAAAAACATTTTGTAAAAAAAAATAAAAAAAGGGAGGTGTTTAAATATTTGACCCACTTTAGATAGATATTTATGTGAAAGATAGTTGCAAATGCTGAACTGTTTTCATGAATTTTTGAAAAGATCATTCTTAATCACATCACTTTTGATCCATGCAAAGTGATGGTTGGTTTGTAGTTATCAACCAGAATTCCAGCACTCTCCTCCCAGGTAGTCCTTATTTTCAGAGGCCTTGTTATCCTGCATTACAAGCAGGAAAACCAATAATAAAGAACTGCTTAAATCCTGTCCCTTAAAAGCAATCTGATACAGAGGAAATTACTTGTTGTGATTTGAAAGGAAAATGCTAGCTAGAGGCAACGCTGAATGTTATAGGCAACAGACTTCTGCTCCACAGTTCCTCTCATTATTCATAATGAATGGGTAATTCCTCCTACCTCTAGAATTTGGAGGTGATCCACTGTTGTTGCTGGGAGCTCTGGGACTAAGCCCTTCCCTTTGGCTTAGGCCACCAAAATTGCTGCCTCAGGCCGAGGAACAAGTTGCTGTTCAGTTTCTCCCAACCAGTTTGTTTAAACAAATTTATTTATACGGTAGAGACTTCATTTCAGCTTCTAGTTCTTCTCTCCCTCTTCGGAGCTGAGGAATTACTGGAGTACTGACGCTCTAACCCTCTAGTTCCTCCAGTATAGCACTTCTTGACTGGACTACCTTTGCCCTGCACTACAGCAGCAAAGATGCCCTGTAAGCATGGAACCAAGTTCAAGAGGTGCTGTACACTGCTTTTCAGGAGCATCAAACGGGGAGCCACCGACCCTTGCTCTGCCAGTGCATGGGGCTTCAGAGGCTGAGCTATCATAATGTGCTATCTTTCTCCTATAAACAGCCAGGGTAAGTAACATACACATTATCAAAAGAGAGAAACACCCACCCCCCAAAAAACTAAAAGCACTGACTCCTACAAGACAGGAAGCCAGTTGCAGGTGAAGAGCTCATTAATAATAATATTGCTTTCACTTTAATTTTGCTTATCTCATACTTTTTGGATCTGATGTCCTCAAAAGCAAGCTTCTGATTAAAACCAAATGTTAAACTGAAATGTTATGTAAAACCTAAAATTTCCTAAATTTAAGACCTAAGTTTGGTACAGCACTAATTCCACCAATAAAAGATATATTCAAACCTTCCAAAAGATCCCAAAGACTATAAAAATGAGGACAGTATACCAAAATTTCAAAGCCTCAACTGGCTATTCAGACAAGAAATGATTCATGTACTTAGTAAGGAAAATTTATTATTTGGTAATCAAATGGCTCATCGCACAGGGATATGAATCTTGCTTTGGGTGTGAAGTCTTGGATTTACATTCAGATCAGGTCCTTGCAGATGTGTGTAAAATGTTTTTAGCAATTTTTCCTGGGACTTGATTTTATTTGTGGCAAGAGCAATGGCTCCTAACTGAGTGGCTTCAAGGAAGTTGTGTTATACCCATCAATGTTCAGGGAGGACAGACATGATAAAAAAGGAGGAGGTGTTGCATTATATTAGAATATATACACTTGTTCTGATGAAGGAGGTGAAAGGCAGAACAGTTGAAAGTGTTTGGGTAAAAATAATAGGGGTGACACCATGATAGGGGTCTGCTATAGACCACCAAGTCAGGAAGAGGCATTTCTAGAACAAACAGCAGGAATGTCCAAACACAAGACCTGGTAGCCCAGACATCTGCTGGAAAAATAAAATGCCAAAACACCAAATTTCCAATAAGTTCTTGGAATGTATTGGAGATAATATTTTTGTTCCAGACGGTGGAGAAAGTAAGCATATGGACAGCCATTTTCAATTTGATTCTGACCAACAGGGAAGAATTCATAGTGAATCTGAAGGTTGAAGGTAATTTGAATGAAAATGATCATGAAATGATAGCTTTCATGATTCTAAGAAAAGGAAGGAGTGATAGCAGCAGAATAAGAATAATGGACTTTAAGAAAATCCGAGAACTGGTAGAGAAGGTCCCATGGGAAGGAAATCTAAGACAAAAAAGGAGTTCAGGAGAGCTGGGAGTTTTTCAAGGAGACAGTATTAAAGGCATAACTGCAAATTATCCCATTGCGAAAGAAAGAGGAAGAATAGTAAGATGCCAGTATGGCTCCACCAGGAGATCTTTAATTACCTGAAAATCAAAAAGGAAAGCTATAAGAAGTGGAAACATGAACAAATTGCTAATGAGTACAAAAGAACAGCACAGGCATATAGGACAAAATCAGAAAAGCTAAGACACAAAGTTAATTACCCTAGCAAGGGATATAAAAGGCAATAAGATGAGGTTCTTTAAATATATTAGGAGCAAGAGAGAGACAACAGAAACTGTAGGTCCTTTATATAGCAAGGAAGGAGAGCTAATAACAGACAACATCAAGAAAGCCAAGATGATTAATGTCTATTTTGATTCAGACTAGACAGTTAATGGTCACCAGATACTCACCACAATTAATATTAACAACAAGGGGGAAGGAATGCAAGCCAAAATAGGGAAAGAACAGGTTAAAGAATTTTTTAGATGTATTCAGTTTGGCAGGGCCTGATGAAATTCGTCCCAGGACATTTAAGGAACTATCTGAAGCAATCTCAAAATGATTAGCAGTTATCTTTGAGAACTCCTGAAGGACAGGAGATGTTCCAGAAGACTGGACAAAGTCCAGTAAACATGGTACCTAGCTTTAAAAAGCAGAGCAGAGAGGACCATAGGAATTATAGACCTGTCAGCCTAACTTCAATATCTGGATAGATACTGGAACAAATTATTAAACAATCAGTTTGTAAAAATCTGAAGGACAATAGTTATAAGGAATAACCAACCTAATTTTCTTCTTTAACAGGATTACTGGCTTAGTGGATAAAGGGAAAGCAGTAGCTATGATATGTCTTGATTTTAGTAGGGCTTTAGATGCAGTCCCCCGTGACATTTTCCTAAGCAGACAAAGGAAATGCAATTGAGACTAAATTATTGTAAGACTGGTGCATGATTGGTTGAAAGACCAGACTTGAAGAGTAGTTATCAATGGTTCGCTGTCAGACTTAGAGGGCACTTCTAGTGGGGTTTCACAGGTGTCTGTCCCCTGTCCGGAACTATTAAATATGTTCATTAATAACTTTGATAATGGATTGGAGAGTATGCTCATAACATTTGCAGATTTACACCAGGCTGGAAGGAGTTACAAGCACATTGGAGAACAGAATCAGACTTCAAAGTGACCTTGACAAATTAGAGAATTGGTCTGAATTCAACAAGATGAAATTCAATAAAGATTAAGTGCAAAGTTAAAAATTAGGAAAGAAAAATTAAATGCACAACTATAAAATGGGGAATAACTGGCTAGGTGGTAATGCTGCTTAAAAGGAATTGAGAGTTATAGTGGACCACAAACTGAAAAAGTCAACAATGTGATGCTGTTGTGAAAAAGGCTAATATTCCAAGGTGATATTTGATAGGAGTGTTGTTACGTTAGACATGGGAGGTAATTGTCCTGCACTACTTGGCACTGGTGAGGCCTCAGCTGGAGTACTGTGTCCAATTCTTGATGCCACACTTCAGAAAAGGTGGACAAACTGAAGACAGGCCAGAGGAGAGCAATAAAAATGATGAAACGTTTAGCAAACCTGATCTCTGAAGAAAAGTTTAAAAAACGGCATGCTTAGACTTGAGAAAAGAAGACTGAGAGGGACCTGACAAGATTTCAAGTATGTTAAGGGCTGTTATAAAGAGGATGGTCAATTGTTCTCCATGTCTACTGAAGGTAGGACAAGAAGGCTTAATCTGCATCAAGGGTATTTTAAGTTAGAAAGTTTTCTCCTAATATCTAACTGTTAGGGTAGTAAGATCTGGAACAGGTTTCCAAGGGAGGTTGTGGAATCCCCATCATTAGAGGGTTTTATGATCAGGTTGGACAAACATCTGTCAGGGGTTGGCTAGGTTTACTTGTTTCTGTCAACACAAGGGGGTGCACTTGATGACTTCTTGAGGTTCTTTCCTGCCCTATATTTCTATGATTCTATAGCAGTTGGCCATCCTAAACAGACACGCTGTGTATCCAAATTTACAGGTGTTGAAGATGTTTGAGGAATCAGAGAAATTAGTATCTGAGAATTCAGAGAGGTCTTGATCCTCACTATCAAATTCCACATAGCAAATCTGTCACTAGCAAGAGTATTCCAGAAGAGGCTGTTCCCCTAGCAGAGGGAAAAATCTGGAGCTGAACCCCCAAGGAAACAGATATACATTTTCTTCCAAAACCATTAAACTCCTTACTGAGAGAGAGGCAACATGATCATTTCTGTATAAGAGCTTACAGTTCTTCCACAAGACTTCCTTTGGATCTACCCTGTATACCTAATCTTAAGCAACATCTGGTGGTATTCACAGCAAGTCTCGGATTGCAAGTTATGCCACTTTACCTCTTCAAGCACAACATCCCATTCTGTTACTCAGCTTCTTTCCTCATTCATTGCTAATGGGTTAATGTCCTCCACCTATGGAACTTGGAGGCGGTCCAATGTTGCTGAAAGCTCCAGGGCTAAGCCCTACTCTTCTGCTCAGGCTACCAGATTTTCTACCTCTGCTAGTTAAACCAGTTGAAAATTTAGTTTCCACTGACCCATTTTGTTTTATAACTTTAATTTTTATTTTTCTGTGCAGTACTTAGTCTTTCTTCCTTTCCCCCTGTATTAGGTGTTTGGCAGGGTGGGGGCTTCAACAGCTTGGATCTGCTTCAGCTCCTGCCCCTGCCAGACTCTTCTCCGTCAGGCATGGCAGAGCTGTCTTGGTCCATGTCTATGCTAGGGTGCTACAATTGCATAGCTATGGGTTCACAGCTAGAGAAATGTGGGCTTGGCAGAACTACCATTAAGTGCATACATAATTGGTTAACCAATCAAAACAAACAAAAAAAGTAACTATTAATGGAATGATGTCAAATAGGAGGGAGGTCTCAAGTGGGGTTCCACAGGGATATGTTTTAGGTCCGGTGTTGTTTAATACCTTTATTAATTACCTTGATGTAGGAATAGAGAGCATACTGATCAAATTTGCAGATGACACAAAACTAGGCGGGTTCCCAATACTTTGGAGAATAGAGCTAAAATTCAGAGGGGTCTTGATAAATTGGAGACCTGGGCTATAGAAGACAAATTCAACAAAGACAAATGTAAGGTACACTTGAGGGGGGGGAGGGGAAACAAATACAGAATGGGGGATACCTGGCTTGGCAGCAGCACTGCTGAGAAGAATGGGAAAGTTGTGGTGGATCACAGCCTCGGCATGAGTCAGCAATGTGATGCTGTTGCAAAAAAAAGCAAATACAGTTTTAGGTTGCATTAACAGAGGTATAGCATGCAAGTCACAAGAGTTGATGGTACTATTCTACTTGGCGCTGGTTAGACCTCAGCTGGAGTACTGTGTCCAATTTTGGTCACCAACGTATAGAAAGGATGTAGAGAAACTGGAAAGAATCCGGAGGTAAGTGACAAAGATGATCAGAGGAACAGAATACAAGCCATATGAGCAAAGGGTGGAGGAACTGGGTATGTTTAATTTTGAAAGGAGGAGATTACGGTGGGAGATGATAGCGATCTTCAAATACTTGAAAGGCTGCCATAAAAACAGGTGGAGGAAAGTTGTTCTCCCTTGCCCCAGAGGGCAGGACAAGAGGTAATGGGTTCAAGCAGCAACATAGCAGTTTTAGATTAAATCTCAGGAGAAACCACCTAACTATAAGCACAGTGGGAGACCCTGCTTAGGGAGGTTGTGGAAGCTCCTTCACTGCAGGTTTTCAAAAGGAGGCCGGAGAGCCATCTGTCTTGGATGGTTTCAGTACAACAAATCCTGCATCTTAGCAAGGGGTTAGACTAGATGACCCTTGTAGTCCCTTCTAACCCTATGAGTATGTTGACCCTAGCTGTGTCTACACTCGAGGTTAGGTCAGCATAGCTATGGTGCTCTGGGGCATGGATTTTCTACACCCCTGAGCACCATAGTTATATCAACCTAAGTTTTAAGTGTAGATCAAGCGTAAGTGGTGCTCCCTCTGTGAGGCAGCATTTACAGAGCGTGATGTGCCAGGGCACAGGGCTCAAGAGTCAGATCAGCATCTCAAGTCCTGTCCCTTTCCTTCACCCAAATCCTGAGGAGTTATGCAAACTCCAGAAAAGCCCAATCAAGAGCTTCTGAGGACTTGGGAAGAGAGTCTAAGATAGAGGATACCATCTGGATAGCTATGGGGTAAATCCTGTTTTCCCCCATCCCCTAGATGCTGAAGTGCACCCTCAGCTCCTTGAGAGAAGCAAGACTCCTACACAGCTTACCTTCCTCTACACAGGGCTAAGTCTTGCAAACCCTTGAGACTGGGCCCCAAATAGGCAAACACAAATGTCTCATTAACAAGGCAGCAATTAATATTAATAAACAAGTGGGGGTGACAATCAAGGGCTAAACCACTTCTTTGTCTTCTCCCTCTAAGGGAGTTTTACTGTGGCTTTTCTGCGCAGTGGTCTGTATCAAGTTCACCACTCCTTCACCCTGAAGCATCGCTAGACGTCCAGAGAAGCCTGTTCCTCCTGTGCAGCCCTGACTCAGGTTTCAGTGTAATGGGAATTTTGCCTGGTGGTCTTTCAGCCTACGGTCCCTCACTCTGACTGCCTGGGAAGTGGGCTCAGATTTCAGGGAAGGGTGGAATTAGTGTGACCACTCATCCCTTATTTTAAGGGAGACCTCCCTTATTTCATTGATTTTGTCCCTTAGAGTGACCACACGGCCCTTATTTTTAGATGCATTGAAATGTATTAAAACTGATCCTAAGTACCATTTTAAATGTTAAATTGAAGCTAATGATAATTCCATTGTACATTTGAGGGCAATAGAAATGTACATTTGCGAGAAAAATACGTGATATTCTAAGGGAGGTTGTTTCCCTAAAATGTCCCTTAAATTATTGTTCTCTTATTTTTCATGTGGCTTTCCCTTATTTCCATCCAAAGATGGTCACCCTAAGTGCAATCGGAATTGAGCCTTTTGACCATCAGTCATTAAACCTTTGTTCTGTTAGGGGAAAAGAGTCTTAGAATCTGACAGGCAGGAAAGAGGCTTTCTGACCACCAGTTCCCAGCTCCAGAAGGTGCTCCAGAGGAAAGTGTAAAGACTAGGACCACTTCAGACAGTCTGTGACCAGAACAGAGGCACATGAGGATCCACTCTCCATGAAGCTGCACCATCATCAGATTACAGAGGTGTAAGTAATCAATTCTTTCCTATGTTCAGAATGACTCCTTATTTACTGAGTAAAGCTCCTTGTTTCCATAGCACTTACTTAAGCCTAGTCTACACCGGGGGCATGGGGGGATCGATCTAAGTTATGCAATTCACGTAGCTGAAGTTGACGTACTTAGATCAACTTACCGTGGTGGCCTTCCTGCGCCTCTCACCGAGCTGGAGTACAGGAGTCAACGGGAGAGCACGCGGGGGTCGATTTATCACGTCTAGACTAGATGCGATAAATCAATACTCACTGGATC
Organism: Gopherus flavomarginatus; assembly: GCF_025201925.1. Taxonomy (NCBI): domain Eukaryota; kingdom Metazoa; phylum Chordata; order Testudines; family Testudinidae; genus Gopherus; species Gopherus flavomarginatus. Next base: position 331,882,676 of record NC_066617.1, read on the forward strand.
CATCGCTGCCTGCCGATCCAGCCAGTAGTGAAGACATAACCTTAGAAGCAGACAGGCAATCTTTCAGGCTTCTGGGGCAATCTAGCAAGCTATTTCCACATTCAAAGTCTGTGTACTGGTATCTCCAAGTTGTGTGGTCCCCAGGCCAAGATCGGTAATGTATTATCCCCTCGCTGTAAACAGTCTAAGTAAGTACTTCACATGCGCCACAAAAAAGGGACACCTGCAGACCTTTTCCAGGACAAGATGCCAGCAGCTTGCAAGGAACTGCTTTACATGTACCATCTTTCTTACGGTTCTTTTAATTTCAATTGCTTAAAAGAAAAGACCTCAAGAGTTGAATTTAGTTATATAGAGTTTTGTTACATATTAACAACAACAACTAATAATGTAGGGTATAAGAAGACAACAATAGTAGTGACTATAATTTGGCCAACAAACTAGAATACTGGTTGATATAACTAACAGAGCAATTCCATGCAATATATTTGGGAGATCTTACTGTGTTAAGTGACTGTATCATTGTGGGCCATAGACTGTGTATAATTCCATGTGAGAAGGTGACCACAGCTCCTCCAGGAACTAAAAACAATGGGGAGGGGAGAATAGGCAAATTCCCTCAGGTTGTAACACCTCCAGAGAAGTACCATCAGCTGGAGAGGCTATACAGTACTAATTCAAACTGGATTCTCCAGAGACCAATGGATAGAAGACTTTTGGATAAATAACCTGAATTTTAGCTGGCTTAAGGCCTTTTTCTGATCCAGCAAATGGTCAGGATATTCTGTCCAAAGGGGGTCGCAATCCTTCCTGGAAAGGGTTAGAACAGGGGTCAGCAGCCTTTCAGAAGTAGTGTACCAAGTCTTCATTTCTTCACTGTAATATAAGGTTTCGCGTGCCAGTAATACATGTAACCTTTTTAGAAAGTCTCTTTCTATAGTCTATAATATATAACTAAACTATCGTTGTATGTAAAGTAAATAAGGTTTTTAAAATGTTTAAGAAGCTTCATTTACAATTAAATTAAAATGCAGAGCCCCCCGGACCAGGGGCCAGGACCAGGGCAGTGTGAGTGCCACTGAAAATCAGCTCGCGTGCCACCTTCGGTACATGTGCCATAGGTTGCCTACCCCTGAATTAGAAGGACGTTGACCTACTGAGATGCCATAAGACTTATGAGTGACCTCTGATAAGATTTTAGCATGCATGTAGGTTCTTTTATAGTTTTTTATGTTTTCTCTAATGCTTTCTCAAGAACATGCTTGCTTATAAAGACCTGGCAATTACAGCTGTTCATAAGCCTTCGGAGAGAAGGCAAAGTGCAGACATTCTGGGGATATCCTGGTATAGGCTGGGAACTGTGCAGCCTGAAAAACTCTTGGTCAGGAGGGAGAGAGATGCAGGTCTCTGCCCAAGAGAGATGACAGCTGAGAAGCTGGAAGCCTAGAATGGGTACCCTTGAGGCACCATAGAGGGGGAATGTATGCAGTTGCTGTGAACTGTGATAATCATTCAGGTTTTCAGAATCAAAGCACAATACAGAACAACACTTATACTTAAGGCTGTGACTTTCTGGGGCCTCCATGACTTCTGCAGTGGCTGGTGCAGCTGGCCTGGGGGCTGTCTGAGCAGCTCGGGCAGCCCCTGGGCCAGCCACACCGGCTGCTGCTGGGGCAGTCTCAGGCCACTGCCCCCAGCAGCAGCAGGCGTTTAAGTGTGGGAGGAGTTCAGGGTTGGGGCACGGGAGTGGGTGAGGGCTCTGGGTGGCGTTTACTTTGCAGGGCTCCCTGGAAGCAGCGACATCTCCCTCCCTCAGCTCCTAGGCACCACCCCTGCAGCTCCCATTGGCTGTGGTTCCTGGCCAGTGGGAGCTGCAGAGCTGGCACTTGGGGTGAGGGCAGCACACAGAGCTAGGAGCTGAGGGAGGGACATGTTGCTGCTTCCGGGGAGTTGTAGGGAGTCTGTCAGCCCTCAGCACCAGCGGGGGTCCCAGGCTACGCACTGACATCCGTGCCCCCCAGGCTGCCCTCTCACAAGTACCTGCACCCCCCTCCCGCAGGCAGCCCTCCCACCCAAGATTTAGTCAGGGGTATATTGTACAAGTCATGGACAGGTCATGGGCCGTGAATTTTTGTTTACTGCCTGTGACCTTTCCATGACTTTAACTAAAAATACCTGTGCCTAAAACATAGCCTTATTTATACTCAATCATTATCTTGAGAAGGTGATTTTATTTAGATTTTTGACTGAGTCCCTCAGTGTCATGTCTAACTTGTGCAAATGTTTAACTCCAGTGTTGCTAACACAATGTTCCTTAAACGCTATCTAGTTTGCTCTGGTCAGCAAATTACCTCCTCAAGTCACTTGCTGTGGGTCCCTTTGCAGCACATCTGTTAACCAACCAACACTGCTACCTGCTGAAATGTCCAGTTTAAAGTTCATATAATTTATAGAAAGTTCCTCAATATTCTAGATGTTCTTTAAACTTGTTTTAATAGTCCATTAGATTATGCAAGGTCACTTCAAGAACTGTAGTTCTCCAGCAACCCAGAACAGCTCTATAAATCTTACATTTCTGGTCTTATTTTAACAACAAAGGTGGAACCTTGGTGTCTGTGGAAGAGCTGACTCTGTGCATTATTAATAGTTACATTTCTGATGAGTGCATTCTGATCAAATGTCCTTATAAGCACATTCTTTGGTTTTAGTTTTGTATTTAGTTTCCTCGTTCAGCAGTTATTTCACTAGCTTGATTGCAATCAAGCATGCTTATGTTAACAGCCTTAGTTCTTCACTTTATCACTTAAACGAAAAGAAAAAAAATATGAACATAACCCCTTTCTTTCCTAACAGGATTGCCCATGAGGTAAACTCCTATCATTAAAGTTTACAATATTTGGCCCACAGCTGTATTACTTATACTTGACTTCCTTTTTATATATATATTTAAACTATAATATATTCCATCAAGTTTCTTATTTTACTACTGTATCTGGCATATCATACAATATCTTAATGTTCTTTGAGTGCTTGTTCATGTCCATTCCATGTCAAGTTTGTGTGCTCACCACATGCACCAGTGCCAGAAGTTTTTCCCTCAGTGGTATCTGTAGGGATTGGCTCTGGCGCCTTCTCAGTCACATGTGTATGCACCAGTATAAAGGGTGCCACCGGCCCCCCTTTCAGTTCCTTCTTACCACCAGTGATGGTGCTGGAAGGTTTCTCTTGCCGTGGCAAGCATGTATCTATCAGTTATACACTAAAAATGGTTTAGAGAACATAGTTCTTAGGCAGTAGTTTTCTTGTGCTTTTTAGTAGTTTCCTAGTGTAGCTGTTAGAAATAAGTTAGTCCCCTAAAGGACTTAGCTCATGGATGGGACATGCCCTGGTGACTGAGCTTCAAACTTTGTGAGCACTGCAAGAAACCTATACCCATCATGATACCCACTAGAGCTGCTTAAAGTGTCTGGCAGACACACACACCCTAGCACTAGCAGGTGCCCCAGAGGCCCCCAGAACACCAACAATTTAGTTAGGGGTATATAGTAAAAATCATGGGCAGGGTCACATGGCCGTGAATTTTTGTTTATTGCCCGTGACCTGTCCATGACTTACTAAAAATGTCCATGACTAAATCTTAGCCTTACTTATAGGTCACCCTCAAATTCAGGTCCTCTCATGAAACTTTCTCACACATGGATATTTTAGAACTCAGGGCAGCCATCCACCAGGAAAGTAAGGCTTTCCTAGCTCTTCTTCAGAGATCAGCAATTCCAGTGCTGATGGACACCACAGCAATGCAGTGTATAAACAGACAAGGGGAGCAAAATCATCCCCACTCTATCAGGAAGCCACATGTCTATAGAAGTCTATTTTGCAGGAAATTTTACTAATAGTTCTGCACCTTCCTGGTCTTCACAACACACTGGCAGACCAGCTCAATAGGGACTTCTCCAGAAATGAGAGATCTCTCAAAGATTCAGTTGTACAATAGCATCATTTGCAAATGGGGATTCTCAAAAGTAGAAATCTTTGTATTGAACCATCAGTTTAATCATTACTGTACCATTTGCTATTCCTATCCATCAGCATAATAAACAGCATGTAACAAATATCGACTAATCACCCTTCTATCCAGGGCCACAATTTAGTTTCCTCCCCTAAAATTGCAAAATTCCTGAAGGGGACTCAGGCTTCTCTCTCTCTCTCTCTCTCTCTCTCTCTCTCTCTCACACACACACACACACACACACACACACACACACACACACACACACACACACACACACACACACACACACACACACACACACACACCCCGCTCTCCTCCAGTTGTAGAGCCCCTCCTCACTCAGATCTTAATATTGCACCAGAGCACTGATGGATTCCCTCTTTGAACCCTTAGCATCCTGCTCCCTTGCTCACCTGTCAATGAAAACTACTTTCCTGGTGGCCACTACATCAGCTAGGAGGGTAGATGAGATTGTCTCTTATGTCAGCTCCTCTGTCAGTGGTGTTTCATGAGAACAGGGTTACTCTTAGACCTTACACAAAGTTTCTGCCCATGTTTGTCTCGATGTAGTGAGAGCGCTGTAATTCTATCTAGTGGGAAAAGATAATTGAGGAACACACCCCGGCTAGTTGTAGCCTTTAGTGATGAGGTCAATGGGAAACCTGTAGTCACAGAGAGGTTATCCAAGTGGGTGTCTGACTATGTAAGAATATGTTATTTATTAGCCAAGCAAGGTCCCCATAGCCATTCCACTGGCTGCCAGGTTGGGTAATATTCCCATTCCTGAGATGTGTAGAGCAGCTTCATGGAGCTCAATCCACACATTTATCACTCACTGTTCCCTAATGCAGGCCACCTGATTGGAGGACAATTTTGATAGTTGTCTTTGGTCTTTAGTCAAGTAGGACTCTTCATACACACCACCAAGCAATTGGCAACTGCTTGTTAGTTACTAATAGTGAAATGTGTGTTAGACAGTTACTTGAAGAAGAAAGAATGGTTACTTACCATACAGTAACTATGCTTCTTGATGTGTTGTCCATGTGGATTCCACAACCTGTCCTCCTTCCCCGATACGACAGTCCAACTCCTCTTGGATTCTGTATTGGTGAAGGTATTGAGGAGTGGTTGTGCCTGCTCTGCCCTTAATACCCTTGGGTTGTGGGGCATGAGGACACCCATGGTGCAGGTGCAGCCCCAGCAGGCAAGGGTAGTCAAAAAGAATCCAGTTTTGTGTCCATGTATGTGCACCAAGAGTGGAATCTGTGTGGACAACACATCTCAAAGAATCACAGTTACTGCAGGGTAAGTAACCATTATTTTTCTTTGCCTCTGATTCAAAGCAGGCTGTGTGTCTTTGCTAATAAACGCTGATTTTATGGCACAATATTAGGAGAGATCATGCTCATAATACCACAGTGGTGGTGATCCAGACTTTCCAAATTTAAGCATGAATGAATTTTGCATTACCCATATTAAATGCCCAGACACACTCCTTAAACTTCTGATGACAAAAAAGATTAAATTACAGAAAGCTTAACCAAGCATAAATCTCATTGGACTTTCACATAGTGTTCCGTTTATCTTTCAGGGTTCTCAGAGTGGTACAGACAAACTGCAAAGGGTTTGCTACTCAACAATTTGATACCAAACTAATGAAAAACATATTTGACACTTTTAAAAAAAAAAGTGTTATTTTAACAAAATTCCCTTCTTCAGAGTTCTGCTGCAGATTTCCTAGCTTTTGTCAGTAAATATTACAAGTACCATAAACAACAAATGGAATGGTTCTGTGATTCGTACACCTCTTCCCCAATATAACACTGTCCTCAAGAGCCAAAAAATCTTACCGCATTATAGGTGAAACTGTGTTATATCGAACTTGCTTTGATTTGCCGGAGCACGCAGTCCTCCCCCCACCCCCACCCCTCAGTGCTGCTTTACCGCATTATGTCCAAATTTATGTTATATTGGGTCACATTATATCGGGGTAGAGATGTACTTGTATTGTTATTCTGTCTTAGAAACCAGAGGCCCCGTATACAGCTGAACTGTTCTCAAGAATATGACTTGTAGTCCAGGTTGGCGACCATTGTTAGCATGAATTGTTGAAAATAATTCATGCTAACATTCTTTAAGTGCCACTGTAGGAAGGGCCTGAAAGTCTGTATCTCAAGAACTAGCCTAAAATCTGGTGGTCTCATACAGGTTTTACTTCTCTAATAACGATTTTTAATACGTTCTTGTTTTAGAATATAGAACATAGGAAACAATGTAATCTGCTTTTATCCACAGTTGCATTAGTTGAGAAAAAACGTCTTAAATTGTCCTGCATCGAAGCCTCTTTAAGGAGTAAATGCTCTGTTATGTCTAAGAAGAATTTTGCCTGATCATAAACACAAGCAGGGGAGATGTCACAGTGTAATGAATCATCCCAAACAGTTGCCAAATACTTAAAATGATAATTACATCCTGTTAGCATTCCTGTTAGTTCCTTCCGATGTTTGTTTTTTAAATCTCTGGACCAATAGCTATATTCTGAGCTTTCATAGTTATTCATGTATGTCTTGGGTTTGTTGTGGTATATATAATTTGCCTTGTTTGACGTTAAAATGCATGTTGTTATTCAGAGCTTGAAAAATCCACCTACCTGGAATGAGGGCCATCAACATCTGCAGTTAGTGTAGGGGCTTCCCTATATTTTGAGTGTATCATTAACAGTGGTGTGTGTGTTTTTCTGTTGGGTCACAATACAGAAATATTACCACTTGTGAGGAACTAGGACAACATCCAGTGGCCACTCTGCAGAATCACAGGAATTGCATTCCAAGGGAAAAAGAACAGGAGTATTTGTGGCACCTTAGAGACTAACCAGGGGTGGCTCTAGCTTTATCGCTGCCCCAAGCATGGCAGTCAGGCAGCCTTCAGCGGCTTGCCTGCGGGAGGTCCCTGGTCCCGCGGATTCAGCAGCATGCCTGCGGGATGTACCACCGCTGAATTACCGCTGAATCCACAGAACCAGCAGACCTCCCACAGGCAAGCCGCCAAAGACAGTCTGACTGCCACCCTCGCGGGGACCGGCAGGGCGCCCCCCATGGCTTGCCGCCCCAGGCATGTGCTTGGAGCATTGGTGCCTGGAGCCGCTGCTGAGACTAACAAATTTATTTGAGCATAAGCCAGCCCCTCTGCCATGTACATTGGTCAAACCGGACAATAGCTCATCTTAATTAATTAGCCTCTTAGAGTTGGTAGGGGAACTCCCACCTTTTCACGTTCTCTGTATGTGTATATATCTCTCCTCACTATATGTTCCATTCTATGCATCCAATGAAGTGGGCTGTAGCCCACGAAAGCTTATGCTCAAATACATTTGTTAATCTCTAAGGTGCCACAAGTACTCCTGTTCTTTTTGCGGATACAGACTAACACGGCTGCTACTCTGATTCCAAGAGAACACTCCTCAGAAATGGATCCAAGCCTATGCTTCCTATTCAAAAGTTGTTAATTGATATGAACTGTATCACCTGCCAGATTTCACACTTGTAATTAAGTAGACAAATGTGTGCTGGGGTGACAGAACTTTAATTATCAATTAGCATGAGTGTAAGTTGTTCTCAATTGCTGTTTTCATCAGCTGAAGAGCTGGGGGAAGGGGAGAGAGAGGATCGTTCTCTCTCTCTCTCACACACACTCACACTCACACTCACACACACACACACACACACACACACACACACACACACACACACTATAACTACTCCACAAAAGATTTTCCATTCACTCTGAATCCCCTTGGTGTAATACAATACATTTTCTATAAAAATCCAAATCCCACTAAGAATCTTCTACATTACTCTTTGGGATTTCTCATTTTCTCTTTCAAAATGGTACATAGAGGGTTTTTTTCCCACATCTTCTTTATTAACAGTGAATGGGTAGCGAACACAGCAGTTTACAACATGCTATAGAAGTGTGGGTGTGCAATTCAGATTGACTTTAAACTGACCTTGTGGTAGGTGTAATTGACAGCTTTAGTACAAGCATTAATTCATATGACAAGGTGTTAGCATCTTCTCTCTACAGGCATATTTTGAACATGTTAATATTTATGTGGTGTTTTCAAAGTGTGGTGCAAACACCAAACTTCATCCCACTCCTGTCATGATCTCCCATGTTCCCATGCAGCACATCAGTCCAACTTTTGTTCTGAAATATTCCTGATTTAAGCCATGCTCCAATCTTTCCTTGTTTATAGCAGAAGGCCAACTCCAGGATTCCTGTGCTGGCTGCTCTGACAGCCATTTAATCAATCATGCCTCTTCCACTAGCAGCCCCTATGCTCCCCACCTCCACTCGTTCAGAACCTTGCAGGGAACTCTCGTTTCCTTCCCATTTGTGAGTTTGCTCCAGTACACTCTCAACAGCAGAGTCGTTTCATGCAAAATCCCTTTCCACCTTCCACTGTACACTTCCCTAGTGGTCTAATCCCCATAGCACTTCACTCTGGAACATTTCTATTCCATCCAGAATGGGTAGAGTCAAGTCCTAGTTTGGGGAGGGAGGATCTTGAAAGATGACAACACTGCATCTTCTGGGGAACTGAAATGAGAATCCTAAATGCATTTTTATAACTGGGGGAAACAGTTCACGAAGGAGCTTTGTTGGACCTTATTGTGGGAAGAGGGACAATACAGCTATAGTGAGTCCATAGACTAAAGTTTGGTTAATGCCTGTCTACGTTGAGCAATAGCTGTATAGCACCATATTCAACACTCTGAAATACATTTGTAGAAAGGGATTATTCATTGGAGCAGGGACTTGAACCTAATTCTCCCCCATGTCAGGTGAGTGTCCCTATCACTGGGCAATAGAATCTCTTTCTGTCTCTCATGCACACACTCCCAATAATATTTAATACAAAGTGGAACAGCTTCAACAGTTGAGATTGAGACAGTCTTCCCCAGAATACCCTGTAGATTGTGGGTAGGGACCTCACTTGGGGTATAGTAGACCTAAGTTCCAGTCCCTGTTTTGAACCAGGTAGTGCAGGGATTTGAAAACAGTTTCCTGTATCCCAGCTGAGTACACCAATCTGGACTATTGGCTATAATGGCTGGGTGTCTCTCTCTTTTGATGTGAGAAAGAGCTTTTCTGTCTTAGGCACTTAATTCCAGAAGCAGGTTCACAGCTGTGAATCCTGAGTGGAGATGGGGACCTAAAGACTTTTCAGGGTTCGGGGATAGGCCCCTCACCTCTTCTCAGTGTTTCCTACTGGCTAGCTTAGGTAACTCCCCATTCAGTGTGTTGGCTTCTGTGAATTCCATTCTTAAGTGCCTGACTCTCCCCATATATCGTATAGAGAGCCTGGGTGCCTAATTCAAGACTCTGCAACACCAACATGTCTTTGTGGATTTAGCGCTGTGTTTCTATTGTCTTCATCTTTTCTGCCTGTGTTTCAGTCCCTCTTTCTGCTGTTCCTCTTATCAATCACACTTTCTGCTTCTTTTTGCATGCTTCTTGCTTGAGTTGACTCCACAATCATCTGGTTGCTCAGCAACCAAGCACCAGCTCCTTTATCCCTTCTTCACCTGTGCCAGTCCTTTGTGCAGCAGATGAGCTCTCCTCACATGCATGAACTGGGGAGCCACAGCTCTGATCAAAAGCAAACAGAATAGATCATTTCAAGCACTCTCTGGAGCGGCAGGCACTTAAATTGACTGTGGGAGGTAAGGGCAGAAATGTTTGACTCAACTATCAAACACAGTAGGGTTTTCCAGTGTAAGTGCAGCCTTCAATGTCCTTAGTTTTCTACTTTAAAAATAAAATAGGCATCCCAAAATAGGCCTCTTGAAGCTTAAAACCACACCCCACTGCACAGAGATCAACACAAGTGAAATCACCCACATTCAGATGTTACCTCTAGTTTTCCATGGTGTTCTGCGTGACCATGCACACACAACTTTTCCTGTTGAGGTGGCAATTGTGAGGAGGGCAGGTGCATTTTCCAGGCCAGAGAGTCTTTGCTTAAGCCTGTCAATTTCTGTTAAAGTATAAAAGATTCCAACTCAGGTGTTTGGGTAACTTCTCAAATCTTCAGACTCATGTGAGACCAGACCTTAAATGGTTTTGATATCCTATACTGCAGCATCCCCCAAGTCCAGCCCAAACCACCTGCCTACTCAACGCTGTTCGTAGCAGCCATCCAGTTTTGTGCAAGAGAAGCAAGTCCTTTACAATTCATATACTTCAGTGTCCCATGCTGTCAGAGGAACTGCAGCACTTATTTCTTTTTAACCCAGCTCATCTGCTGTAATGTCTAGACACAAGGGCTCAGGCAAGTGACCAGCAGTAAAACTTCAGAATCTCCTAGCTTTTGACAGTTTATGACTTAGCTGTCACATTATTTTAATGTATTGTTTTGTTTAATAGTAGCATAGCTATTGTCATTGATTTGTTCTGACATAATAGGTCTCTGAGACCTTGTACTAAAGATGTTTTTCACTCTTTATATAACAGACTAAGAACTTGCCTGATTACTCTCCAGTTAAAATCTCTTATGGAAATAGCATTTGCTGCTCCATAAATATGAGGCATTTTTTTAGGTAGACAAGGAGGTGGTCCAGGTTTGGATTAGTGTGGCACATAGTCAGGGGGTGTTATAAGTATGTAATTGTTAATGTTGATAGTTTACTTGTCATTGTCTTTAATGGTACTGGTCTTGCCACAATATTTTTAAAAGTTGAAGTAGAAAAGAAGTCTGTAAAGCTCGTAAGGGTTTCTCTTTTTGGAGCTAGATGGTTTCTCCCCGTTACAGGTTCATTTCTTCCAGAAAAATATACTTGTTTGTTACTGTAACTAGTGCATTTCCGAGCTTCACAAACCAAGGCATTTATCAAATTACCACTTCTCAAAGCACTGGTCCGAACAAGGCAGGATAAGATGAGCAGAGGAGAGCAGCCCAATAACCAGGCTTACCTGAAGAAGCAGAGCAGGATGGTCACTGAAGAGCCCAGGCCTGCAGCAGCAAGAGGTTTTCTAGCTCAGGCAGTGGGCAGGCAGGAGAGAGAAAGCTGGATAGAGCTACAGCAGATAATCCTTAGCTGGCTAATGCTGGAGGAAGGCAGTGACAAAGGCCAGGGAAGTGAATGAATCCAAAGACTTTACAGTTGTAAAGTTTTTATAAATTACGTTGTTTTTTTTTCTGCTGCCTCTAGTGAAGGCAAGTCTGGCCTGAAGTCATCCCCTGTAGGAAGGTGGGGGAGAGAAGGACCAGGCCCCCATTACTAACCACTCTTCTAGGATTAGTGGTGTCGGAAAGAGGAATCTTCTAGTAAGGTTTAGGGTAGCCAACTTTCTAGTCACACAAAACTGAGCACCCCTGCCCCTCCCCTTCCCCAAGGCCCCAGCCTTGTTCACTCCATCCCCCCTTCCTCCATCACTCGCTTTCCACAACTCTCACTTCCAGTGGGCTGGGCCAGGGAATTGGGGGCAAGAGGGGGTGAGGGCTCCAGCTGGAGGTGTGGGCAGGGATGAGGGGTTTAGGGTGAAGGAAGGGGCTCCAGGCTAGGGCAGGGGGTGGAGGTGAGGGCTCCAGCTGGAGGTGTGGGCTCTGGGATGGAGCCAAAGATGAGGGGGTTGGGTGCAGGAGGGGGCTGGGGTTGGGGTGTTGAGGGAGTGGGCTCTGGGAGGGAGTTTGGGTGTGGGAGGGGACTCCGGGCTGGGGCAGGGGATTGGGGTGTAGGAGAGGATGTGGGGTCCCAGCAGCACTTATCTTGACTCCTGGGAAGCAGCCACCAGGTCTTTGCAGCCCCTAGATGATAGGCTGCCAGGGAGGTTCCACTTGCTGCCGCCTTGCCTGCAGACGCCACCCCAGCAGCTCCCATTGGTTGCAGTTCCCAGCCACCTATGTGCCTAGGGGCTGCATAGCCTCAGCGGCCGCTTCCCAAATCATTCAGAACCAGGGCAGGCAGGGAGTCTGCCTTAGCCCCAAGCCCCTGTGGCACCATCAACCAGACTAGATGCCAACTGGAGCCACAAGGGTCTCTTTACGACTGGGCGATCCACTCAAAAACCAGACACCTAGCAGTCCTAGTAAGGTCACATGCACACACATAAATAGCATGGCGGAGGGGGTGGAGCATCCCCAAATGTTTCTCTGTGGTGGTAGTTGGGGACAAATGTGGCTCCTATGAGGGGCACAAATCCTGTTGTGAGTGGAATGGGCCTGGAGTGCCATCCAGTCAGTCTGCTGTGGTATCTTTGCAGGAAAATTGCCAACAGGACAAATTCACTGGTATCTTGCTTGGTTATGGAAGGCTGTGATTGCTGGCTGATTGTGGGTAGGGTTTGCCAGGGTTTGGTGTAAACAGCAGAAAATGAAAATGGGGAAAAGACATATTTAGATACTACTGCCAAATTACCAAAATGGTGCCTTTAAAAAACAGCTATAATTTATGATTGATGTGTTACGAAGAAACTTGCATTTCTTCATACTTGATTTGAATATTTATACTTATGTGGTTAGAATAATACATCATTAAGTTTTTATTTTTTGTAACAGGTCCAATAGGTAACTACTATACCTTACCATTTATCAACTTCCCTGGTTTCAGTTTTTTGGTTTTGGAATTTGTATTAGAGAATTTCTGGGTAGGGCTATGAGACTGTGAAATGAAATTGAGTATTTCTATAACAAGTGTCTCATGAATGAGACATCCTCTGTAACAAATAGAGGCATCCTGAAGGCACTTTACACCATACGTGTAAAGCACTGAAATAAAATTTGTAAATCGGCTTCAGTGCTGAAGAATTACATGCCATTGTTGAAACCTTATCTGTAGTGATACCACCATTTCTCCATAACAATTTGTCTTCCTAATGTCTTATAAAATGGAAGGAGTTTGGCTCTATGTCAGCACTTACAATTACTGCGGAGAAATAGGTCACTATATTTTTATCCCACTGGTTCTATCAGGAAGTTTTATGGTGAGAGATTTGAATTTAAAAAGGCTTCTGAAGCAATTGGATAGGAGTTAAAATACCAGCAAGTTCAGCCCATTGAAATTACAGACCACTTTGGAAAACAATTCAGAAGGCTTTGGAGCTCTGGAAAGTACATGCCATGAGAACAGCAAGAATAAATGTGGCTGAATGAACGAATATCCTAGCAAAGTTAAGTTATGCATTTCACCTTTTGATAAACACAACACCTCTTCCCCCCCCCTTTTTTTTTTTTACATTCTTACAAAATATATTTTCTTAATGGATTTTGCTACAGCACAAAAAGAAAAGAGGATGGTTTGGTTTTGCCTTTTTTTATAGTCTCGCGGTTCAATTCAAATAAGTTTTTGACTTTTACGTTAAACCCTTTTGGAGTACTGGATTCCCTGATAACTTACTACATCATAAGCTAATTTAAATTACTACTTTTCCCTAGAATGATCTTCTGAAGTATGCCTCCCTGTTCACTTTGCAGGGGGGATTTTCATGTGCTCTATCTTCTTCCCATTTGCCAGCTGAGGTCTCTGTTCCCCATCCCAGTAGGGGTATTCTCTTCTCCACTGTCCCTCTTTCCAGTAGGGGCACTCCTTCTTAAAGTGGCCCTTTTGCCAATAGGCGTAACATTGCCCTACTCGGGCTTCTGCCCGACCTTGGGACCTTGCTTCTCTACTTGCTCTCTATAGCCCCTCTCTCACAGCAGCTTAAGCATATACATCTGCTGCTTGGCTAGCCAGGCCACACAGACTCTCAAGTAGTCTGACTCCATTTCTCCACCTCCACTGTCTCTCAGTCAGGTAATGGTCCCCACAGACTTCTAGCTTCCCCTTGTATTGGGGTGATGGCGTGCCACCATTCTCTGCCACATGTAAAGAGGCAGGAGTCACAACCACAGAGCCTCCTGCTGGCCATCCTGAGAATTAGCTCTCATTTCACCAGAGTGCCCTCATCTAATGGTGTCTCACCAGTCATCACTCTCGCCTCCACCTTTAGGACTCACATCATTCCTAGACTGCAGCATCCTCTTCTGGACACAGCCTTCTGGCTGTGCCCCACTCAGTTCTCTCCCCCAATCCAGAGACCCAACAGTCCTTAGTCCAACCACTCATCTCAGTGGCAAACTGCAATCCATGCACTGGCCACTCCCCTTGGTGGCAAGTGGGGGGTAAAAGAGGGGAGACCCAGGCCTGCCTGCTACTACAGGTCCCAGCCCAGGGACCCTATAGCCAGCAGCCACATACTGCCCCTCCTCCTATTCCACCTTCTATTTCCCTGGGCCACTTCCCCTTAGCACTTGCCCCTTCTCCACCCTTGTATCAGGGCCTCAGTCTGGCAGCCATCAGGCTGGAGCACCCTATTGCTCCCTGACCCTGCCCAACACTGCTTTGTCCATGATGCTGTTTCCCGCAACTCCCCTACAGGTCAGCCAGTCCTCCTCCCTTGTTCTCCAGGGGGGACTGCCTCTGTTCTACTCAGCAGCCCTTCTTATACGTGCCAGCCTGGCCCTGATTGGCTGCTCCACTAAGCCTTCTCCCTATTGGCTGGCTCAGTAAGCCCTCATCTAATTGGCTGGGTTCTGCACAGCCTCCGCAAGGCTGCTTTAACCCTTCTTCTGCCTGTGTGGGGAAGCTGCCCCAGCACAGATTCCAATGACTTAACCTATTTACCTGTCACTCTTATCACTGAAAAAGACTTATAAAATGGTGGTTTCCTTCCATTTATAAAATAGCTCTAGTCCACTGTTCTTTTCTTTTCAGTTATATCCATGCTGAGAACTACACTGAAAAACATTTAGAAATCTGGCTGAAAAAAAAATCACAATTGAATAAAAAAAGGACTATCGTTTGTTACTGATTTCAGCAGGTTCTGCTGAGTGATAGGGCAGGGACCTTGCGCTTTGCTCTCTGTAAAATGAGATGAACTAAGGACCAAAAAGGCGGCTGAAGCAGAAATTGCATTTTTAATATATCCAACCTTTAATATCACACGTACTTTTTGCTTGTTAATTGAAAATAGAATTAATACTCTACATAGTACAAACTGAAGTCTGCTCATTCCACAGAAGAATGAGATGCTAGTGAAGCAGCACCAGCAATCAGGATGGGCACGGATAGGCATCTTTCACAGAGGGTGACAGTCATAGCAGCAAAGAAAGTGGGATTAAGGTGTTATAGAAAATAATCAGTAATGCAAATGGAGTAGAACCTGGCACGCCATATTACGCATAGCTTCTGCTGAACTTGGCAAATTAATTTTATGCGTATTAATCCCACTGTTAACAGGATTAGCAAGGAAAGCTACCTTAGTGAGCTCAGAACATGTAGGGATAAAGTGAGAAAGGCTAAAAGCCATGTAGAGTTGGACCTTGCAAAGGGAATTAAAACCAATAGTAAAAGGTTCTATAGCCATATAAATAAGAAGAAAACAAAGAAAGGAGAAGTGGGACCGCTACACACTGAGGATGGAATGGAGGTTAAGGATAACCTAGGCATGGCCCAATATCTAAATAAATACTTTGCCTCAGTCTTTAATAAGGCTAATGAGGAGCTTAGGGATAATGGAAGGATGACAAATGGGAATGAGGATATGGAGGTAGATATTACCACATCTGAAGTAGAAGCCAAACTTGAACAGCCTAATGGGACAAAATCGGAGGGCCCAGATAATCTTCATCCAAGAATATTAAAGGAACTGGCACATGAAATTGCAAGCCCATTAGCAAGAATTTTTAATGAATCAGTAAACTCAGGGGTTGTACCGTATGACTGGAGAATTGCTAACATAGTTCCTATCTTTAAGAAAAGGAAAAAAAGTGATCCGAGTAACTATAGGCCTGTTAGTTTGACATCTGTAGTATGTAAGGTCTTGGAAAAAATTTTGAAGGAGAAAGTAGTTAAGGACATTGAAGTCAATGGTAATTGGGACAAATTACAACATGGTTTTACAAAAGGTAGATCGTGCCAAACCAACCTGATCTCCTCCTTTGAGAAGGTGACAGATTATTTAGACAAAGGAAATGCAGTAGATCTAATTTATCTCGATTTCAGTAAGGCATTTGACACGGTTCCACATGGGGAATTATTAGTTAAATTGGCAAAGATGGGGATCAATATGAAAACTGAAACGTGGATAAGGAACTGGTTAAAGGGGAGACTCCAATGGGTCGTACTGAAGGGTGAACTGTCAGGAGGTTACTAGTGGAGTTCCTCAAGGATCAGTTTTGGGACCAATCTTATTTAACCTTTTTATTACTGACCTTGGCACAAAAAGCGGGAATGTGCTAATAAAGTTTGCGCATGACACAAAGCTGGGAGGTATTGCTAACACAGAGAAGGACCGGGATATCATACAGGAAGATCTGGATGACCTTGTAAACTGGAGTCATAGTAATAGGATGAAATTTAATAGTGAAAAGTGCAAGGTCATGCATTTAGGGATTAATAATAAGAATTTTAGTTATAAATTGGGGACACATCAGTTGGAAGCAACAGAGGAGGAGAAGGACCTTGGAGTATTGGTTGATCACAGGATGACTATGAGCCACCAATGTGATATGTCCGTTAAAAAAGCTAATGCAGTTTTAGGATGCATCAGGCGAGGTATTTCCAGCAAAGACAAGGAGGTGTTAGTACCGTTATATAAGGCACTGGTGAGACCTCATCTGGAATACTGTGTGCAGTTCTAGTCTCCCATGTTTAAGAAGGATGAATTCAAACTGGAACAGGTTCAGAGACGGGCTACTAGGATAATCCGAGGAATGGAAAATCTGTCTTATGAAAGGAGACTCAAAGAGCTTGGCTTGTTTAGCCTAACCAAAAGAAGGTTGAGGGGGGGATATGCTTGATCTTTATAAATACATCAGAGGGATTAATATTAGGGAGGGAGAGGAATTATTTAAGGTTAGTACCAATGTAGACACAAGAACAAATAGGTATAAACTGGACACTAGGAAATTTAGACTTGAAATTAGACGAAGGTTTCTAACCATTAGAGGAGTGAAGTTCTGGAACAGCCTTCCAAGGGGAGTAGTGGGGGCAAAAGACATATCTGGCTTTAAGACTAAGCTTGATAAGTTTATGGAAGGGATGGTATGATGGGATAGCTTAATTTTGGCAATTGATCTTTGATTATCAGCAGGTAAGTATGGCCAGTGGTCTGTGAGGGGATGTTAGATGGGATGGGATCTGAGTTACTGCAGAGAATTATTTCCTGAGTGCTGGCTGGTGAGTCTTGCCCACATGCTCAGGGTTTAGCTGATCGCTGTATCTGGGATTGGGAAGGAATTTTCCTCCGAGGCAGATTGGCAGAGGCCCTGGAGGTTTTTCGCCTTCCTCTGCAGCGTGGGGCATGGGTCACTTGCTGGTGGATTCTCTGCAGCTTGAGGTCTTCAAACCACAATTTGAAGACTTCAATAACTCAGACATAGGTTAGGGGTTTGTTATAGAAGTGGATGGGTAGGATTCTGTGGCCTGCTTTGTGCAGGAGGTCAGACTAGATGATCATATTGGTCCCTTCTGACCATAAAGTCTATGAGGATCAGACTCTTAAAGCCATCCTTCCCTCTGGGGACTCCCTGTTAATGTCTCTCCACTTCTAAGTTGCTAGGAACAGAGGGGAAGAACCTACGTCATTTTGATCCTGTTCTTATGCAACTGTCTTGATGAAGAAAACTTCATTTAAAAGTACGTGATGCAAATTCATGTCTATGGTTCTGCAGGGATCTTGCTGTGGCACTCTCTCCCCACCTTTTTGTTCTATGGTTCTCTATGGACACTCTCCATCGTGTGACTGAGCGTTACCCAGCTTCTCGACCAGGTTAGACAGCACTATGGCATAACAGACCTGCAGGAGACTGACCCCCACAGTTGATCTCCCCACACCAAATCGGCTGGCTACAGACAGACAGCCTTCCTGGGTGGCCAGCTTCCAGATGGCAGTAGCAACCTGTTTCTCTGTGTATACAGGGTACTGTATGTGGATATGCTGTCACTGAAACTCTGGGGCCAGTTTTGCACAGATCTCAAAAAAAGTAGCCCCTCCCCCTACGCCACCCCCAATCGTGAAGTTCTCTTGCTAGTGCTGGTCATTCTAGCTCTGCAGAACAATTTTCTGTCACCAATCCATGCTGGTTTCCCAGGCCCAGAAATGGTGCTGAATGGCTGTGTAAGTGATCCAGGAACTAGTCCTCTTGTTCTAACAGCTTAGCATCCTTCGGTTCTTCCACCTCATCCTGCTGCCATCATTGAAGATATCCTCCTACTATGGGAGGAGCTGCTGCTGCTGCTGAATATTTTCTTCCCGCATCATCTGTTCAGTGATGGGATAGGTGAAGTCCAATGCCAAATTCCTCCAGCTCTGAGTGCTGTAATACTGCCCAAGCAGTCTTTGCATGTTTGAACGTATCACCATAGCAGCATGAAGCATTGTTGGTCCATGCTGACTGACAGCAATTTGAAAATGGCGCATGCCAACTCAGAAAAGATGTATGGAACCGAGACAGTCGAATCATGCATTTTTTTAAAATATTTAAATACACTTGACTTCCCACAGTTCACACTGAAAACAATCGCAGGATGCATGCTGCTCAGAGGTGAAGCAACGGACTGTGGGAGAATACTTACACCCTCAATTCACAGCTCGCTGTTACCGTGCATTCATATGATGCCAATTGAAAACAGAACAGGTGTTCCGTCTGCATATTGCTGGTGCGAATCGTGTACTATGAGTTATGTGATGTGATTAACCCCCCTATCTCCTGGGAGCGCACAACCCTAATTAACTGCCTGTCAATAAAAAAGGGGGGTTCGTGCCACTACATGGGAGCCCTGCGGAGGGTACACAAAGGTGGGAGCCTCCCAGGGAAGTGGGACACCTAAGAGGTTTTTGGGAGGGGAATGTGGAGCCTAGACCTCATGATGCTGCATACTGGGCTGATTTTAATACCTTGGCTTTGACAATCATGCCAAGCCAGCACTGGCTCCAATGCTGCCTTGTTAGAATCCTCCCAGAGACTCTGCCTTCTCCCTGGGAATGTGTGTTCCTTGGGGCCATGCTGCACATCTCCCATCTGAAGTTGTAGCCACTGGAGGCCACTTTTCCCACTCTGCTCTTTCCTTCGGAAACACTCCAATTCCTCATTCCTTTGCAGAGACCCTGGTTTGCCAGATGAGACAGTAACAAACCGGGGGTGGACAGGCACTAAGGATCTTATGATGCTCTCTGTAGGGCAGGGATTTGCTCTGGTGCCACTGGCCAGAATGTCCTCTCTCCTCCTGTGATGCAGCAGGTTCTGGGGGTTAACATTCCTGGCTACTGCTTTGTCACCCCAAATGAGGATGAGTGAAGGGATTCTTCCAGTACAGTTTGCAGTGTTTTGAGCTCCTTTGGGTGAAAGATGTTGTGTATCTGTAAGAGAGTATTACTTCTTCCCACCTCCCCACAAAATACTCTCAGCTGGAGAGGTATTGGGAGGATGTTTTTAGCTCTCCTCATCCCCACCAGTTTAATTCAGGAACCCAAAGGAAAAATTCCACCTTGCTTGAAAACAGCTTTTCCTCATAGAGTTGTAGAATAACAAAGGATTTATTAGGTCGCCTAACGTATTCCTTGGGTGAGGCCAGGGCTAGATTCATCCCTTCAGTGCATTTCTAGTTACTTTTGTCCAGTTTGAGTTTTAATGACCAGCACTAGGACTCCCCTTGGGGATTATTCCTTGCTCCAATAGGCCTCACTTTTAGAAATGTTTCTCTGTTCTTTGACCTACATTTTCTCTTGCTGGATTCCATCCCTTCACTTGAAGTTCAGTCCCCTTGTACTACCCTCACAAATTCCCCTTCCTGGAAGTGTTTGCACCCTAGAAACACTTGCACTTAAATGCCATAAAGAAGAAACAGCCATTGTAGGCTGGAGTCTAAATTTGAGTGAACTTTACTGAACTTTTTTCCAGACAATGGATCTTTTAATGAAATCATATCCATACGAGTCAACAGTGTGCCCTTGTTGCCAAGAAGGCTAATGGCATTTTGGGCTGTATAAGTTGGGGTATTGCCAGCAGATCGAGGGACGTGATCATTCCCCTCTATTCGGCATTGATAAGGCCTGATCTGGAGTACTGTGTCCAGTTTTGGGCCCCACACTACAAGAAGGATGTGGAAAAATTGGAAAGAGTCCAGTGGAGGGCAACAAAAATTATTAGGAGGCTGGAGCACATGATTTATGAGGAGAGGCTGAGGGAACTAGGATTATTTAGTCTGCAGAAGAGAAGAATGAGGGAGGATATGATAGCTGCTTTCAACTACCTGAATGGGGGTTCCAAAGGGGATGGATCTATACTGTTCTCGGTGGTAGCAGATGACAGAACAAGGAGCAATGGTCTCAAGTTGCAGCGGGGGAGGTTTAGGTTGGATATTAGGAAAAACTTTTTCACTAGGAGCGTGGTGAAGCACTGGAATGGGTTACCTAGGGAGGTGGTGGAATCTCCTTCCTTAGAAGTTTTTAAGGTCAGGCTAGACAAAGCCCCTGATGATTTAGTTGAGAATTGGTCCTGCTTTGAGCAGGAGGTTGGACTAGATGACCTCCTGAGGTCCCTTCCAACCCCGATATTCTGTGATTCTATGATTCATATATCTTATATAAACTGGATGATAATGTACATTGCCACAATACACTCAGTTTGTGTATAATCTTGAATTTGTAGGACAGTTGTTTATTCGTAATAATACCCTTGCTCTCTATTTGTCAAGCACAGTTTAAATTTAAACTCCAGGATATCAAACAACAAAGCACAAACATTAAGAAATTAAATAAGGCAACAACATATTCCGTATCATCATGCCCATTATATTTGGATTGTACGTTAGGAAGCAGTCATACAATGCAGGCAGAATTCTCGGTGCAGCATGGTCTGCTTAATGGGGCTCGGCACTAGGAATTAGAGGATTTAGGTACAAATCTCAGCTCTGCCAATGTCCCATGTGACATTTGGGAAGTCATGTCACCTTTCTGTGCCGCTGTTTCCCCTTCCCTTAGGCTTGTTTGTACCATCCCTAGCTCACTGGGTTAGAGCCTCTAGTGACCAATATAATAAAATTATATTTCCTAGAATTTAAGGCCAGAAAGGGGCCATTAAATCACCTAGTCTGTCCTTTGGTATATCACAGGCTATTAAATTTCACCTAGTTACTCCTAGATTGAGCCTACTGATGATAATATCCCATTCTTAAAATATTAGCTAAAAAAAGTCCAGTTTCAGTTTAAATTTCTGTCTGTTTCTCTTCTGCAGGGCAGAAGGATGTTCTGCCACATAATTTAAAAAGGAGTCAACACCACTTTAAAGTTCTGCTTGTTGTTTCAAAATATAGAACATATTACATCACTTCCTGGAAACCGTCTTGCCTCTTATGCAATGTTATGGTCTGTGTATTAAACTTGCCACATCCTCGTTACACCTTTTCTCAATTTTGTCATTTGTTCAGTTCTGTAAGAACAGTCTAATGAAAACAGTAACGGCTGTAGCAGACAAGTGAGAACCGTTGATGGACTTTCACTGATGAAGTATAGTTTGAGTTGTTTCCTCTAATTTGGCTGTTTCAGTATTTGCAGATAAGAAGTCTATTACACCATTCTCATTTCAGAAGAATAGATCCATTGCCTCATACTGCAGGACCTCAGGAAAATTAGTTGACATCAATATTTCTGTTGGTTAAAGCTGCAGTAATTGGTATATGTTACAATTTTCCATTATTCTTGGTTACGGGTTGACACTAATTCCCACATTAATGAAATGTGTTTCTGCATCAGTGTTCCATGTGAATTTTTAATACCACCCATGCTCACAATTCGTGGTATTGCTCACTGTTGGTCTTGTAACTCTTAAAATGTACCTCAGCCTCCTGTCCCTCCTTTAGTCAACTGGTGCTCCAGAAAGAGACATTCCTTTTGCCAGCATCATTTCTGACACATGTGCTATTTTGGTTGGTAAATTGGAGGTGTCTGAGCAAAAAAAGTTAGTTGGAAGCTCATCCAAGATGTTTGTTTAAAGAAAGGCCAAGCACAGCTCCTGTGGTGATTAGATAGTGAATACCATACTCAACCAGGAAAGGCAAACACGATGACTTGCCTGAGTGCTCCCTCTTCTCCAATATCCAAATATCATGACTCTGTTCCTGTGAGGCCCTAGAAATGAAGGAAATAGGTTTCCAGTATCTTTCTTGTTGAAACTGCACAACAGCTTTCCCTGAGCTATCTGCCACCATCTTCTTCTAGGCCTTGGCAACCTATATTTCCAGAACAGACAGAAGCATTTGCTTTTTGAGTGGCTGTGTAACTTGTACAAGGCTGAGTATAAATTTTCTTGTGTTTTGCTCATGCTCTGGAGTCTTCTAATTACTCCTGATATATCTTTGTTTGCTGGAAAGTCTGACCCGTTTTATTGTATTTTTTATGTTTATTTTATATTGTTTGTTTCTTTCCTAACTTTGTTTAGATCAAATTAAAGCCCCCCTTCTCATACTGAGCACCTCTTCCTCATATCTGATCTCTCTCCTGTGTACTTGTTTTTATTATTTGGGGTGAGATGACAGTAGGGTGACCAGACAGCAAATGTGAAAAATCGGGACAGGCGGTGGGGGGTAATAGGAGCCTATATAAGAAAAAGACCCAAAAATCAGGACTGTCCCGATAAAATCAGGACATCTGGTCACCCTAAATGACAGTGTCATGCACCAGAGTCTTTTATAAGCTTTCAAGAACAACTTAGCTTGCAAAGACTGTGCTGTTGCTCTGTTATGGTTGCATCAGACCTCCTAGCATAGTAACATTTTTGCTAAATAATATCAGATTCTCAAACAATTCTGTTATTTATTCCTAGCTTCTTTTGAAAGGCCTCGTGAATCACAAGTTGCTGCTGTCCGTCTCTTGAACTGCCATTATCTGCTGTGATCGGGTGCTAGATTTGGGGTATTCTGTCTGAGTCAACAGACACTTGGACTAACTTCCCAAAGTTCTCTTATTCTGCTGAAAAGGCAGTTATAGGCATTTCTGTCAGCATCAACAAAGGTTTGGGCTGTGTTTCAGTACTGAACTCCATACCTAGGCAGTAAGGCTAAACATGTTGTCATAGACACACATACTGCTGGCATCAGGAAATGAGAGCAACCAGATGCCTCCGTTTATCTCGTTGTTGCATAAGGCTTGTAAATCCTGAGGTATCACACTTTTTATTTATATTGGTGTCTCTTGTGGACCTTCAGTTGCAGCATTGTGGTATTACTCTGTGGTGTTGAATCAGCAGCAGACCTTATATTCTGGTTACGTTCCTTCCAACAAAGTAACAAATCCACAGACAGTTCTGCCCTATTTTTCTACCTTCTTCTGCAAGGCCTGAAGAGGCATATATTGATACTGGCTGTCTTTTGAACTGCTTTATAGGTTGTGATTGGATGATGGATTTGGGAATATTCTCTGTCCCAGTCTATAGACCAGTGATACTCAAACTGAGACTCGTGATGTATCTACTGCAGCTCTTTGCAGCACATGATATTAAAACACTGATTTAATCATTAACCAATCAGGATGCTTTTACTGTGTTATAAACCAATTCTAATTGATAAAATAATAATGCTTGGTCAGTTATTTTGCTGTGAGAATAATATAGATATGACAGGAGAAATATTTAGTTTATACTGTTTAAATATGAATAGTACTATAGTAAATAAAACAATGAATTCACACTACTGTGGATCTTTTGGGTAATGTTGATCACTAATTTGGATACTGAACTGCTGAGGTCTGAATATCACTGATATGGACACGTGGACTAGGTTACATCTACACTGCAATAAGAAACCTATGGCACCAAGTCTCAGAGCCTGTGAGAGACTCAAGATTATGGGGGCTCAGACTACATGGCTAAAAATTGCAGTGTAGACATTTGGGCTCCAACTGGAGCCTGTGCTTTTGAGACCAGGGCATCTCAGAGGCCAGGCTCCAGTCTGAGCCTGAATGTCTACAATGCAATTTTTAGCCTCGCAGCCAGAGACCCCCAGGCTCTGAATCTCAGTGCCACAGGTGTTTTATTGCAGTGTGGATACACCCTGAAAGTCCTGTCCTTCCTCTGGAACGACAATTACTGCTTTTACCTTTCATTGTATATACAGCGGAGTTCTTCGAATGCTTGTTCATGTCCATTCCAATCAGGTGTGCGCGTGCACACGTGCACATTGGCCAAAAGATTTTTCCCCTAGCGGCATCTGTCAGGTCGGCCTGGGCGCCCCCTGGAGATGCGCCTTCATGGAGTCCAGTATAGAGCCCTGCCAATCCACCACCACCTCAGGGGCTGGAACTTCCCTTAGCTCTCGCTCAGCAAGCTCTTTCTTTCTCTAGTTGTATATAGTTACCTTAGTTAGTTAATGTCCTTAGTGTTCATAGTATAGAGATTGTTGAGGGTTCCCCCCACATCCCGGCTCCCCAGAGCCATGGTATGCCATGGTCCCGAGGTTTTAAAAACTGTGTGGCCTGAGCAAAGCACATGCCGAAAAGCGATCCACACTCGTCGTGTTTACAGTGCCTAGGGGAGACCCATAAAAAAGATCACTGTAACATCTGCTGCGAGTTCCATCCGAGAACTTTTATAGAAAGGGAACAGCAGCTCAAGGTGATCCTCATGGAGGCAGCTGTACGCCCCCACTCCAACCCGGGCTCAGGGGACTCAATCCATAATGCGTCATCCTCGACGCGGAGCACCCCGGCACCGTCGTCAAGCTTGGTGCCAAGAAAAGACTCCTCCCAAGACACTCCACAGAGATTTCAGGAGCAGAACCGAAAGGACGGTTCTTGGAGGAGGAACAGGAGTGGCAGGAGGAGGCAACACCCATCAGACAGGTCCACCTTTGCAGTAGGAAACCCTCGATGAGGGCCATGTACCTTGCCAAGTGGAAGAGATTTTCAATCTGGTTGATGCAGTGTGACTCGCCCCCGACACTCGCTTCAGTGCCACACATTCTAGACTGGAGCAGGAAGGTCTCTTGTTGCCTTCTATAAGAGTGCACTTGGCTGCCATCTCAGCCTTCCACTTGGGCGTGTGGGGCAGTTCGGTTTTCGCTAAACCCAGAGTCAGCTGATTCCTAAAGGGGCTTGACAGGTTGTATCCTCATGTCTGTCAACCGGTCCCTTTCTGGGACCTCAACTTGGTCCTCTCTAGGCTCATGGGACCCCCCTTTGATCCTTTAGCAACGTGGTCCCCGCTCTACCTCTCCTACAAGGTCGTGTTCCTGGTGGCAATAACTTCAGCCAGGAGGGTGTCTGAGCTCAGGGCCCTGACATCAGACCCTCCCTGCACCGTGTTCTTTAAGGACAAGATTCAGCTCAGGCCTCACCCTGCTTTCCTCCTGAAGGTTGTCTCAGTTTCACATTAACCAGGACATCTTCCTTCTGATTCCATCCATTCCATTCCAATACCCATCCTCCTACCCCTCTGTCAGAGTAGCCGGCAAGAAGGAACTGAGAGGTGGTGGGTCAGCAGAGCTCTATATTAGGCGCCATGAAGGTGCGACTCCAGGGGGCACCCAGGCCAATCCAACGGATGCTGCTAGGGGAAAAATCTTCCAATCAACATGCGCATGCACACACGCGCATGCACACACATGATTAGAATGGACATGAATAACAAATCTCGAAGAACAACCGTTTCGAGAAGTGAGTAACCATTTTTTTTTGTATGGTCTACATATTTTTTTTTCAGAAGTTCGTCTAGGCATTTTAGTGTAAGAAGGGCCAACCGAGGCTTTCACTAGTGAATTCCGTACACATGAAGTAAAGATAAACATGTTGGCACATCCCCCCCCAAAAAAAGATTTTTCCTACTTAGAATTTACATACCACTGTTCTGCTTCTACTAGGCTTCAGGAAATGAAGACAATAGGCTGCTTCTTTCTTTCTCACTGACATTCTCATGATGACATTCCCCAGGCCTTACAATACAGTGGTTACCACTAGCAGTTTCAACACCTTAGCGCACTCTAGTGCCAGAACAGGTAGAATCATTAACTGTCAAGTCATGTCACTTGTACAAGGCTGGGTATGAACTATCTCAGGCCTGGTCTACACTACGCGTTTAAACCGATTTTAGCAGCATTAAACCGATTTAACGCTGTACCCGTCCACACTACGAGGCCCTTTATATCGATATAAAGAGCTCTTTAAATCAGTTTCTGTACTCCTCCCCGAGAGGACTAGCGCTAAAATCGGTATTACCATATCGGATAGGGTTAGTGTGGCCGCAAATCGACGGTATTGGCCTCCGGGCGGTATCCCACAGTGCACCACTGTGACCGCTCTGGACAGCAGTCTGAACTCGGATGCACTGGCCAGGTATACAGGAAAAGACCCGTGAACTTTTGAATTTCATTTCCTGTTTGGCCAGCGTGGAGCTGTGATCAGCACAGGTGACCACACAGAGCTCATCAGCACAGGTAGCAATGCAGTCTCCTGAGAATCGAAAAAGAGCTCCAGCATGGACCGCACGGGAGGTGCTGGATCTGATCGCTATATGGGGAGAGGATTCAGTGCTAACGGAACTCTGTTCCAAAAGACGAAATGAAAAAATATTTGAAAAAATTTCCAAGGCTATGATGGCCAAAGGCCACACCAGGGACTCAGTGCAGTGCAGAGTGAAAGTTAAGGAGCTCAGACAAGCCTACCAGAAAACCAAAGCAGCAAATGGAAGGTCCAGGTCAGGGCCGAAAACATGCCGCTTCTACGCTGAGCTGCATGCAATTTTAGGGGGCTGCGCCACCACTACCCCACCCCTGTGCATGGATTCCGAGGTGGGGGTTGTAATCTCAACCATGGCTGAGGATTCTACGGAGGGGGAAGATGAGGAGGAGGAGGAAGAGGAGGACGACCTTGCAGCGAGCACACAGCACTCCGTTAGCCCCAACAGCCAGGAGCTTTTTGTGACTCAGACAGAATTACCCTTCCAGCCCTCCCAAGCCACTAGCCCAGACAGTGAAGCCATGGAAGCGACCTCTGGTGAGTGTACCTTTGTAAATATAAAACATGGTTTAAAAGCAAGCTTTTTTAATGATTGATTTGCCATGAGGGCTTGGGATGCATTCGTGGCCAGTAAAGTTACAGTAACAAATTCTTGTTAACATGGCTGGGGATGGAGCGGAAATCCTCCAGGGACATCTCCATGAAGCGCTCCTGGAGGTACTCCAGAAGCCTTTGCAGAAGGTTTATGGGCAAGGCAGCCTTGTTCCGTCCACCATGGTAGGACACTTTACCACGCCATGCATGTAGCAAGTAATCAGGTATCATTGCAGACAAAGCATAGCTGCGTATGGTCCCGGTGACTGCTGGCATTCAAGAAACATCTGTTCTTTATCTTGCTCAGTTATCCTCAGCAGAGTGATATCGTTCATGGTAACCTGGCTGAAATTCAGGAATTTAATTAAGGGGACAGAGATGGCCATTTTCCTACTGGGCTGTTGCTTAAAAGAAATCCTTCCTTGCACATAGCCAAGCGGGGGGAAGGGAGGAAGGATAACGCTAAGCTGTTTTGCGTTTGGCTAGCAGGAATCGTCCCAGCTACCAGCCACGCGGTGGGGGGCGATTAGCAGTGATCTTCCATGATACCAGCCAAGCGGTGAGGGGAGGGGTAAAGCAATCATCCTAGAGAATTGGATGTGGGGTTGGCTTCTGCTGCTGCATGTTAACAGGAAGAAGCATCAGAGGGCACTGTGTATATGAAGGCTGGAGAAGCCGAGAGACAATGGCTTACCATGGCCACATGCAAGCTGAATTCTGATGCCCGGACCTGCGTCTGTGAGATCTGTAACTCCAGAGCTGCAGGCACTCAATATTAAGATGTAAAATGTGACCTTGTAGTGAAATCACATGTGCTATGTAAGGTGAATAGTGTTGTTCACTGTGAAAGAGTTTAACCATTGTTCTGTAAAATGTATCTTTTTAAATACTTCTCTCCCTTTCTTCTCTCCCTCATGCAGCTGCATATTTTTCAAGCCTCCCTACTCCATCCCGAAGGCTCTCTCAGATAAGGCGGAGGAAAAAGAAGATGCGAGATCAAATGTTCTCGGAAATCATGGAAGTAACCCGCAATGAAAGAGCTCATCTGAATGACTGGAAGGACGTGGTAGCAAAGTACAGGAAAGATGCCAGTGAACATGAGGACAGGAGGGACCAACATGAGGATAGGAGGGACGAACGTGAGGATAAGAGAGATGCTCAAGATGAGAGGTGGCGGCAGAAAGATCAGAGGTGTAGGCAGGGAGACCAGAGGTGGCGGGATGCAATGCTGGAGCTGCTGCGTGATCAAACTGATATCCTCCGACGTCTGGTGGAGCTTCAGGAAGAGCAGCGGGGTCACAGAGTGCAGCTGCAGCCCCTGTGTAACCACTCTCACCACTCACCATGTTCCATATCTTCCTCACCCAGACATGTAAGAACGCGTGGGGGAAGCCTTCGTGCACCCGCTGACTCCACCCCAGTGGACAGTCCAACCAAAAGGCTGTCATTACATTGAAATGTATTTAATGGCCTTTTCCTTCCCTCCTATGCTCCTCCCAAACCACACCCGGGATACCTTGTCAGTTCTCTGCCTCTTTTTATAGTTACTTTTTAATAATGAATACGTGATTTTTAAATGATAGAGACTTTATTTCCTTAAGCAAGCTGTAATCGAAGGGGGAGGGTGGGTTGCTTACAGGGAAGGAGTCAATAAAGGGGAGGTGTTCATGAAGGGGAAACAAACACAGCAGTCACACCGTACCCTGGCCCGTGATGAAACTCATTTTCAAAGCTTCTCTGATGCGCACCGCTTCCTGGTGTGCTCTTCTAATCGCCCTGGTGTCTGGCTGCGCGTAATCAGCGGCCAGGTGATTTGCTTCAGCCTCCCACCCCGCCATGAAGGTCTCCCCCTTACTCTCACAGAGATTGTGGAGCACACAGCAAGCAGCAATAACAAAGGGGACATAGGTTTGGCTGAGGTCTGAGCAAGTCAGTAATGTGTGCCAGCGCGCATTTAAACGGCCAAATGCACATTCTACCACCATCCTACGCTTGCTCAGCCTGTAACTGAACAGCTCCTGATCACTGTCCAGGCTGCCTGTGTATGGCTTCATGAGCCATGGCATCAAGGGGTACGCTGGGTCCCCCAGGATAACTATAGGCATTTCAACATCCCCAACTGTTATTTTCTGGTCTGGGAAGTAATTCCCTTGCTGCAGCCGTTTAAACAGAGCAGTGTTCCTGAAGATGCAAGCATCATGAACCCTTCCTGGTCATCCCACGTGGATGTTGGTGAAACGTCCCTTGTGATCCACCAGTGCTTGCAGCACCATTGAAAAGTACCCCTTGCGGTTTATGTACTGGGTGCCCTGGTGCTCCGGTGCCAAGATAGGGATATGGGTTCCATCTATCACCCCCCCACAGTTAGGGAATCCCATTGCAGCAAAGCCATCCACTATGACCTGCACGTTTCCCAGAGTCACAACCTTTTGTAGCAGCAGCTTAATGATTGCTTTGGCTACTTGCATCACAGCAGCCTCCACAGTAGATTTTCCCACTCCAAATTGATTGCCGACTGACCGGTAGCTGTCTGGCGTTGCAAGCTTCCAGAGGGCTATTGCCACTCGCTTCTCCACTGTGAAGGCTGCTCTCATCGTGGTATTATGGCGTTTCAGGGCAGGGGAAAGCAAGTCACAAAGTTCCATGAAAGTGCCCTTACGCATGTGTAAGTTTCACAACCACTGGGAATCGTCCCACACCTGCAAAACTATGCGGTCCCACCAGTCTGTGCTTGTTTCCCGGGCCCAAAATCGGCGTTCAATGGCTAGAACCTGCCCCATTACCAGCATGATCTCCAAAGTGCAGGGGCCCGCGGTTTGAGATAATTGTGTGTCCATGTCCTCATCACTCTCGTCGCCACGCTGCCGTAGCTGCCACCGCCTCATCGCCTGGCTTTGCAGGTCCCGGTTCAGCATAGACTGCACGAGAATGCGCGAGGTGTTTACAACATCCACTGTTGCGGTATTGATCTGAGCAGGGTCCATGCTTGCTGTGCTATGGCGTTTGCACAGTTCACCCAGGAAAAAAGGCGCGAAATGGTTGTCTGCTGCTTTCACGAAGGGAGGGGTGAGGCTGTACCCAGAATCACCCGCGACAATGATTTTTGCCCCATCAGGCACTGGGCTCTCAACCCAGAATTCCAAGGGGTGGGGGAGACTGCGGGAACTATGGGATAGCTACCCACAGTGCAACACTCCAGAAATCGACGCTAGCCTCGGACCATGGACGCACACCGTCGAATTAATGTGCTTGGTGTGGCCGCGTGCACTCAACTTTATACAATCTGTTTTATAAAACCGGTTTATGTAAAATCAGAATAATCCCGTAGTGTAGACGTACCCTCAAACACAGTTTCATCACCTGGAGCATTCTCTCTACTCATCAAGTATTTTTATTTGCTGGAAAGTCTGTATCCAGCATTAAGGTAGGTGGTTTTTATTTGTTGAGATTAGGTTCGATCTGCTATCTTAAAAAACTGCATTATAGAAATTCTAGGAAGTCCAATCAATATCAGTACCCATCTGTGCTAGGTCCCTTAAAGGTGTGTCTGCCTTTCCTAGATTCCAAAGCCAGAGGGACAATTTTGATCATCTAGTCTGACCTCCTGTGTAACACACGCCATAGAACTTCCCCAAAATAATTCCTGTTTAAACTAGAGCATCTCTCATAAAAAAAAAAAAAAATCCAATCTTGATTTAAAAATTGCCAGTGATGGAGAATCCACCAGGAATCTTGGTAAGTTCTTTGAATGGTTAATAACCCTCACTGTTAAAAATGTATGCCCTATTTCCAGTTTGAATTTGTCTAGCTTAAGCTTCCAAACGTTGGATCTTGTTATACCTTTGTCTGCTTTGTCTAGATTGAAGAGCCCATTATCAAATATTTGTTTCCCATACAAGTGTTTATAGACTCTGATCAAGTCACTCCCTGTCCTTCTCACAGGGCTTAGTCTATTTCGGTTATCACCATAAGCCATGTTTTCCAATCCTTTAATCATTCCCCTGTTTCGCCATCCTCTTGCTTGGCCATATCCTTGTTTTGGATTGTCACCGTGCCTCAGTGGGTCACACCCAGGTGTGACAACATGTGGAATACAGATACATAGTCAATATTCATAACTTCAGATACAAAGATGATGCATGCATACAAACAGGATAATCATATTCAGCATATCATAACTTTTCCATAGAAAGCTGACAAGATATATCTTGTACAAGATTTGTTGTGATTATATAACAGTAGTAACAACAATGATCTACATGGTCATATTTTAATCAGATAACATCATAAGGATGTCTATCAAACTTTGGCAAGTCCTTCCTTCCTACAGAATTGTCATGCATGTAAACAATAGAACAATCTTGCTCTTGCTCTCTGTGCCACTTTCTCCTCTGTGGAAACTTCCCTGGATGCAAAATCTGAATAATCCTCATTCCTGTAGAGAAATCAGAAATGTGATTGTCACAGGCTGGCCAACAAAAGACTAATTCCAAGGAACAGCTTAACAGAAAAGAATCGCCTTGTCTGGGTAACTCCAGCACACGTTTCAACATGCCTTTTGAAATACTTTTTCAGACCACTTTAAGCACAGGCGGAGATAGCAAGCAGTACCAAAGGAGGAGGATTTACCTGAATGAACTGCATTTAAAATCTGACTTTCAAACAAGGAGTGCTGTCTGAATTGCAGATCCAGTTGATAAAAGTGCAGGGTAGGAGGATTACCACATGGCTGTCTTGCATTCTTCAGAGTAGAAGTTTGAGCTCTCACTGCTAAAGAAGTGGTAGTCTCTCGGAGGAATGACTTCTGACTCACAGGTGACTTAGTCTGTGTCTACACTACAGCATAGGTGTCAACTCCATGAGTGCTCCAGAGCCCCCAGGGAAAAAATGGTAGGTGCAGAGCACCCACCAATCAGCTCTCCTCCACCCAACCCCACCTCCAGTGCCTCCCGCCTGCTGTGATCAGCTGTTTCCCAGCATTCAGGAGGCTCGGGGGAGGGAGGAGCGAGGATGTGGCGCACTCAGGGGAGGGGCCAGAATTGGGCAGGAAGAGGCAGGGCAGAACTGGCGGGAAGGGTTGGGGCGGAGCGGCGGTGGGAAGAGGTGATGCCTTGGGGTAAGGGGTGGAGTGGGGCAGGGCCTGAGGCAGAATCAAGCACCCCTGGCTCTTTGGAAAATTGGCACCTGTGCACTACAAGGTTAAGTCAATGCAAGTTATGCCAATGAACATAAACCAGTACAATTACATCACTTGTGCATGTTCACACAACATGCCTTCTGTCAGCAGAGCGCGTTCACTGTTGATGCTCTAGCATTGACAGAGAGAGCAGTGCACTGTGGGCAGCTATCCCACTGTGCTACTCACCACCTTCTGCAGCTAGGAGTTGTGGGAAGGTGGAGTGTATCGCAGTGCATCATGGGTATGTGCTCAATGTCCCATGATGCAGTTTTTTCTGTCCCACCATTCCATGGTCTTCCAACTACATTTCGTACCATTTTTCAACAGCCTCTGTTTACTGTGTGCCTGCCATCTCTGCCTAAAAGGATGGCTCCGGCTCTCTACTGTTGTGGTCAGTGTTATGAACACAACATACTGATCATGCAGTATATCATGAGCACCAAATCTGAACAGGTATCCATGGTGCCTGCCCTGCTGTATGCCATGGAAAGAAACATCAGATTACTTTTGGCATTCATGGATCAGCTGCACAGAAGGGACCATCACTATTGGGCTTGGGAAACAAGCACTGAGTAGTGGGATCACATTGTTATGCAGGTCTGGGATGATGAGCTGTGGCTGCAGAAATTTCAGATGCACAAAGCCACCTTCCTGGAACTGGGTGTGGCACTTGCCCCAGCACTGTAGTGCAAGGACACCAAAATGAGAACTACGCTCTCGATGGAGAAATGTGTGGCAATCTCTATATGGAAGCTGGTGACTCTAGACTGCTACTTGGTCAGTCACAATTCAGTTTGGAGTCGGGAAGATCACCGTGGGTGTTGCATTAATGCACGTGTGCAGGGCCATTAATTGCATCCTGCTACAAGGACTGTGACTCTTGGAAATGTGCATGCAATAATAGATGGCTTTGCGGCAATGGGATTCTCTAGCTGCCAAGGGACGATAGGTGAAATGCATATCCCAATTTTGGCCTTGGACCATCTTGCGAAGGAGTACATCAATAGAAAGGGGTACTTCTCTATGGTATTGCAGGTGCTTGTGGATCACTGGGATCATTTCACTGCTATCAATGTTGGGTGGTCAGGGAAGGTGCATCTTCAGGAACACAGGCCTGTACAGAAAGCTGCAAGCAGGGACTTTCTTTCCAGAACAGAAGGTTCCAGTACTGATGACCCTGTTGTCTGTCCCACCTCATCCTCCCGCTGTACTTCTCATCCACCACTTTGTCCTCGGGGTTGAGTCCGCTGGCCACTGTCTCCAGTCCCCACTAAGTATCCATAGGGCTCTTGGCAGCGGAGTGGGAGAGGGTCGCCATCAAGGATAGCGTCCAGCTCTTTACAGAAGTGGCAGGTCTTTGGCGCAACACCAGAATGACAGTTTGATACCCTTGCCTTCTGGTATGCCAGCCTCAGCTCCCTTATCTTTGCACAGCACTGATGCGTGTTCCATTCATAGTCCTTATCCAACGTGCCACAAGAAATCTGACCGTAGGTATCAAAGTTTCTACAGTTGGAGCAGAGCTGTGATTGCACAGTCTCCTCTCCCCACAGACCTAGCAGATCCAGTAACTGTGGTGTGCTCCAAGTGGAAAACATCTGCTGCATGGAGCTGCCATGTCAGCTGGGAGGATGCAATGTGAGCTGTCCACCCTGACTACAAAACTGGTCAAGATCGGCATTGTGGATCACCTCCTGGAAGCTATTTACAGCGACATAACCATGCGCAGTGTCTACACTGACACTTCGTCAATCTAACTTTTCCGCAAAAAGCTCTACCCCTCTCATCAAGATGGTTTTATTTCGTCAGCAAAGCAGGAGAGCTTTTTCAGTGGGAGGAACACTATAGTGTGTACATCTCCACTCTTTTGTTGATGAAAGCTGACTTTGTCAACAAAACTCTGTAGATTAGACAAGGCCTAAGATGGCTACCTCGAGCAGACACAAGTGTTCTTTCTTCCATCTGTTATGCTAGTCATAGAAGCTGCCCTGGTCTCGCGGCAGCTTGTGAAACAGAGAACATCTGTTTCGCCTGCATGGGAATAAGACAAAAACATTGTCTCATCCTGAGGAAGGAAAGAACTGGGATAGAACGATGACAAAAGAATAGGCTCACTGAGATAAATTCACTGATCACTTTGCAATCAAACTTTTTTTAAAGGCATGTTAAGAGAACTTGGCCTATATACTCAAAGGAAGGTCCCCTGAGAATCAAGGGTAGGAGGGTCAGCAGAGTGCCAGCAATGGCACCTTCACCTGCTCACTCTAACTTTCTGAATGAAGTGGGGAAAACAAAAACTCAGCTGTGTACCGCAGTCACAGATTAATGTGTCTGTGCAGTGGGATCTGGGAGCAGGAATGGAGAAGCCTGATAGCCATGGATGTAGCAACCAACTAATCAATCACAGGAGTTCCACATTTGAATAAAATGGTATTCTATTATTGTTTAACAGCACGATTAATCGCAATTAATTTTTTTAATCACTTGACAGCCCTCGTTAGGAGTTAAAGTTCTGTTTTCTTCCCAGCACTTGTGTGTGTGTGTGTGTGATTACTTTATGTTGGGCATTGTTATGAGTCACAATTATGACATTGACTAGAAAGAAAACCTTTTGTGTAGATTCATGATGGAATATCAGCAGTTTGGTTTTAAAAACAATGCTTTACATGTTCTGGATCCAATATAAAGTTTTAATTCTTTTTTAATAAAACTCCACTTTGTTTTAAACTGATATTTGTGCCAACAGCAGGGAGAGATCAAGGACAGAGCACGATGCTAGTTTAAATGGTCTTTAAAACGATAACCATAATTGTATAGTAAGTACGGCTGTCAAGTGATTTAAAAAAATTAATCACGATTAATTGCACAATGAAAATAATTAAGCATGATTAATCACGTGATTAATTGCACTGTTAATAATAGAATACAATTTATTTCAATATTTTTGGATGTTTTCTACATTTTCAAATATATTGATTTCAATTACAACACAGACTACAAAGTGTACAGTGCTTACTTTATATTTATTTTTATTACAAATATTTGTGCTGTAAAAAACAAAAGAAATAGTATTTTTCAATTCACCTCAAACAAGTACTGTAGTGCAATCTCTTTATCATGAAAGTTGAACTTACAAATGTAGAATTATGTACAAAAAATAATGTTTGCATGGCATTGTTGTAGCAGGCATCACAAGATATTTATGTGCCAGATGTGCTAAAAATTCATATGTCCCTTCATCTTCAACCACCATTCCAGACTACATGCATCCATGCTGATGACTAGTTCTGCTTGATAACGATCCAAAGCAGTGCACACACACGCATGTTCACTTTCATTATCTGAATCAGATGCCACCAGCAGGTTGATTTTCTCTTTTGGTGGTTCGGGTTCTGTAGTTTCCGCATCGAAGTGTTGTTCTTTTAAGACTTCTGAAAGCATGCGCCACAACACCTCATCCCTCTCAGATTTTGGAAGGCACTTCAGATTCTTAAACCTTGAGTTGAGTGCTGTAGCTATCTTTAGAAATCTCACACTAGTACCTTCTTTGCGTTTTGTCAAATCTGCAGTGAACGTGTTCTTAAAACGAACAATATGCTGGGTCATCATCTGAGACTGATATAACATGAAATACATGGCAGAATGCAAGTAAAACAGAGCAGGAAACACACAATTCTCCCCAAGGAGTTCAGTCAAAATTTAATTAACACATTTTTTTTTTACGAGTGTCATCAGCATGGAAGCATGTCCTCTGGAATGGTGCCCGAAGAATGAAGGGGCATACGAATATTTAGCATATCAGGCATGTAAATAACTTGCAATGCCAGCTACAAAAGTGCCATGTGAACGCCTGTTCTCACTTTCAGGTGGCATTGTAAATAAGAAGCAGGTAGCATTATCTCCTGTAAACAAACTTGTTTGTCTTAGCGATTGGCTGAACAGGAAGTAGGACTGAGTGGACTTGTAGGCTTTAAAAGTTTTACATTGTTTTGGTTTTGAATGCAGTTATGGAACACACAAAAAATCTACATTTATAAGTAGCACTTTCGCGATAAAGAGGTTGCACTACTGTACTTGTATGAGGTGAATTGAAAAATGATTTATCATTTTTACAGTGCATATATTTGTAATAAAAATAATATAAAGTGAACACCCTACACTCCATATTTTGTGTTGTAACTGAAATCAATAATGAAAATGTAGAAAAACATCCACAAATATTTAATAAATTTCAATGGGCATTCTGTTGTTTAACAGTGCGATTGAAACTGCGATTAATCGCAATTAATTTTTTTGAGTTAATCATGTGAGTTAACTGCGATTAATCAACAGCCCTAATAGCATATTTGGTATGCATGCCTCTCTTTTTAACAAAGTCATTGTAATTGGTTTTGAATTAGGCTAGCCCTTTTTCATAGTTTTTCTTTTCTATATCAATGGAACTGTAAGCATAAATGATCAGATAGCATGAGCAGATTACTGGCCTATGAAGGGAGAATACAGTGCATACAATTTTAAGGCATGCTGATGAGAAGTTGCTGTTTGCCCCTAACCCAATCCCCAAATCAATAAACTTCAATTAAAAACTCAGTAGGAAGGAGAAGCAATGACAACATTGTAATTATCTCTTGCAACCTTTACAAAACCTTTACATTTAAAAGCAAGTAAGTGGAAAAGCAAAGGACATTGTAAATCTTGCTCTGCCTCATGTAATAAACAAACACATTACCCTCATGGAGTCCAAAGAAATGCATATTTCCTCATACAACCTTCACTGAGACACAAACAAAATTCTTTCGTCGGTTACCTCAAAATATAAACACATCAGAAGTATATAAATGATTAATTGGATTCTCCTCTGCCTTTGTCCTTGTGTTGTCATTTAGACCTGTGCAAAGTTAGCCCAAATGCTACCATTCTGATTTAGGATTGCTTTATACTCACTTTACAGAGGTGTAAATGACCACACAAGACACAAAGTAGTAGAGAATCAGGCCCATCAAAGGGCTAAATGTACTATTTTCAAGCAATGTATATTTAGAATCCCTGTCCTGAGAACTTGTTTTGCAGAGTGTTATAACCGCAGGGCTGGGAACGCCCATATGTAAATAGAGCATGGCCTACAGGCACACTCACTCATCTGTAGCATTCCACCTGCGGAGTGTAGGACAAGTGCTGCTCCTGAGAAAGCTATGATGGATGAGCCTTCCTCTCTTCCTCAGGTCGCTATCAATGGGCTGACAGGATGGAAAGGGCCAATGGATCACCCCTACTAGCCAATCAGATTGCTACTGTGCTCTCAGGTCTTCCGCTCTCATCTAATAAGGAGCCCAGAGCAGGGAACATGAACCTCAGAAGAAAGAAGCAAACTCTGGCCAAGGTGGCAGCAGTAGCAACAAAAAGATGATGATCTGGTGACCAAGGAGCTGTTAGAAACAGAAAGTTAAGGATTAACATCTCTTTTACCTGTAAAGGGTTAAGAAGCTCAGTAAACCTGGCTGACACCTGACCAGAGGACCAATAGGGGGACAAGGTACTTTCAAATCTTGGTGGAGGGAAGTCTTTGTTTGTGCTCTTTGTTTTGGGGGTTGTTCGCTCTTGGGACTAAGAGGGATCAGACGTCAAGCCAGGCTCTCCAAACCTTTCTAAACCAGTCTCTCATGTTTCAAAATTGTAAGTAACAGGCAAGGTGGATTAGTTTTATTTTTGTTTTCTCAACTTGTAAATGTCCTTTTTTGCTGAGAGGATTTTACCTCTGTTTGCTGTAACTTTGAACCTAAGGCTAGAGGGGGTTCCTCTGGGCTATACGAATTTGATTACCCTGTAAAGTATTTTCCATCCTGATTTTACAGAGATGATTTTTACCTTTCTTCTTTAATTAAAAGCTTTCTTTTTAAGAACCTGATTGATTTTTCCTTGTTTTAAGATCCAAGGGGAGTGAATCTGGACTCACCAGGGATTGGTGGGGGAAAAAAGGGGGCATGGTTAATTTCCCCTTGTTTTAAGATCCAAGGAGTTTGGATCTGTGTTCACCAGGGAATTGGTGAAGTCCCTCAAGGCCACCCAGGGAGGGGAGAGTTTTGGGGGGACAGGAAGTGCACCAGACACTGAAATTTCTGGATGGTGGCAGAGTTACCAGATCTAAGCTAGTAATTAAGCTTAGAGGTGTCCATGCAGGTCCCCATATTTGTACTCTAAAGTTCAGAGTGGGGAAGAAACCTTGACAGGAGCTCAACCTAGCCTGTGTATGAGGTAACTGGGGAGGAGGAAGGGAGTTGTATGGAGAACAATGACTAGGGAACTGAGGCCAGGTCTACGCTAGAAACTTTTGCTGAGATAAGAGTATTGATTAGGAGTGTGGGGTTTTTTATGACATTTCTGTACTAGCAAAAGCTCCAGTGTAGACACAGTTATAGCAAAAAGTGGGCTTTTGCCAGCACCCCTTATGTAGTTTGGGGAAATGGTATAAGCTATACCGGTGTGATACTTCTCAGGCCACCCAAGGCTGTGTGTCATCTTGTTGCCACCTGCTGCCAGCATGAGGGAGTTTTTCTGTGCCAGCTGGGTGTTAGCTCCCTAACATCACCAGTCTGGCGGGCCCCCAAGCACTCTCCTCTTGGCTAAGTCAGTCCTGCCTTTGCTCTGCGGGTTGACAATAGATGGACCCCAGCCACCAAGTCCCTTCCTGTTGTCCCCCTGTGGTATCCAGCCTGACCACTGGCTACTCACAGAAATTCCAGGTCCTCCATTCCCCAAGAAACAGTGTACCCCACTTTTCCCATTTTACCTTAGCCCCCTGTTCCTGTATTACATACAGCCTGTGTCTTAAATTATCCTAGAATAGGGGTCGGCAACCTCTGGCACGCGGCTCGCCAGGGTAAGTACCCTGGAGGGCCGGGCCACTTTGTTTACCTGCCGCGTCTGCAAGTTTGGCCGATCGCAGCTCCCACTGGCCGTGGTTTGCTACTCCAGGCCAATGGGGGCTGCAGGAAGCAGCATGGGTCCGAGGGAGGTGCTGGCCACGGCTTCCCGCTGCCTGAGGCAGACAGCTGGTCTAGAAAATGTCACCCCAAAGGGTTAATTTGGCAAAGTTCTAAGCAACTGAAAACAGGGTCTTATAATAACAAATGTCAGGCACCTTTAATGGAGGGTGATGCTACTGCCCTCACCTATAGCATTTACTTCCATATCGTGTACTTTTTGCTTGTTTAATTCAAAATAAATAGGACCCTGTCAAATTCATATTATAAGACCCTGTTTTCAGTTGCTTAGAACTTTGCCAAACTGACCCTTTGGGGTGACATTTTCTAGACTAACTGTCTGCCTCAGGGTGAATTATTATCATTATTATTTTTGAAAACTTCAGGCCAAAGTGATTCAGCTGTTTCCAAGAACAAAGTTGTGGAAACATTTGGACAAACCTGTGGATGTGGCAGGTAAACAAACTTGCCTGGCCCACCAGGGTGCTTACCCTGGCGAGCCGCATGCCAGAGGTTGTCAACCCCTGTCCTAGAAAAAAAAAAATTTGATCGAAGAAAAAACAGAGATTCAAATCCAGACAAGTTGGAATGGTTAAAAAAATGTTTACATATAAAACAAATTCACAAAACTAGGGCCTACATTTATTAATAGTTACATTTCCTAGCTAATAAAGTAGATTCCCACTCCCAAGGTTCCTCCTTTTGCAGAGGTTGCTAGCCCCAAGGAGCTAGGACCCAGTCTTTCATGAAACAGTCCTGCTTGTCAAGGTTCTTCCTCAGTGAATGGATCCAGAGTGTCATTCTCTACCCTGTGATATACTGAATGTTTTTTGTGACTCTCCACAGACAGGGTGAGCCCTTCACTGCCAGGTGCTTATTGTTGGTGTTTGATGGTTTTGCATTGACTTCTGAGTTGGTGCAGCTGTGGACAATTGAGCAATATATTATGTAATTGGTTAACTAGTAAGGGGTGACAACTACCTCCTGCTTGAATGGGCCATCACCAAGACATATGATTCCCTGGTAAGTCACTTTCACTTCAAAACCATAAGGACATATTTTAATATAGCTGCGTTATTCCTTAAATATTACCTGTGCACACATCTCACGGTGAGTACTGACGAATTGCAAGCTCTCAGCAGAGATGCCATATGCTACCCTTTATAAATAAATACCATGACAAGGCTTTGTTAGGTGTAGTGAGCTTGTCAGGTCTGAGGCAGAAATTGCGTGTAAAGAACAGTGAATCCTTTGCAGCTGGCACCAAGTTGCCTCTGTGTCATAGGCAGCAAAAGCACATTTTTGCCAGTAGAAGCTGTGTCTCCACTAGGGAGATTGCTGGTACAACCACATAGGCAAACCTTTCTGAGTGTAGACTAGACGTGAGAGTTGGTTTGGATATACTCTTTGGGGAAGCTCTCTTTTTGAGAGCTTGGCCTCTCTATAACCTACTGCTAGCTCTGTGTGTACAGACAGTTCCTTCTGTGCTTTTATGCATCAGGCAGGGAATGTACCCTCAGTGAACATAATATCGGAATTATATATTTTTTAAATATTAAGTTTGCAAAGTCAAGCATTCAGTGTTAGAAGTGCCAGTGTCAAGATTGTCCAGGCAACCTTAATTCCCACCCTTTGTGTGTATATGCATTATGCTAGTGTTTCCACAAGGCCTCAGCCTCATTCAGTGTACAGGAGGCCACTGTTTGATGAATGACCAGCTATTTGATTTTTTTTTAAATCCTTATTTACAGTGTGTCTTCCATCCTTATTTACCACACAGCATGCAAACATTGCACTAAATATAAAATTATTCATTTCCTCATAGGCTTTTTCTGTGGTGCTCTCACTGCAGTATCTGAGTGTTTAGCTAATACCTCTATGAGGGGCAGTGGTATTGTTTCCATTTTACAGTTGAGGAACTGAGGCACAGAGAGATTAAGGCCCAAACAGTCAAAAGTGTCCACTAAATTACAGGGCCCACTGTGTGACTAATTTCAAAAGTCATTCACATTTTATAGCACTTTATTCAAAGCACAGCTACCACTGACTTCACATGCATTGTGAGTGCTCAGCACTTATGTAAAGCTGGGCCCCAGGGGTCTCCAGTCAGGAGCCCAGAAAAAGCAGAAACTCTCACCTAGCGACCATGTGTGAAAAGTTTGGTTTAAGTGACTTGCCCATAGGAATGCTATGCCAGGGATAGAATCCAGTTCTCAAGGGCAGCATTCAACAGCCTTAACCATGAGTCCATCCTGTCTCTTCCTACCGTCCTGTTTCATTTACTACACACCTTGCCCTTTCCAAAACAAATGATGCACTACAGATAACTGCCTCACTATCTATACATATCATTCATTCCCAGGGCACAGCTCACCCATGCACTGAATGAGACAGAGGTCTTATAGAAGAAAATAGGATATGATCATGTAATTAAAGACTGTATTATAATACATATGCACATGGGGGGCAAATTAAGGTTGTACAGGCCTTTTGAGGACTTGACTTTGCAGACTAAATGTTTTTAATTTTTCTGTATGTATCTTCCTAAATTAAAAAAAAACACAAATTGGAAAACTATTAATTCCATCATGTGGAACCATATTGGCCCCCACATGGATCACTACCAGATTTGGGACCTATGGATCAGCAGCACAAAGCTTGAGGGTTCAAGCAATACTAAGTGATTATTCCTCTTGTAGACCAGAGTGGACTGATACACACAGTTGCAGTCAGGATCCACAGCTTCAATACCAACAGCTGGAGAGGAGTGTTCTCTAGTGGTTCCAGACCCTTCTGTCCCTCATGTGCCCTCTGCTCCTATTACCCTCTTTTCTCGGTCCCAGTCCCCCTATGTTTCTCATACCTCTCCCCAGAAGTCAAGTTCTTTTTTCCCTCCTTCCCTGTCACTGCCTGGGCTCCAGTAGAGATGTGTGTGCTCTCTCTCAGCCTCCTGAATCTAGCACCTGGTGCCACAGTGACACTAGGTGGCTGGAATGAGCAATTGCATGAAAAGCCCTACTCCGACTTGGGACAAGCTGAGTTCTTTTGAAAAGGCTGTCAGCCTCGCCTCCCCCTCCATGGCAGAGAGGCTGCAGCTCAAGTTGTCAGCCCCAAACCTGGCCGGGAGGCTGCCTGAAAAACCTAGACATATGGTAACCCACCATCTATACCCTGTAGGGTGACCAGATGTCCCAATTTTATAGGGACAGTCCTGAGATTTGAGGCTTTTTCTTATATAGAAGCCTATTACCCCTCACCTCCCGTCCCAATTTTTCACACTTGCTGTCTGGTCACCCTAATACCCTGTGACCCTTACTTCTACACTGCTCTCTGGCTGCCCTGTCTAAAGGCAGCGCTCCTGCCAGCAGCAGCACAGAAGTAAGGCTCGAAATCCCCAGACTCCTCTACAAAAGCCTTGTGACTACCCCCCTCCCATCACCTCCTTTTGGGTCCGAACCCCCATGGTTACAACACTGTGAAATTTCAGATGTAAACATCTGAAACAGTGACACTGACCGTTTTTTAAATCTTATAACCATGAAAAAATCCTATGACCAAAAATTGACCAAACTGGACCATGAATTTGACAGGGTCCTATTTATTTTGAATTAAACAAGCAAAAAGTACATGATATGGAAGTAAATGCTACAGGTGAGGGCAGTAGCACCACCCACCATTAAAAGTGCCTGACATTTGTTATTATAAGACCGTTTTCCGTTGCTTAGAACTTTGTCAAACTAACCCTTTGGGGTGACATTTTCTAGACCAGCTGTCTGCCTCAGGCTGAATTATTTTTTTGGAAAACTTCAGGCCAAAGTGGTTCAGCTGTTTCCAAGAACAAAGCTGTGGAAACATTCATTAATTTGGCCCTTCTCGTGATTTTCTCTTTGAAAAGCTCTAGCACCCTCAAAAATGTAGGGCTGAAAGGGACCTTGAGAAGTCATCAATTCCAGGACTGTGCTGAGGCAGGACCAGTGCCTTGAACCAGGGACTTAAAATGTGGCCTGGGGGAGGTAGCCTTTGTCAGGGATGTGCTTTTTGCTGTTCCCCCTCAAATTTGGCCAAGTTATAAGTCTCTAAAAACCTACAGTGTGCATGCTCTCACTGGCTAGGGCTTCATGTCCCCAAAGATTCCATCCACATTAGCCACGTTGAGCTGCTGTGGGCCATACCAGGTCTGAGCACCAGAACTGAAAGTAGGGAGATTCTCTCCTGTGCTGTCAATGACCACTCACCCCAGCCCTGACTCCCAGGCAGCATGAAGGAGAAAATTGCCTGAATCAAATACAGGGGCTTGGAACAAGAGGAGGGCATGACAAAAGCTATTTGGAATGGTCAGTAAGGGGACTGGGCTTGCACAAGGTCAGGAAGGCAAACTGGCAACCACTGGTGAAGGATGGAGACATTCAACACAGAGCTATGGGACTGCCTGGCAAAAGACTAGGACAAGGAGCCAAAGGGCAGGGGGAAGGGGGGAGGAGAGACACTAAGATTGAGCAAGAAGGAGAACTGGGAGCAAAGAGAGACAGGAGGAAATGGGGTGGGGGGAAAGGCAGAGCAGTGAGCATCTGGGATGGGGAGCCCTGCCCCTCCCTACATAGCCAGACTTCCCAGTCCATGATGCGTTGTTCTTGGCCATAAGTTTGGTAGGGCCCTAAAAATAAAATACATACTCATAATACGTATGTCCATTCCTTCCATAGAAGAATCAGAAACCAGTAAGGCAGCATAGCACTCTGGCTGGATATGGGCTAGGCACCTTTCACAGAGGGAGTCAGTCATGGGAGCAGTGGTATGGGAGGTATGGCTGAAGTGTTATCAAAGATCATTACTAATGCAAAATCTCACAAGCCATGTCAGCTGTAGCTTTTTCTGAGCTTGGCAATCACTGTTGTGCTCATTAACCTCCCATTAATACGATCAGACCCTTAAAGTCAGTCTTTGCTTTTGGGACTCCCTTTTAACTCCCACACAGTTCTAAGAATCAAGGAACAACAGGAAAGGAGGGCAGTGGCTAAGGAACTGTGATGTTTCCAGGTGCCTGTCTTGTTGAAAAGAAAAACTTGTTACATTATTTAAACACATTCAATTCAGTATAAGCCACCATCAAGATTTTCAAAGACT
Organism: Gopherus flavomarginatus; assembly: GCF_025201925.1. NCBI lineage: Eukaryota > Metazoa > Chordata > Testudines > Testudinidae > Gopherus > Gopherus flavomarginatus. Next base: position 331,927,053 of record NC_066617.1, read on the forward strand.
TCTGCTACTTTACATATATGGTAAGAAATAAGTTAATTTAGAACCTGCTCAATTTTCAGTAATTACATTATCACTTTCCAGTGAAGTCACACCTGTGACCTTAGAAATGCTTGTTTTAAATTTTATTAAAATACTTTAGCCTTCAGGAACTGAAAAGGCAAGTTGCTAACATACCATACTGAGTAAAATGGATATATTTGAAGAGTAAAGAAAAGCAGACTCTAGCCCAGGAACCCTTACCACTAACTGCTTTTGCTGTAAACTGTAGACAAAGGAAGAAATGACAGGGAAAGGGGGAAATCTCATTTTTTAACATAGGAAGTGTTTTGGAGCTGTCTTTGCAGAGATTACAGCTGTGTGGCTGAGTTTTAATGGGGACTATTAGCGTTTATGACACTGAAGTTCTTTCCAACTGAAACTTTGTTATTCAAAAGCAGCAGTTTACAGGAATTCAAAGTGAAATGTGCAAGGGATTATTTACTTCTTCAAAAGGTTAACCAAGGAGCATGACAAATACTTTGAACGGTGAAGTTTCGTAGTATAGTAACATCCCTAAGAAATACTCTTAATGTACATTTAGCATTTGGAATTTAAGATTTTTAGATCTCTCGCCAATTGACATTTTACAACGTGGTGTATTTATGTCTTAGATCAATTAGCTAACCAGTTTTGCCAGTTTCTCTACAATCTGAAAAACAGCTACATAAATTTAGAAGATACCCCGTCTTTTCCCTGAATCTCACTCAGCTGACAAAGACTTACCACTAAAGATGAAATTGTAGACTTAAAGCCCTCAGACATAAAGCCCAATTTTCTTATGACTTTGCACAGAGTTAACATCGCATTAACTCTATTAATCCCACAAAGGAGTCAGTTACAGGGTCATTCCAGGAAAGCTTCACTCCTCATTTTAGAGGCCACAATTTATTGAAACAACTGCTGACATTACCGGTTTAATTAAGCACTTATTACGCAGACCTGATTTAATCGTTAAAAACAAGACACTAAATTTTGGATGACATAGCAATATATTTGTTCCAAACATGACACTTTCTAACAGAACAAAAAGAACACTCCTGTGTTATGCTGCTCGTATTTTAGAGATTGTGAAACACTGAACATTCCTACTTTTCAAACCATAACTACTATGAAAAGGATTATGAAGCTGCTGAAAGATATCTTCTTCTAAACAGAGTAAAATAAAGATTTAAAAGGGTTTCCAAGGCTTACATGTGTTCTCAGATGTTCTTGCTTAGCAATAAAAACAAAAAAGAGCCTGTTTCAAGCAGCAAGTACTATCAAAGGGAAATATACGTGATCAGTTTTAAACAAAGTAATACTGTCACTTAGTATGGTCTCATGCGTCCTGATGGGGGCGGTGCACGATTTGGAGGAGTAATTGCTATATCCAGGTAGTCTCCAATCTGGAACTTCTGAGACTGCAGAGTCATGGAATCATCTGTGCCCTTTCTGCCTGACATTGTGCTGCCAATCTCCTTCACTCTGCAGGGAGGAAGTGAAATGCAAATTAATAATTAGAGGCAAAGAGTCCATCTCTCTTTAAACTGAAAACTCATTTAAGGCCCAAATACGATCTTCTAGTGAATGGTTTTAGTTTTCTTCCTCCTTATGCTGTTTTCAACTAGTTGAATACAAACGTGGCACCCCCTCACACGCCACATGCTCTGTCTTCACTAGAGAAAGAACAGTTATGTAAACTTACATTACATTTTAGCTCAGAAAAAAACTATCAAGTTAAAGGGAACAAAACTAGTAAAGAAAACACTGCAGATGACATAGCAGGACACATTCACTGGCTTTAAACTGGTCACTGATGACTGAATGCCTACATCACTGGTTGACAGAGGACCATTATGACAGAAATATCAGCCCTAAGATCATAAGTAGGACCCTTCCAAATTCACAGGCATGAAAAACATGTCATGGACTGTGAAATCTGGTCTTGTGTGCGCTTTTACCCTACACTATACAGATTTCACAGGAGAGACCAGGGTTCTCCAACTGGGGGCCCTGACCCAAAAGGGAGTTGCATGGGGTTCACAGTTATTTTAAAGGGGGGGAGGAGGTGTCACGGTATTGCAAATCCTTACTTCTGCACTGCCTTCAAGCTCAACAATCGGAGAGGGGCAGCTGCTCACTCACGGCCCAGCTCTGCAGGCAGCAGCGCAGAAGTAAGGGTAGCAGTTCTGCAACACACACACACAATAACCTTGCGACCTTCCTCCCCGCAAACTTCTTTTGGGGTCAGGACCTCCACAATTACAACACTATGAAATTTCAGATTTAAATTGTTGAAATCGTGAAATTTATCATTTTTAAAATCTTATACCGTGAACTTGACCATGAATGTGGTAGGGCCCTAATCATGAGCACTTATTAGACAGAGGATCTAGTCACTCCCCATATCACCTGAGACAACAAGCCTTCCATTTCCACTCTAAGCTACAGATACATATCCTGGGTGGTTGCCTATGAAATGACCAGCAGATTAGGCAAACACATATTCATTGTTTTGAGAAGAACAAAAGCAGCTTTGGAAGCATTGCAGCCACCATGCAGTTCTCTCTTTATTAGGACTAGATTTTAGATTGTATCAGACTTTAGATAAGTGTTGATAAAAACAGTTTACAGCTCTGCTGACTCAAATATTCTATGAATCTGGAGAAGAAATGTCATTTACCTATAACCGGGTCTCTTGAGTTCTGTAAAAACTATTGCAAAATTGAAGTGTGTGCCCTTCTTCCGTGCTTCTGGGTAGACCTCTTTCACTAAACTGGTCAGCTCTTTTAAAGTTGCATCCATCCTAGATTTAAAAAAAGGAAGACACAATACAACTCATCACGATGGTTTATATTATAGTCAAATATATAAACATTTCAAACCCCGTTTAAGATAAGTGACAATTGTTTGTTAACTATATACTATCACTTACAAAAACAGCATGTAAAACCAAGGAAATATAGTTCGCATTTGGGCAGTGTAAGATTTTTATATACTTCTATAGTTCCATGTACTACGCATTTCATGTTAGTCACTTCACAAACTTCAATGAGGATCCATTTTTAAAGTATTTAATCTAAAAAATCCAGTTATTCAAAACATTCTGAGCATTTTTTGTTGTTGTCAGCAAGGACTTACTCTAAACATCTGAAGACATAAGACACCAATTAAATACTTGAGGCAAAATGGTCAAGTAGATAAGGCACTGGACTGGGACTGATTTGGGTTCTAATCCTGGTTCTGCTACTAACCTACTATGACATTAGGCAAGTCACCTCACCTCACTGTACCTGTTTCCCCTCCACCCTTTGTCTAGTCTATTTTGATTGTAAATTTTTCACAACAGGGACCCATCATCACTATGTAGTTGCAAGGTATCTACTGCAGAGGGGCCCTGATCTCAGTTGAGGCCTCTAATATAAAGTAATAAACTGTAATTTGAAAGCTTTTTTAATGTACCTACACATGATAGAGGAAGTCCAAGTCAGCCTTATAATAAGATCATGGTTACTACCCTGATAGGAGACAGAATTACCTTTACAGTCAGGACTAAAACCTAAAAATTTTTTGGTTTTTTTGGTTCATTCTAGCTCCAACCAGTCAATAGAGGGCACTGTGTTGACTGAGCCTGATCTGGCTTCTGCTGAAGGCAAAAATTTCCCAGACATCAATGAGCAGGTTTGGGTCGATAATTCCCATTAAAATGAATACAGCAGAACTGGGCCTCCAACCTATTCACAACAAAAGTTAGTTTATTCAACTAGGTCACAAGTTTCAAGGAAATTTTGCTATATGAGAAGTTTGGAGACAAAGACGTTTTAGACAAAGTTCATTCCCAAGTCAGCATCAGCAACACATAACTAAGTTTGACATTCTTCAGATGTTGAAGACAAATAATGTTTTTCAAGAGTAACTCTGGCAACTTTGGGGCCAAACTAGTTCTCCAAACTAAACGTAAGGAACTAAAAAAGGAGTTCATAAAGAACACTGGTTGCCACCAGAGATAACACCTCCACAATATATAAAATACCACATGCAAACTGGACACATGAAATGTATGCAAAACATAGCACAAAAACTACCACCACACTTTCTATACAATACTCTACATTTTGGGATAACTTTTTTGGTATCTTCAAGAGACAAGGAACTTAGGCCATTTCTACATTTACAAGCTTACAGCGGTGTAGCTGTACCAATGCAGCTGTGCCGCTGTAAGACTGCTCATGTAGCTGCTCTGTGCAGACGAGAGAGCGAGCTCACCTGTTGACATAATAAAAGCAGCAGAGTGTCTCCCATCAACATAGTGCTGTGTATGTCAGTCAGGGGTGTGGTTTTTTCCATACCCCTCAGCAACAAAAGTTTTGCCAAATTAAGTGCTAGTGCAGACATGGCCTTCGTACAAGCAGCCAAAACAACTAGTTTTTAAGACAAAGTATTGTTTAGGCCTACTTTGGACTAAAGAATTTCAAATGTACAAGGGTGTTAAAGTAAGAAGTATTTTGTATTTACATCAAATTAATGAAGAGTATTCCAACATATACATCTTTGAAAGTCTGAGGCAGTCAGTTGACACATCAAATACAGAATATCTAGCAATGACCTACAATTAGTTAAGTTACATATGAAATTCTTTGTTCCAGTGTTAGGAATGAGATTCCCAGTCATTATGACTGCAAACGATGCAGGATCATAGCAGGACAACAGCAGCCTTCTTCCTTCTCAGTTCAGCTATTACAGCCACGGGCTGTTTTTAATAAAAATACACCTGCCTACACCTACACCGCAGGGCCCTCTCTGCAGGGGTGTGCTGCGGCCCAGCGGCGAGACTAAACACAGCCCAGGCGGCCGGGCCGGTAGCTGCAGGCCCGGGAGGGCCGCGCTCACCAGGTGTAGATCTGCAGCTCGCTGGACGGCACGTTGCCGCGGGAGAACTCGTCCATGCGGTGGTGCCGCCCGTTGTTGGTGGTGAAGACCCTCAGCAGCAGCGGGCACGTCTGCAAGGGGGAAACACAGGCCGTCAGCACCGCCCAGGCGCGGGCCCCGCCCCGCCTCGCAGCGCCCCTGCCCCGCGGTACCTTCTCCCTGTCGATGGGCTTCTCAGGCTCCTTCTTAATCTCCTCCTGCGTAACACGGGACTCCACCGCCATCTTCCCTCCGGGCTCCGGCGGGCAGGAACCCGGATGTCTCGGGGGCGCACTCTGCTAAACTCTCGCGAGAGGAGCGCGGCCGCTCCGCCGGGATCTGGGAGGAGGAGTCAGGACCCGCGCGCGCGCACTAAGTTAGAGTTAAGGCACCGCGGTTCCCGCTGGGACCACGGCCGGGCTCCGCCCCCGAGTGCCGCGCGCTCACAGCTTGTGTGCGGTCGCGCCGGGCTGGGGGAGGCAAAGGCCGCGCTGGAGCTCCCAGAGTGACGTGAGCGCGCCCCCCAGCAGCGGCCGGAACACCGGGTGGCCACAGCGTAGCCAGTGCGGGGAGCTCTGAGCTCGCGCCCCTGCCCCGGCAGAGCGCGCGCCAGGGAGCCCCAGTGCGGGGCTTTGCTGCAGCTCAGCTGCGCCTCCTGTGCGCTACCCTGGCCTAGGGGTTACCCCGCTCAGATTGGGCTCCGTGAGCGCTGGGGCCGCTCCACGCTTGCGGTGCCTTGTACACGTTGTCACTGAATGATCTCCCCTTTCTGCCGTGCCCCGATCGCGGATCGGCAGGGACACAGTCAACATCGGTGACGGACATTATTTTAGTTGGGTATTTGAACCGGAACATGCTGTTTTGAGAGTTATTTTGTTATTTCTATCCCAAGCAGTTAGATGCTGTTTTTTCAAAACAATGTAATATTTTTGCATATTTATTATATATGTCCGAACCGATAGGCTGTATTGCTCCAGCCAACTTACTGTTGTGGTAGCTGCATTCTGGGGCATCTCAGTTGTTAGTAGCTGGCTAGCAGGACTTCACAGGACCTAAGGAGAATTGTTTCAAAGGTAAGTGCAGAATCACTTACGTGTTGAGTGGAATATCATATCTGTCACATGAAGATGAAGTGTTGCTAATGTTCCCAAATAACTGCGTTTTCTGCTCAGTTTCAAATTCACAAATTGAGTCTCAAGATTTACAGGATAAATCATCCCAGCATCTTTTAATACTTTGAAAAGCTTATAATAGGCTAATATTTACATCTTCTACAGAACGACATATATTTCTCTAAAGGAGAAAGATTTACAGAGATGTCTGCTGCAGATCAGTGTGTAGTAATAACCTGCTGTAACTTCAAGTAGTTGAAAAACTAAATTAGAAAGGGGTAAATCATAACTAGAGTTTAGTTTCCCTGAATGTCGTAGACTGGAACACAAATACTTGTGCTCTCCATTTTATGCTTTTGTTTTTCCAAGAACAGAATATTATGTTATGTCACTCTTGGCTCAACTATCGTGTGCTGCCAGATAGGTGGGAGAAAGATAAATGTATGTTTCTGATATGAGAGTCAGCAATAAAACAGTCCTGATAATAGGCCCAAGGGATTAAGATGAATAGGAAAATGTCACATTTATGGATAGTTTCATTCTTTTCTATGTACTAATTTAATTATCATGGTGGTCTAGTATGTTTTATGATATATTGGCATTTCTGTGTTTTTATGCATTTTAATTTGTGCCTACCTATGTACTATACCAGGGATAGGCAACCAATGGCACACGAGCTGATTTTCAGTGGCACTTACACTGTCCGGGTCCTGACCACCAGTCCGGGGGGCTCTGCATTTTAATTTAATTTTAAATGAAGCTTCTTAAACATTTTAAAAACCTTCTTTACTTTATTTACAACAATAGTTTAGTTATATATTATAGACTTATAGAAAGAGCCCTTCTAAAAACATTAAAATGTATTACTGGCACGTGAAACCTTAAATTAGAGTGAATAAATGAAGACTTGGCACCCCACTTCTGAAAGGTTGCCAACCCCGTGTACTGCACATTCATGCTCTAACTTTATGGAGAATTATGCATTGTGAGAAATCAGTGGAACTGCTCTCAAGAAAGAAAGTTCATCTTTGCAGGATTGGGGCTTTAGAGAATATTTTTCATATGGCCTATCCTTGATCAATAAAGTTAAAATGTTACTTTCACTAAGTACTGGACTTAGTTTAGGATTCTTTTAAAGAAAATGTTTCTTTACAGTCATGTCAGAATTTTTTTTGAACCTTCACTTCCACACTACTTTGAAAATTGTTAATATATTTCTGACTTCACAAGCACAAGAACATGGAATTCTGCTGTAAACTGACTTAGAAATATATATATGTTTGCTGATTTACAGTATTTAATTATATTTAATATATTTTCATTGATTTATTTGTGAAATATTAATAGTAATGTAGCTATTGAAAGAGTTAATGTTCTAATTGTAAGTATTTATATAATCCTGGTTATTAAATCTATTATAATTGATTTGTAGCATGTTTGTTCTTTAAGGATGTAGAAATAACTTCCATGGATTCTGTCTTGCATACACAGAGTAGAACACCATACTAAAAACTGCTACACCTGCATATCCAAGGTCTGATTCAGCAAAGTACTTTCCTGATATGCTTAAATGCTTTTCTGAATCATGCCCTAATATTATAGAAATATGTATGATACATTGTGTGTTGTTTAAAAAGGAGTATGTGATCACATAAATTGAAATATATATGCATAAAGGGGTAGAGTTACAGTTTATGCTTTCACATTTGGCCTCAGTAGATTGACATTTCCAATATTTCAACATTTAAAAAATATGCAGGAAAAAAATTCATACACCTTTCAGACTTTTTTGAAAACATAAAGCGTAAGTCCAATTGCCAAATGAATAAACAAAAACCTTTGTAGGTCACATTTAATTAAACTAATATAAACTGATTTTTTTTAAATTTTGATTTATAGTACATTAATATGAGACGAGAACCAACACAACCTGTCTTTGTGCACCTCCATCTCCTTTCTTTTGGGGTAGATAATTATCATTGCCTAAATTATCCAAGGAAGTGACTCAGCATCACCACAATTTGTAAGAATGAATTCCAAGATGATGAAGTTTTTCATATTGCTAAAATTAATTATATCTGCCTGCTATGCCAGGCCCCTGTGCAAAACAAAGAAATGTATGTCTGGGTTCAGATATCATAAAAGAACAGCTGTAACAAATAAATCACTGCTTTATGAATCTAAGTAGTTCCTGCTATTAGATTTTGAACACTTTACTTATGTGAAAAATGAACCAACATGTCTGAGTTTTAAGAAGGCTCAAGTATGTTTTTTTTAATTGTTCGTGAAATACACTCTCAATCAAAATTAATTGATTTTGAATCTGAAATGTTACATTCTTTTAAAATTTGTTTATTCTCATATTTGCAAAATAAAGTTAGGAATATTTTGAATTAAAATATAACCATGCAACTTTTAAGCATGAAAATATAAATGGAAATACTGTAATCCAGTAAACAGAATAGAGGGGTGGGACTCAGGAGTCCTGTGTTCTGTTCTATCCTGTCCCACCACTTGCTATGTGGTCTTAAGCCAGCCAGTTAACTTCCATTTACAGTTTTCCTCAGTGTTCAGATTTGAAGGTGTGCAGTGGTACTGTGTTACTCTCCCGAGTTGCAACCTTGTCCTTTAGAATAGAAGCTTTTGTTTTAAAAAAAGGGAAACTCGAGCCTTCAGTGTTGCGCAGGAAACCTTTAGAATGTGAATTGAATGTATCTGATACGGCAATGTCTGTTTGAGTTTGTGAGAACATAAAAAAATAAATCTGAGGAATCTGAGTTTTACCTCAGTGGTGTTAACTCAGTTTCCCAGCAATGGGTTATTTAAACATCAACTAATCTAACAATTTCACTGCTGATCAAAGCATGTAACAAAGGAGTATGTGAGTGATATGTTATTTTAGCATTGTGAGTGGATGAAACTTGGGAGAGTTCCACCATTTATTTTTTCCCCAAGAAGGAAACAAGCTCACGTAATCCAAGGGAGCCCACCTAGCATGATCATGTTTTAAACATCTCTACAATCTACTTCTGGACAACATATTTTTCTGTTTCAAGTGTGTGGAGCTTATTTTGTGGACAGGAATTGGTTTGTGGGAGGAGCTTGGAAGAGTACCAGTACCTTTTATTTTGAATTTGACCCTTGCTTTTCCCCATTTGTAAAATAATCGTAACATTTACTGACACACCATTGTGGGCTGAAAAGTGCTATATATGTGCAATGTTTTATTACATTTTTTTCTTAATTTATTGCAACAAATTCAGTGCAGATTACAAACAGTGAAACATATACAGTGTTTGCACTGCTGCGAAAGTACAGTATTAAAACTACATTCCACTGTAGTTTAAGTAAATAGATTAATAAATTAAAAGGCCAGAAGAGATCATCTGGTCTAACTCTTATATAATATAGCCCATGGGACTTCCCTGAATTAATTCCTATTTGAATTAGAACATATCTTTTAAGAAATCTTGATTCAAAAATTGTCAGTGATGGAGAATCCACCACAGTTCTTGGTAAATTGTTCCAGTGGTTAATTACCCCCATTGTTAAAAATGTACACCTTTTTTCTGGTCTAAACTGGTATAGCTTTTACTTCCAGACGGTGGATCTTGTTATACATTGTTTGCTGGACTGAAGAACCCATTACCATTTTGTGTTACCCGTTAGATACTTAAAACTGTGATCAAGTCGCCCCTTTTTGTTAAGATAAATAAATTGAGCTCCCTGAGTCCATCATTATAAGGTATGTTTTCCAATCCTTTCATCATTCTCATGGCTCTTGTCTGATTGATATATAGTATTCTTCACTTCCTAGCCTACCATGACCTAAAATGGTTTTAGTCTTTCCTGGAGGAATGCGCCCAGTGATCAGTGATTGGAAACTGCACCTCCACAACTAGACCTCTCCCTTATGGAGTGCCACAGATATCAATTCTCTCCTCTGTCCTATTCAACATCTACATGCAGCCACTAGTGAACTGGTCAGATGACAAGAAGTCAAGTGCCAACAATACACACATGACCTTCAGCTCTACCTATCCTTCATCACATTGATCATACTATTAGGGCCAAGATGGTCCAGTGCTCAGATGCGATCAGTTCATGAATGGTGACCAGCTGGTTGAAGCTGAACCCGAGCAAGAGAGAGAAGATGTTGGTGGACAGAGGAAAGCATTTTGTAGAGCAGTGATCAGGCAGCCATGATGCAGTCCTCACTGGTTGCAGGGACACACCCACAATTGGACAATTTAGTCTGTAACAGGAGTGCTCCTGGGTTTCTCACTGACACCAAGCTTTTGCATAGCGCCATCCATGAGCAATGTTTTCTACCATCTCTGGTTGATTAGGAGCTTCCATCCCATTCTGATGAACAATGAGTTAGCCTCAGTAATTCATGCCTTCATCACCCCTTAGCTGGACTACTGAAATGTGATATACCTGGGCATGAAGACTTTGGTCCTTAGGGAACACCAAATGGTACAGAATGCTACAGCACATTTCAGTAACTCATCAGGCTACTGCAAACACATCAAACCTATCCTCTGTTCCCTAAATTGGTTTACTATAGAATATCAAGTCAAGTTCAAGATCCCAGTCCTCATCCTGGGGCCAGGTGATGGAGGGCATTGAAGATATCTAAAAGACCAACTAAACCTCCAGGATGAAGACTGCAATCAACAACTTTGCTCCCCTGGAACAATGGAACTCGCTCCAATAAGGGCAAAGCTTGTCTGTGCGTGAGGGTGTGGAATGAGCTCCCACAGAAAGTAGAGACCATCACAAACCTCTCCAACGTTTGCTCTAAGTGGAAGCCCCATTTCCTTACTGCACCTTCTTTAAAATAGAGAGCTCTGTGTGTGTATTGTGTTTTTTCTATTTTTATTTTTATTTTTTTTAAATAAGATACCCTATTGCACACATTTCCTCCTTGTGAAGAGAGTGCGAGAACAAACATCTGACAGATAGTAATTTAATGGACTACTGGAAGGTGCTCAGATACTACAGTGATAAGCACAATAGTATAGAATAGACACTGCTCTGCATTGACATGTACAGTTAATTAGATGCTACTCTTCAGTGATGTGTGATCACAAATTACTTTTTAAAAATACACAGGGATTTGAACATATGAAATGCTATATAAAGTACTCTGAAGAATCAGCCCATAGACATCTCAACTTGGATACTTAAAATTAGTGTACACTTCTGATTAATCTCTGTGTAATTCTACTTCACAGCCTTATGAAATTAATTTAATTTCTATAATCCCTAACTATAATGATGAGCACCATGGAAAAGACCAGGAGGAAATTAATAATTCAGTCTTCAGAACAAGGTTTTAATAGTGTGCAGTAAATAAAGCATAGGGCCGCTCACTGAGCAATTAAGATAAAAACAAAATACTGAATAGCTGCTTATTCAATAAACCCTATCCATCTTGTGCACTGATCATGAGGCAGTTCTGCCAGTTTTAGTTAACCAGGCCCCAATCCCAATGGATTCGAGCCCTGCGCAGATACAAAATTTGTATCTGCATCCGATTCCATGATCTTCAAAAATTATCCATGGATATCCACAGATCTGCAGGGCTTTACATATAAAATTTGGATCTGCATCCATCTGTGATCTGCAAAAATGGTCCACAGAGTAGATATAAAGCAGATATCCGTAGATTTGCAGGGCTCTACCAGTAGAGGAGAGAAATCAGATGAAAGGCAAAAGGCTTAGTTCTCTAGTGCAGACACCCAAAGAAGCACCAATAATAACCATTCCTTCCACTATTTAAGTGCAAAATATTAGTGTGTTCTACGTAACGTTTGCTCTCATTACAAAGGCCTCTATGTTTAGACCATGGAGGGAAATTGTTAGTGTTAAAAGCCTTTTGTTGGAAAAGACCAGTTTCTTGCAGGGTGGATTTGGTTTAAATCAATTGGTTTAAATCATGATTTAAATCACTAGTCAGGAAGACTCGATTTAATCCTGGTTTTTTACATAAAAGTGCAATCTTGTTGGTTGTTGTAACCTTAATACATATTCTTCATAACTCAGATAGATGTAGGTTTCATTTTTAGAAGGTACACACTATCTGTAGATAGTTCACCTCCCAATGACTTCATAAATGTCTCCAATTCAACAGGTTAATCATTAATATTTGGAGGATTTTCTTGCCAAGCTGTATTAGGAGGAGAACATCGCCAGACAGACATTTAAATTGTTTTGTTTAACTAAAACAACAATGTTGTGAATTCTGGATTTTTGTCTTCAACAGCAAACAAACTATTTTAACAAAATAAACATATGAATTTTTGAATTTAGTTAAACATTCAAGTTTTTTAAAATCAGGTTTGTTTTTGTTAAAATTGTTTTTAACTAAAATAGTTAAATGAAATATTAAAAAAAAAATTGACTGTCAGCCAGGTCAACATGAGAAACTTCAAATATTGGGTTCTGCAGCTAACTCAGTCGTTTTCACCTTCATTGTCCTGTTTGTTCATAATCCGGAAAAGAAAAACAAGCTTTCTTGCTTTTTCAGGTCCCGAATGATTTCTCAATTTGGAGTGAATTAGTCCAAAGAAAGAAAATATTCTTTCTAGACCGGCAGAAGAAGCTACTGCTGTTAAAAGTGAGATTATCACTTCAACAGTCTCTGAGTCCAAATGCTTAAGTGACTTCCACCAGTTCACTGGTGTGACCTTTCTTTAAAACATCATCAGCAAACGTGTATTTCTTGAATGGTTTACCCTTAGCTCTAAAGTTTATTATAGTTGGCATTATGGAGGGATGATTGCTGGATATCCATGTCATAGCCAACTCGTCTTCTTCAGCAGTTAAGGTTTGACCCTGGTACCGAGCATTGAGAATATTTGCAAGAAAATGAGCTGGAGATAGTGCTTGTCCCATTCATTTTTTTAATGCTTGTAATTTAACTCCGTCATTGCATATTTCTCTTTTTTAGATCTCACTCAGTTCCTTCCAAATTTCAGCAACATCAGCAACAAAACAGCTATTTCTCTGCATTTTGTTCAAGGCTATAGAAATAGGCTTCAAGGTACACAGTATGTGTTCAACATTTCTCTTAAGCCTAATGTTGAGAACTTTGGCTGTGACAGTGCCGTCAATTTTTTTTTCACAATTTTGTTCACAAACTGTCATCAGATTAGGCCAGTTCTTGACATAGTGCTCAAAACAGTCCACTACTGAGTTCCATCATGCGTCTTGTGGGAGAGTTAGCTTGGTTCCTCCCACTTTTTTCAGAGCAGCTGCTGCCAAGTGGTTGTTATGGAAGTATTTTGCAGTTTCAATAACATTAGCCTTTATTTCTGGAACACTGAAGTCTTTGGGCTTGGCTACACTTGCGAATTACAGCGCAGTAAAGGACTCCCGGGCGCACTAGCTCGCTCTCCATCCACACTGGCAAGGCACATAGAGCGCTCTGACTCCGCAGCTACAGCGCTGCTGGTACTCCACCTCGGCCTTGGCTACAATGCCCGAGTGTCAGTGTGAATGAGGTGTTGTGTTACTGCGCTCTGATCCGCCTCTGGAAATGTCCCATAATCCCCTTAAGTCAAGTGGCCACTCTTGTCATTGTTTTGAACTCCGTTAGGAATGTGGAAATGCCCTTTCAAAGCTCCATTTCTGACAGCCGGCATGCAAGTTGTTACTGTGGAATGCTGTGTGTGAGAGAGAGAGAGGTGGGGGGAGAGAAGGGGTCTGCTGCTGTCTGAACTTACAAGACAGCAGGCTGACATGCTCTCAGCCCCCCCAAAACCCACTCCCTCACACAATATACTCCCTGTCACACTCTACCCCACCTCTCCCATTTTAAAAGCATGTTGCAGTCACTTGCATGCTGGGATAGCTGCCCATAATGCACTGGTCCCGGTGCAGCTGCAAGTGCTGCAGATGTGGCCACACCAGTGTGCTTGAAGCTGTCAGTGTGGACAGACTGCAGTGCTTTCCCTACTGTGCTCTACGAAGGCTGGTTTAACTCAAAGCACTCTACATCTACAAGTGTTGCCATGCCCTTTGGCTGGGAGGTGCATCAAACGAGAACTGCAACTGTATGTTATTAGCTTGGGACTCTCTTCTAAATAATTTCTTCTCATCTTGGATACATTTGCAGCATTGTCTGTGACCAGGCTGTGTACTAGACATTTGAATTTTTTTTTCACAGTTTGTTACTGCTACTTCTTGTAAGTATTCTGCTCTGTGTGCATTTCCTGATGTATCAATTGTTTCTGTAAGGGAGACACTCCCTTCTTCTGTTGTCACACAAGCACATATAACAAGATCATTGTAGACATTGCTCCACCCATCAAGACTCAGGTTAACAATTTTACCCTCTAGACCTTTTGCACTCTGCTCAATTGCTCTTTCATACACTTTATCCAGCAATTTGCCTGTGACATCTGCTCTGTTGGGTGGACTGTAACCTGTTCTTAATGACTGACCCATGTTAATGAAGTGTGGGTTCTCAATCATATGGAAAGGATAGTTTGTTGTATAAACAAACTGAGCAATCTTTTCATCAATTACCTCTTTTTTTTTTGTAATCTGCTGGTTCTTATCACAAACTTATCTATGGTTATTTCTGGAAGATGAAGTTATTTTTTCTTTTTGCTACAGGTGATATACTGTGGCTATGTGACATACATGATGTGACTGAAACACTATCGTTGGCAGATAACTCTGAAACTATAGAACATGAAGGTGACCTTGAAGTGGATAGTCTTCAGAATCCTGTATCTTGAGGATGGATTCTCCTAAACAAAATAAGTCAATGCAGTTATTTTATTATTATTACCATATTGCTCATTTATTATTACTCATTGCATTCACTGACACTCACTACTGTTTTAAAGGTGAAATTGTAAAGGGAGATCTGCCTATTTCAGCTATTTATTTTTTATCACAACTGCATCTAAAATGATAGTACCATAGAGTAACAACTATCTTTTTTGTTCAAACATGAGAATTCAAGAGTAGTCCAGAAGGAAGACAGGCAGTCTTTAAGAAAGTAGTATGAAATAAAAAAGTTTACCAATCTGAAGATCCTGCATGTTCAGACATGTTCCTTTCATCATCTTCAACGCAGCTTCCTCCTGAGAAGGAACACTTCTCATGATTTTGTTTTCATTCAGGCAGCCAGGCCTTGCATTTCTTTGTAGCACTGTTTGCATTTTGCATGCATGCCTGTCCTACTCACAGGTGGAGGAACTTCATTAAACTATTCCCAAACTGGGTCTCTTTTACAGCCTGCTGCCATTATAGGTTTTCCCTTCTAGTGAGAGAATGGTACAGTAGATCTCAAATCAATGAAGGCTACACTCACTCAGAAAGACCTCAAGACTTCCGGAATATGCTGCTCCAACAGCTTAATTTTTGTTTCTACTGCCTGCCCCTCCCTTTTCACATTTATCTCCAGACTTCTCCTTGTCCAGACCTATTCCACCCCCAACAATCTTTTGTTCATTGAGCTTTTTGAAACTTTGCACTTTTAGAGAGAGGTAAGGGATTGACTCTGTGTACACAAATTTGCAGAGGGACAATAGGGTTGAGGTCTGTTGTTTCTCACCTCTATATATTTATTTATTTACAAACATTTTTGCTGTTAACAAGCATGTTATCTCTGGAGACACAAATGCAGTTCTCAAACTGTGGAAAACTAATCATCTCTGACTGTATCTTCTCTAGACTGAGCACTGAGTCCCATTGGGTAGATAGAAAAATTAATCTAAATAATCTATACAGAAGCCCCTGGGACCCCATAAAATTGGGTCCCTAATCCATGAACTATTAGAACTCATTTACAAAACTTTTCTTAAACATTACATGAATATATTGTCTCATACTATATAATTAGAATTTATAATCCCTATTCCATGATGAAATATCTTTGAGCTATAACAGATCTTAATTAAAACTATCTTTAGATGGGTTTTTCCCCCTTAAAAAGCATTTTATCTAAAAAATCCAATTTAAATAAAAATCTTTATTTTATTTTTTTAAATCATTGATTTTTATCCACTCTGGTTTGCTTCCATGAAAACTTCATGAGGATGATAGGTATGATCTTAGTTGTGTGCTTGTATTTAAATGTGATTATATTCTAAAAAGACACTGTAAAATGGTGTTAACATGCTATGTGTTTGTTGTGTCTCAGTGACTCCATATCAAATATTCTAAGTTTATAGGTAAAAAGATGGAGTCTTTTCACAGTGCTATTCAGTTTTACAGCATTGTAACTCCACTGGAGGAACTCGGTGGAGTTACACTTCCATAGACTCATAGGTCAGAAGGGACCAATCTGATCATCTAGTCTGACCTCCTGCACAAGGCAGGCCACAGAACCCCACCCATCCAATTTTATAACAACCACTATCCCAGGACCGAGTTATTGAAATCCTCAAAAATGGTTTGAAGACCTCAAGCTGCAGAGAAACCACCAGCAAGCGACCCGTGCCCCACGCTGCAGGGGAAGGCGAAAAACCTCCAGGGCACCTGCCAATCCGCCCTGGAGGAAAATTCCTTCCCAACCCCAAATATGGCAATCAGCTAAACCCTGAGCATGTGGGCAAGAGTCACCAGCCAGCACCCAAGAAGGAATTCTCTGCAGCAACTCAGTACCCATCAAATCCAACATCTCCCCGCAGACCATTGAGCAGACCTGTCTGGTGGTAATTCAAGATCAATTGCCCAAATTAACGATCCTATCATAACATCCCCTACATATACTTATCAAGCTTTGTCTTAAAGCCAGGAAAGTCTTTTGCCCCTACTACTTCCCTCGGAAGGCTATTCCAGAACTTCACTCCCCTAATGGTCAGAAACCTTCATCTAATTTCAAGTCTAAACTTCCTAATATCCAGTTTATACCCATTCGTCCTCGTGCCTACATTAGTACTAAACTTAAATAATTCCTCTCCCTCCCTAACGTTAACCCCCTTGATATATTTATATAGAGCGAGCATATCCCCCCTCAGCCTTCTTTTGGCCAGGCTAAACAAGCCAAGCTCTTTGAGTCTCCTTTCATAAGGCAGTTTTTCCATTCCTCGGATCATCCTTGTAGCCCGCCTCTGAACCTGTTCCAGTTTGAATTCATCCTTCTTGAACATGGGACACCAGAACTGCACACAGTATTCCAGATGGGGTCTCACCAACGCCTTATATAACGGTACTAACACATCCTTATCCTTGCAGGAAATACCCCGCCTGATGCATCCCAAAATCGCATTTGCTTTTTTAACAGCCGTATCACATTGGCGACTCATAGTCATCCTGCTATCAACCAGTACCCCAAGGTCCCTCTCCTCCTCCGTCGCTTCCAACTGATGCGCCCCCAACGTATATCCAAAATTCTTATTATTAATTCCTAAATGCATGACCTTGCACTTTTCACTATTGTATTTCATCCTATTTCTATTACTCCAGTTTACAAGGTGGTTCAGATCTTCCTGAATAGTATCCCTGTCCTTCTCCGTGTTAGCAATACCCACCAGCTTCGTGTCATCCGCAAACTTTATTAGCACATTCCCGCTCTTTGTGCCAAGGTCAGTAATAAAAAGGTTAAATAAGATCGGTCCCAAAACCGATCCTTGAGGGACTCCACTAGTGACCTCTGTCACGGAGTCACCGGGTGATGCTCTGGAACTGCTCCCCACCAAGCCAGTCAGGACTTTGGGGAGCCTCCTCTCCCTTGGAGCAGACTTGTTCAGGGCAAGAAGCTCACACAGCTTCACCTCCTGGGTCTCTCCTTGGAGCATTCAGCATCCTCTGCCCCTCCGTGCGCTTCCCACAGCGAGTCCACCCCAGCGGGGTCCTGGGGAAGCCACCGGGTTCTGCACCCCCACTTTGCAGTCAGACGTGACTCTCAGCCAGCCAGTAAAACAGAGGTTTATTCGATGACAGGAACAGGGTCTAAAACAGAGCTTGTAGATACAGCGAACCGGACCCCTCGGCTGGGTCCATTCTGGGGGTCAGTGAGCCAGACCCTCAGGTCTGCACTTCACTCGACCCCAGCCAGCTCCAGACTAACAACCCCTCCCAGCCCCTCCTCTCTCCTCAGCTCCTTTCCCGGGCCAGGAGGTCACCTGATCCCTTTGTCTCCAACACCTTCAGCTGGCACCTTTGCAGGGGAGGGGCCCAGGCCATCCGTTGCTAGGAGACAGAGGGTCAGGCATTTAGGTGCACTGGCCCTTGGCTCTGCCAGATACTTAAGAACTGCCATGGGGACACTGAGGCACCAATACAGTATTCAGAGAAAACATTAAGAACTTTCCCAGTTCGTCACAACCTCCTTTCCAGCCTGACAGTTCACCTTTCAATAGGACCCTCTGGAGTCTCCCCTTTAACCAGTTCCTTATCCACCTTACAACTTTCATATTCATTCCCATCTTTTCCAATTTAACTAACAGCTCCCGGTGCGGAACCGTGTCGAACGCCTTACTGAAATCTAGGTAAATTATATCTACCGCATTTCCTTTATCTAAGTAATCCGTCACCTTCTCAAAGAAGGAGATCAGATTGGTTTGACACGATCTACCTTTAGTAAATCCGTGTTGCAATTCGTCCCAATTACCATTGACCTCTATGTCCTTAACTACTTTCTCCCTTAAAATTTTTTCCAAGACCTTAAATACTACAGATGTCAAGCTAACAGGCCTATAATTACCCGGATCACTCTTATTCCCTTTCTTAAAAATAGGAACTACATTAGCAATCCTCCAGTCATATGGCACAACCCCCGAGTTCGTCAATTGCTTAAAAATTCTCGCTAACGGGCTCGCAATTTCACGCGCCAGTTCCTTTAATATCCTCGGATGGAGATTGTCCGGGCCCTCCGACTTCGTCCCATCGAGCTGTTCAAGTACGGCCTCTACCTCAGTTGCGGTAATATCCACTTCCATATCCACATTCCCGTTTATCATCCCTCCATCATCGCAAGGTTCCTCACTAGTCTTATTAAAAACTGAGGCAAAGTACTTGTTTAGATGTTGGGCCATGCCTAGGTTATCCTTAACCTCCATTCCATCCTCAGTGTATAGCGGCCCCACTTCTTCTTTCTTTGTTTTCTTCTTATTTATGTGGCTGTAGAACCTTTTACTATTGGTTTTGATTCCCTTTGCAAGTTCCAGTTCAATGCGGCTTTTAGCCTTCCTCACTTTATCCCTACATGTTCTGACCTCACCAAGGTAGCTTTACTTACTGATCCTGCCTTTCTTCCACTCCCTGTAAGCTTTCTGCTTTTGTCTAATCCCCTCTCTGAGTTGCTTGCTCATCCAGTTTGGCCTACAACTCCTGCCCATGGTTTTTTTCCCCTTTCTCGGGATGCAGGCTTCCGATAGTCTCCGCAGCTGTGACTTAAAGTAATTCCAGGCCTCCTCCACATTTAAATCCACTAATTCCTCTGTCCAATCCACTTCCCTAACTAATTTCCTTAACTCTTTAAAATTAGCCCTCGAGAAGTCAAAAACCCTAATCCCAGATCTACATTTGTTTATCCTTCCATCTAGTTTGAACTGAATCAGCTCATGATCATTCGAACCAAGGTTGTCCCCTACCACCATTTCTTCTATGAGGTCCTCACTGCTCACCAACACCAAATCTAAAATGGCATCCCCTCTCGTAGGTGCTTCAACTACTTGATGAAGAAATCCATCCGCTATCACATCCAGAAAAATCTGACCCCTATTATTCTTGCAAGTACTCGTCCTCCAGTCTATATCCGGGAAGTTGAAGTCCCCCATAATCACACATTTCCCCTTTGTGTTTACTTCATTAAAGACATTAAAGAGGTCTCTATCCATATCCCAATCCGATCCCGGCGGTCTGAAGCACACCCCAAGCCCTATCTCAGGGGAAGCTCTAGTTGCTTTTTTACCCAGTGTGATTTTTGCCCAGACAGACTCTGTCTTATCCATTCCATCGCTTCTTATTTCGCTACAGTTAATTTCATCATTGATGTACAAGGCTACTCCACCACCTTTGCCTTTCTTCCTGTCTTTTCTAAACAGCACATAGCCTTCAATACCCATGCTCCAGTCATGAGTACTATTCCACCAGGTTTCGGTAATCCCTATAATATCCGGCTTCACTTCCTGCACTAGTAACTCCAGTTCCTCCATCTTGTTACCTAGGCTCCTCGCATTAGTGTACAGACCTTTTAATTTTCAGTGTTTGACGTCA
Source organism: Gopherus flavomarginatus (assembly GCF_025201925.1). Lineage (NCBI taxonomy): Eukaryota > Metazoa > Chordata > Testudines > Testudinidae > Gopherus > Gopherus flavomarginatus. Next base: position 331,947,278 of record NC_066617.1, read on the forward strand.
GTGACATTCTTTCCCCCGTCGTGCACAAACTTTCTACCACCAGCATCACCCGTTACTCTGGTTTCAACTCCACTATTCCTCCTTGGATCAAATCTTGGGGCCGCAAGGGTATCCCCTCTCACTTTGTTTACTTCCCTCTCCAGGTTATATTCTGGCGTGGAGATCTCCCGAACATCTCCCAACCATCTCCCCCAACTTTCTAGTTTAAAGCCCTCTTGATGAGGTCGGCGAGCCTCCATCCTAGAATTCTATTTCCCTCCTTGCTTAGATGAAGTCCATCCTGAGCGAACAGTTGTCTATCCGTAAATGCTTCCCAGTGACCGTACATCCCAAAGCCCTCCTTATAACACCACTCCCTGAGCCATCTGTTGATCGCCATAATCTTGTCACTCCTTCGTCGCCCCGCTCTAGGAACCGGCAGAATCCCACTGAAGATCACCTGAGCCTCGATGTCTTTAAGCCTCTTCCCCAGTCTGGCATAGTCCTCCTTGATACAGTCCAGCGAGTAACTAGCCGTGTCATTCGTTCCCACATGGAGGATAATCAACGGATTCTTTCCCGCTCCCGCTAAGATCGTATTCAGCCTCAAGTCCACATCCTGTATCTTAGCCCCTGGCAGACAGCACACCCTTCTGTTCTCCCGATCAGGTCTAGTTACAATGTAATGCAATGATGAATCTGGGCCCTAGTCTTCCAACTGTCTGCCATAAAGACCAGGTTCTAAAATGCCTACTAGAAAGAGTAGATGGAATTTGTTTGAAAATTAATTTTAACAAAGTAAGTTTTATCTTCAGTGTCACATACAATCACTTCCTCCTATGTATATTGAATAAAATGTAGTCATAGTGCTATACATTAAATTCTGATGGACAGGCATACTAAATATTCAGTTGATTTTTTTCCCAGTGGGGCAGTAGATTTAAAGCTCCAAAAATATAAAATTAAGGAAATTTTTTTGCCAGAATCTGAACCTGGATTTCATTAATATATGCTGTCATTTCACTATAAAAATACATCTGTTTCAGTGCTCCAGAAATTTTAGGCACACAATAGGGTAATAAAGTGATTTTATAACTTGGGTAATACTCTACCAATAGAATCTTATTTCCCTCACTGCTTGTATTGAGTCAACTAGATAGTGAAATTGTGATATACTGTAGATAAGGAATAAACAGGGTTGTCACTGCAGTAAATGGAAAATTGAAAAGCAGCATATGAGATCATATGTTGTAGAGAGAGCATCCAAAATCCTACGAATATCTCACCAAAATTTAGTATAGCTAGTAAGGTTGTCACTTTGAACTTTTTTTGGTACTATCCTATGTATTTGTCTGCGTTTTTCTGCCCACCAGTCCAGCTCCACTAGTGACAGCAATAATGGGAACCCTAGTGTAATGAAATTGTCTTTTGTCATTAGCATATTTTTACACTGTCATCCAACCGTTCTCCAAAGAGGTCTAATGACATTGTAGTGAGGCAGAGTGGCCTCCCACTGATCCCCAGGGGGTGGGCCCACTCTCTGAACCCTGGTGGGTGGAGCCAGGCTGTGATCACCGCTCACACCAGAAGTTAAGGGGCAAAACAGGAAGTATAAAGGGCGAGTCCTGAAGCTCAGTTGGGCTGTAGCTGCTGAAGGAAACAGAGGCCTCCTGCCCACTTCCAAGCTGGGAGACTGCACCCTGCCGAGCTGAGGACTGGCCAGAGCCGCTGGAGCCACCTGCTGACCAAGCCACAGAGGAGTTGCTGGGACTGCCCCATACCTTCTAACCTGAGGAAACAGAGGCCTCCCCCGGATCCAGGTACACTCTGAGGGGAGGGGAGGACGTGGTCTGGGGCAACTGACCTTAGTCTGGCTGTGCTGCTGCTGGAGACCCAGTCAATGTGTTGCAGCTGGATTCCCCGCTTACCCAGTGGTGGAATACTACATTAGTGTTAGGGCCCTGGGTCAGGGCCCCCCCATGAGCCAACCAACCCCTGCAGGGGCAGCCTCCCCTCTCCAAGTAATGAGGCCTGCGTTTGTTGGCTGTCTGCCAGAGTTAATACGCCTCTGTCCTGACTGTAGATCAGAGCCTTGAAACTGTTTGTGGCCCTGCCCTGACAGAGGGCCTGGGCCCACGGACCTTGGAAGTCCTGCCCTTACTGTATGCCTGGGCTTTAAACTATTTGTTGCCCCATCCTGACTGAGGCTCTGGGCCCAGAGACTCTTAACTGTTTGCAACTGTGCCTAGATTACAGCTGTAGTGAGGTGGAGCAGCCTCCCACTAACTCAGAGTGGGAGGGATTGCTGTTAACCCACTACACTTGATGGAAAATGTACGCAGTGACCTGACCCCTGCAGTGGGATTATGGATGTGTGAAGGTGGCCATTTTAGATGCCTTGGACATCATGCTGGAGACCTTCTGCCAGCAATTTCCGGCTAAGACCTACCCCCTGGGATCCCAGCCGTGGGTCGTAGCCCAGGAGATAAAAGACCTCCACTGGTAATGGCTGCACCCTGAGCCACGGTCGGCCAGCGAGATTGCCATAGAGCAGCTCGTCCATGTCCTCCCACCCTGGGGAGGATTTGGTTACTCCCGCACTGACCCACAACACTTAGTGCAGCTGTCACCTTAATGGAGGACTACTTGGCTGCTGAGACCACTATTGGGGCAGGAGCCTGAGCCCCAGCCTCAGTGCCTGGTTCAATGCTCCCTGGCACAGCAAGGAAGCCCAGGTCCAAGGCCGAATCACACCCTGGAGTCCAAACCCATGATGCTGGGGTCAGTGACGTCCCTTAGTGACCTGAGCCTGCATGGCACAGACGTTCCGATGGCTCTGATAAGAAGAGTCGAGACCACAAACCAAGTCTCTCCATGGAAGTGATCCCCCGTGAAGGGACCAGGCCAACTGGAAGTGGGACCCTGCTTCTCCTGTGGCCAGGTTAGGCACTTACAATGAAAATGCCCTGAGATGGACTGCAGCTTTGGCCGAGTCTATACCGGAGAGTCTCATGTCCACAGACAGTCCACCCCAAAGCTAACAACCACCGTGGAAGTTGAGCGAAAATGAGTCACAGCGCTCATAGACTCAGGCTGTGGGCAAACCTGGGGAGACCCGATGGCAGAAGAAATGAGGCTGAGCAACCCCAAGGGAGACTCCCTGATGAACCCATTGTCCCAACACAACCTCTAGATCTCCTGGAGGAGGCTCCTGCAATAACCCCCTTTCAGATTTTTGTTGTGACCAGAAGGACGACCCCACCGTCAGCTGGGCCAATGAACAGGTAGCCCAGGTTCAGGGAGACCTGACTGGTCCCCTGAGGGCTGCACAGTGGCCCCAATTCAAGCTGACAAGTGATTGCCTCTACCGCATTGATTGGGACCCTCAAATTCAGGAAGTTCCGACCCAGTTGGCCATCCTCACTCTCACAGGAAGGCCTTCTTGAAGCTTGCCCACAACGTTCCCGTGGCTGGCTATTTGGGACAAGAGAAGACACTGGCCTGAATCCTATCTCACTTCTTCTGGCTGGGAGTCCATCATGAGGTAAGAGGTTATTGTAGTTCATGCCCCAAGTGCCAGCTTGCCGTCCCATGGAGGGGTATCAAGCTCCCTTGGTCCCATTGGTGATAGTGGAGGGGTCTTTGAGCAGTCACGCTGAACCTGGTGGGGCCCCTCCTGAGGAGTAATGCTGGGCTTTGTTATATCCTTGTCCTGATGGACTACACTACCTGCTACCCCGAGGCCGTCCCACTATGGAACACCCTTACCATTGTGGTGGAGCTGGTAAAGATATTTGCCCAAGTTGAACTGCCCCAGGAGATCCTAACTGATCAGAGAACCTACTTTACTTCCCGGGTGCTCTGCCAGGTATGCACAATATTGAGCATTCAGAAATTACAGACCTTGGTGTATCATCCCCAGACTGATTTGGCTGGTTGAGCATTTTAACAGTACCCTAAAAGACATGCTGCAAAAGTTTCCCCTGCAAGAATTACACCAGTGGGACCAGCTGATCCTACCACTATTGCTCGTTGTTAGGGAAATGCCCCAATCATCCACCAAATTCTCCATCTTTGAGCTTCTGTACGGCTGGCAGCTCCATGGGCTGCAGGATCTAACGAGAGAGGCCTGGGAGCCAGGCCATCAGCCGCCCAAGAACTCTAGCAGTATGCCCTGCAATTTCAAGTACACCTTGCTCGTGCAGGTGCCCTTGCGAAAGAGAATCGGCAGGCATCCCAAGGATCCCAGGAACGAAACTACAATCAGGGGGCCTGGGCCCTCACATTTGAGCCCAGAAACCGGGTGCTCCTGCTTCTTCTTTCAGAAGAGTCAAAGCTCCTCACCAGTTGGTAACACCCTTAAGAAGTAGTCCGCCAGGTGGGACCAGTCACATATGAGGTTCACCAGATGGACTAGAAAAAGAAGCAGCAGATCTACCATGCAAACGTCATGAAGCCTTGGTGTACAGATGAGGGATTGTTGATTGCCCTGTATCATTCTGAGCTGGCCCTAGATTCCCAGGTTCTTGACATGGTTGAGACTGAGGAGCTACAACTGGGTGACACCCTATTGGCCGAGCAACAGAAACAAGCTCGATGTTTGCTGACTGCCTTCCACACAACTTTCACCACGCTCCAGGCCACACCTCAGTCGTGTGGCACACTATCCAGACGACCCCCGGGCAGGTAGTCTGGGTGACCACGTGCCACTCCTGCAACAGATTCGGGAGGTCATTGAGAAAGAGGTCTGATGGTGGAGTTGGGGGTTGTAGAGCAGTCACAGAGTCAGCGGCACAGTCTCATCATGTTGGTCGCAGAGCCCAATGGGACTCTCCGACTCTGTATAGACTCCGGAAGATAAATGCAATCTCAAAGTTCGACGCTTACCCAATGCCCTGGATCGATGAGCTTCTCGACCACCTCGGAATAGCCAGGTACTTCATGACACTCGATCTCATGAAAGGGTACTTGCAAATCCCTTTGGATCTGAGTTCCAGGGAGAAGACAACGTTTGCCACTCCGACCAAGTTATATCACTTCACAAGGATGCCCTTCAACTTCCATGGAGCCCTGGCAACCTTTCACTGCCTAATGGACCGTCTTCTAAGTCCCCATATGGAGTATTCTGTAGCCTACTTAGATGATGTAGTGATCTATAGCCACCTCTGGGAAGATCATTTAAACTAGGTGGCTGCCATCCTTCGGACCCTGCAGGATGCTGGGTTTGCTGCCAATCCAAAAAAATGCCAGATTGGGTGGTAGGAGACTGTGTACCTGGGATAGACTCTGGGACGAGGCCTCATGTACCCCCTTATAGGGAAGGTCCAGGCTCTGCAGGCCTGCCCGGCATCTACTACGAAGTGACAGGTACGACAGTTTCTAGGCTTAGCTGGGTATTACTGATGCTTTGCGCCCCAGTTTTCATCCATTGCAGCACCCTTCATGGCACTTTTAGGCACCAAGGAGAGCCCGCACCTGGTTTGCTGGTCGCCGGAGCGTGAAGACATGTTCTAAGTCCTCAAGGAAAGCCTGTGCCGGTAACCCGTGTTCTTCAGCCCTGACTTCGACTGTGATTTCCTGGTCCAAACGGATGCTTCAGATGTGGGGCTCGAGGCAGTCCTCTCCCAAGAGGTGGATGGAGAAGAGCATCCCATTTTCTATATCAGTCGGAAGCTCTTCCCCTCCAGAATGTAACTATTCAGTTATCGGGAAGGAGGCACTCGCTGTTAAATAGTATCAGAGGGGTAGCCATGTTAATCTGGATCTGTAAAAGCAGCAAAGAATCCTGTGGCACCTTATACCTTATACGTCTGTTAGTCTATAAGGTGCCACAGGATTCTTTGCTGCTGTTAAATAGGTTATCAGTGCCCTCAGGTACTATCTTCTCGGGGCTGATCACCGACCATGCACCCTTAAAATGGCTAAATACCATGAAAAATACCAATGCCAGATTGATGAGATGATATCTCACCCTCTAGCAATATGCCTTTACCATCCAACACCAGTGCAGGTAAGGATAATGCTAACACGGACTTGTCTCACCAGAGGAGAGTCAAGATGCCAGCCCTGAAGACCAGGAGCTGGATTTAAAGGGTAGGGGACGGTGTATGAGGCAGAGTGGCCTCCCACTGAGCCAGAGGGGAAGGGACCACTCTCTGAACCGTGGTGGGCGGAGCCAGGCCATGCTAACCTCTCTCACTGGAAGTCAGGGGGCAGAACAAATATAAAGGGCAAGTCCTAGAGCTCAGTTGGGTTGCAGCCGCCGAAGGAGCCAGATGCCTCTTGCCCACTCCTAGCTGGGAGACTGCACAGGACCCCTGCGGAGTTAAGGACTGGCCAGAGCCACTGGAGCCACTCGCTGACTAAGCCATGGAGGAGTTTCTGGGACTGCTGCTTGCCTTCTGCCCTGAGGAAATGGAGGGGTATACCCCGAGGGGAAGGGAGGAAGTGTCCCGGGGCAACCAACCCTAGTCTGGCTGCATTGTTGCTTGAGACCCGGTCAGCATGTTGGTGATCCAGTGGCAGAATACTCCACTGCTGTTAGGGGCCAGGAGGGCCTGAGCCCCCCCGGCCACCCCACCTCTGCGGTGGCAGCCTCCCCTCTCCAGGACAAGAGGCCTGCATTTGTCGGCTGTCCGCCCGAGCTAGGATGCCCAACCTCTGTGCGGCTCTGGTCTGGCTGTAGGCCAGAGCCTTAAAACTGTTTGCTGCCCTGCACTGACTGAGCGCCAGGCCTTAGAGACTTGTGCAACTTTGCCCTGGCTGTAGGCCCAAGTCTTGAAACTGTTTGCAGCCCTGCTCTGACCGGGGGCCTGGGCCCATGGACCCTGGCAGCCTGGCCCTGACTATATGCCTTGGATTTAAACTATTTGTTGTGCAGCCCAGAGTCTCTAACTATTTGTAACTCTGCCTAATTACAGGCGGAGCCATCATCCGTGCCATGCCCTGCTAATTCCCTGACTGTAGGCAAGGACTGTAGTGAGGCGGGGAGTGGCCTCCCACTGACCCAGAAGGGGAGGGACTGCTGCTAACCCACCATTGGCAGAGTGAAATCCAGGCCAGTTGAAAATAGAAAACTCCCTTTGACTTCAAGAGGGCCAGGATTTCACCCATTGTGTTAAAATTGCTAGGAATTAAGGGATCTTTATCTACACTAACATGCCTAGAGTTGTTGCTGCCTGTTAAGTTAACCAGACCCATAGGTCCTGTCCTGAAGAGATTTCCATCATATACAGGGTTTACAGTTTGGTTCAATGGCTTTCAACACCCCTACTATACAAATTATTCCTGAACCCCTGACCGGATCCTGGGCTGTTCTGGAGCCCCTGGTATTATTTAGGACTTGTCTGTATGGGTACAATCAGGAAAATTAATCCAAATTAACTAAAGGTGTGAATTTAAATAGGATTAGTTTTAAACTGCATGAAACCCCTGTGTGGACTCTCTGATTCAGAATTAAAGTGCCCTTAATTTGGTTTATCCTAATTCTCTTTGAATTAAGATAAATCCTTTTAAGGTCACATTAATTTTGAATAAGAACATTACTGCAAGGGTTTAATGCAGTTTAACTAATGCACTTAAACTGGATTAATTTTCCAGAATATCTCCATGTAAACAAGGCCCTGAACAACCCTTGGAGGGGGACAGGGGCTCTGTATAATTTACGGCAGGGGTGGGCAACCTATGGCACGGGTGCCAACGGTGGCACGCAAGCTGATTTTCAGTGGCACTCACACTGCCTGGGTCCTGGTCACTGGTCCGGGGGGCTCTGCATTTTAATTTAATTTTAAATGAAGCTTCTTAGACATTTTAAAAACCTTATTTACTTTATATACAACAATAGTTTAGTTATATATTATAGACTTGTAGAAAGAGACCTTCTTAAAAACTTTAAAATGTATTACTGGCACGCGAAACTTAAATTAGAGTGAATAAATGAAGACTCAGCACACCACTTCTGAAAGGTTGCCGACCCCTGATTTAAGGAAACCTACTCTGGTGTCTTATGAGCTGCAGTCTTGGCTCCAGAGTGCTCCATGCTGAGGCGCCATCCTTGATATGTCCCTCCTGTTCTTACTCACACCACTATGCCAAAGTTTGCAAGGGGTTCTCAAAAGGCAATATGTCCAATATGAACCAAGGGGTTCTCTTAAGGCTGTATGTCCGTGCTTCACTGGCAAATCCTCCCTTGATGGATCCTGGCCTGGAGTTTTAGAGCCCATTTACTCTACTCCTCTGCCCTTTTACCTAGCATGAAGGGGTCTGAGCAGAGGTAAAGATCTTACCTCCTGGGTAGACACAGCTTTTATTCACACAAGTCCTTATTCATGCTGCAGGGGGACTGCTTATATTAATAATGTTACAGGATCAGGTGTTTGGTTACTCCGACATCTCCCTGAAAATGTCTGTTCTTCTTTGCTCCCCTTGCCCTTGGCTCCCGCGCTCCCCCCTCCGCCATGATATTCTAAGAAAGAGGAGGCCCTTTCTCCCAACACCTTACCAGACAGATTCCAACGGATTGGACTGAATATGCTCCTGCTCATAATAACACTCATAGCCACCTTCCTGGACATGCTGTGGATCAACTTCAGATATATTACTGGACATGTTCAGCAATTCCTATGGAAAATAATGGAGGATTCATGGTTAATCCCACACACCACCACAACACACCAGTTCTCCTTTGTTTTCCTTGCTGTCCTAGGACAGCAGGTTTTTAGACAAAGAATTAATCTACTCATTTATGGCATTTCACATTGATTTTTTTTTATTACAACAAACATTGCTGATAAAAATATCCCCTCCTGTCAAGCTTCAGTCATAATAATAGTGATACACACAGCTTTATTTAGTATTACACTTTGATACTGTTATTCACAAAATCTGAGAGAATGGTTATGCCTAACAAAGGCTGATATGTAATGGCTCGCATGACATGTCCTACTTCTAAAACATTGTAACAAGGAACCTGCAAAACTCTGTTCCTAAAATGAAGTAGTTTCATATGGTGAGCACTGTAGGGCGCACCAAGGCAAAGCTTCTGGAGTCCTGTAAAGCCCTGCCTATGCTACATAAATAACCTTTGTGGTTCTATAACCATACTTTGCCTGCAGAGGTGTTACAGGACCATAGTGAACTCGCTATTGTAAAATATCTGGGTACTGTGAAAAGTACTATGTAAAACCAAATTCTATCCATTATATATGTTGCAATACCAAATTACTTGGTTTTTTAAAATTTCCTTTGCTGAAATTTTTTTAGTATGTAAAGTTTGAACCCAAAATGAATTCTGATAGCTGTGTTATAATACCCACCCACCTCCCTGAGATAGAGTCTATATAGTAGAACCTCAGAATTACAAACACCATGGAAATGGAGGTTGTTCATAACTGTGAAATGTTCATAACTCTGAACAAAATGTTATGATTGTTCTTTCAAAAGTTTACAACTGAACATCAACTTAATACAGGTGTGAAACTTGAAGAAAAATGCTGCTTTTAATCATCGTAATTTAAATGAAACCAGCACAGAAACTTGTCAAATCTTCTTTTTTTTTTTTTTTTTTTTTGAAACTTTCCCTTTTAGTTTTTAGTAGTTTATGATTAACACAATACCATATTTATGTTTTGGGTTTTGTTTTATTTTGTTTTGTTTTGGAGGGGGAGGGGGTCTCTGCTGCTGCCTGATGGTGTACTTCTGGTTCCAAATGAGATGGGTGGTTAACGGATCAGTTCATAACTCTGGTGTTTGTAACACAAGAGTTGAAATGTTGACAGAGTTACTATAGTTGAAATGTTGACCTTAACTATAGTGACAGGAATGGTTCTAAGACAGAAGGGGCATGTGTAAGAATTTAATTTGACACCTTTTGGAGGGGCATGTTCTGTGTCCCAGCTGAGAGCTCCCACCATGGCCCTGACCCTGGGAGGAGCTCACTTCCGTGCCCTCCTGCCACTGTGACCCTGGGGCCAGGTGGAGTTCTGTGCCCCCAATGATTATTGGGAGGCCTGTGCTCCTGCTTGCCTCCCCTTGTGCATGTCTCTGTAAGACATTGGTTTTCAACCTGTGGTCCACAGACCCCTGGGTGTCTGCAGACTATGTCTAAGATTTCCAAAGACCCCCGTTTGAAATGTTATAGTAGGGGTCCACAAATGCAAAAAGGTTGAAAACCACTGTTCTAAGATACTACGATGTCCTCTAGGTATATATTGCAGGACAGGATAGGTTAGGAACCAGGGTGTCAATTTCTTTGAAAGAAAAGTTACCAGAGAAGGTAGTGTGCGTCTTCTTTTAGGAAACATTCCCTGAAAAGGAACTTTTTATTTTCCATACTGTTAACTAGTCTCATTAGACATATGAAACTGGGTTTTACGTACAGCAAAGGCTCATAGTGAAATCCTGGTCCTATCGAAGTCAAAGGGAGTTTTGCCATTGACTTCAATGGGCCCAGTACTTCACCCAGTGTCCCCTTTATGTGCAGTATAAATATTATATAGGTCATTCATGAACAAATATAAAACTCTCAAACAAAAAAATCTAAGGCAAGTTATTTCTCTCTAAAACAATTGACCTGTTGTTCATGTGGCTCCAGGGGAATAGCACCCAAATATATATCCCACATGGAAAGTCTGAACATGGATACACATTTTCCCTGTGCTGCAGTAGCCATGATGTCATTACACCTAATAAAGACATTTCAGTTTACCTTAAGAGTGTACTGTTCTCTTTCTTTCACATGATGTCAGTAAGTAATAGACAACACACCTCAAAATTAAATACACAGGTCACAGAAGTATCTGTGAGGAACAGTTGTAAACAAATTAAAAAGAAAACTTTTTTTTATTACAGATGTTTCTAGTGGGGATGGTTTGGCCTCATAAAAATTGATTGGATGAGGCGTAGATTTTGCAACCCCCTTTCCCCACCAATTCCAAAATTAGGGGTAATTTAGATCTCATGTTATGCAAACCCTCAAAAGTTTCAGGCTGCAGGGAAGCAAGACACATGGCTCATCTCTCACTTTTATTTTAAATTTGCCAACACAAGCTAAAATCTGCTTGGATGTTTTACTCGGGTTTAAAACAAAAATTCACATCTCCACAACTTGAAAGGAGATGTGTTCATGAGGATTTCATCAAGACCATTATCACCCAATGTATTCTTGTGATCCTTCAGAGAAAAGGATATTTCAGAATTTTAATTAAAATGAGTACTGAAAATAGATACAGTGTATTAAAGCAGCTAAAACCCACAGAAGGGCTTTACATACAAAGGCACAAGAGTTAAAGTAACGATAGATTGTTTGGTAATGAGGATCAGTTAGTTAATGTTTGTGCAATGTTTTGAAAATATTAAAGTGCCATACACAGTGGACAGGATTATTACTATTAAGTGCTAAACAATTAGGCCCAGATTCTGACTTGCATGCACACGTTAAAACCCCAGTAAAAATGCAGTAGTTGCCTGCTGACAATGAAATATTTGAGCCCCAAAACTGGTTTCATACAAAAACATGGAGATACTGATCCACAAGCCTTCAATGAATGACTAGAAATAGGTTCAAAAAGGGGTGTGGTCAAAGCCAAACTGCGGGTGGCACTGTAGCAAGTATTACCCAAACTCTGCCTAACAAACCATGTACTCTTACATGCACAGTACCTGGTCTGTATTATTCCACTTTGGAAATGGAATAAAATAGACAGGGGCTGTGTGTGCACTTACAGCAACACTCTTTAAAATTCATCTTTGATCGCTATTGGTCCAATAGGATACAAGTGATTAGGGATACAAGGATATTACATTCCCTCATCTTCTGCACAATTTCATGTGGAAATGATGAATGTGATCCTTTGTTAAGCTGTGGAGAAGTTCCCACCGCATCTTGAACACTTGGAAATATCTGCAGTGTTGTAAGCCAAAATCTATGCATACATTGATGCTGCTCAGATGCATATGTTTCTATCTAATCACCATCGACCCAGATTCTTATACTGTACCTTGCAAGTTCATTAGAGTGAACACAAGAACATCTACAGAAGTCTGTGTCTTTTTCTGTCCTTCCCACATTCTGTAGGGACTTTTTCTTAACTATGTGATTTTTGGTGGGGTTAACACAAGTGGGCAAACTTTTTGGCCTGAGGGCCACATCTAGGTATGGAAATTGTATGGTGGGCCATGAATGCTCCTGAAATTGGGGATTGGGATGTGGGCTTCGGCTGGGGGTACAGACTGTGAAGTGGGGCCAGAAATGAGTTCAGGGGGTATGGGAGGGGGCTCTGGGCTGGGGTAAGCGGTTGAGATGCAGGGGGGTGAGGGCTCTGACTGGAGGTGTGGGCTCTGGGGTGGGACTGGGGATGAGGGGTTGGGGGTGCAGAAGGGTACTCTGGGCTGAGACTGAGGGGTTCAGAGGGTGGGGGGGGATCTGGGCTATAGCAGGGGGTTGGGGCATGTCAGGGGTTCAGGGATGCAGGCTCCTGGCAGTGCTTACCTCAAGCAGCTCCTATGCGGTGACATGGCCAGGCAGCTCTGCACACTGCCCCATCCGCAGGTGTCACCCCTGCAGTTCCGATTGTCCATGGTTCCTAGCCAATGGCAGCTGTGGGGGTGATGCTTGGGGTAGGAGCAGCATGTGGAGCCCCTTGGCTACCCCTTTACGTAGGAGCCAGAGGTGGGACATGCTGCTGCTTCCATGAGCTGCATGACGCCACAGCACGCACAGAGCGGGGCAAGCCCCAAATCCCGCTCCATGGCTGGAGCAATGGAGGGGGGCAAGCCCCAGAACCTGCTCCCTGGTGGGAGCTTGAGGGCCAGATTAAAATGTCTGAAGGGATGGATGCAATTCCTGGGCCATAGTTTGCTCAGCCCTGGGTTAAGGGATGGAAGGCTAAGTCTAAGAAGTAAGTGAAGATAGTGAAATTTGTAGTCTTTATGGTCTCTTTTGGATATGAGTGCCACACTTATGGGCCAGTTACTGATAATTTTTTTTCCTCTACACACAAGTCTCACAATTGAAGTTGACAGTTTCACCGGGGAGGCGCCTCAAATTTTCTCCAGGCAGGATTCCCAAATTAGTCACTGTTTCTTCTTAATACCTCAGTCCCATAATTCTTTGATCAGATTCCATACTCCTTTGGGATCATGGCAAGGAACTGTGGCTGGAGTTTTAGGAAGGGAAGACTAGGGTGGGTGGAAATGAATGATGGTGAGTTCTGATGCTGAGTTCTTCTGGGCAGGGGCTAGTGCAGGGACATGCTGGTAGAGTGAGGTAGATATTGCTAGATGGGGCAAGTTCTCAGAGGGGGCTAGCTCTGATGCTGGAGGCAAGGTGCTGGGGTGTGCCATAATAGGAATGGTAGCATTGGGGGGATGCTGACATTGTTGAGGGGGTTGGTGTTACTGGGTAGGGGTAGTGATGGCCCTGGTTGGGTTTATGTGCTGCTGAGTGTTGTGGACTGTGGGAGTGCAGGTGGGGTGTGGCGAGGGTAGTGGTGCTGCTGTGGAGGGACTGATATTTTAGTTCATGCTGTTTCACAATCCCCCCAATGGCTCCACAGGGATGTGAAATGGATATTTGCATCCATGAGCCAGAATGTCTGGCCTAGTGATTTTGTTGAAGTCCAACTAATGTGTAGGTAATTTTCAGGGAACAGGAGATCAGAAGAAAACATTTTCATTAGAGGCAAGGGTGTAATACGTAATGATGGGTTTTTTTCAATACCTTAACTTATAAAATATGAAAATCATAAATAGATCCTGTCTGCACAACCACTAGAAATGTGAATTTAGTACCGAACTGCTTTGGGTTGTGGGCTCTGTCAAACAGTGGACAATTTCTCTGATTTTGCAGGGACTAGGTATCTGAATGCAAACATGTCTGACTGATAGACTCCTAAAAACTTTTCATTCAGAGGACTGGGCATAGGCGCCGACTCCATGGGTGCTCCAGGGCTGGAGCACCCATGGGGAAAAATTGGTGCGTGCTCTCTGCCCCGCCCCTCCGTCCCAGCTCATCTCTGCCTCCGCCTCCCCCCTTGGGCACACTGCATGCCCACTTTTTCCCCGGCTCTGAGCACTTACACTGCGAAACAGCTGATTTGCTTGGCAAGCGCTGGGAGGGGGGAAGCGGGGGAATGTGGCGCACTCAGGGAAAAGGCGGGGCAGGGGGTGGGGATTTGGGCAAAGGGTCCAACAGGGGCAGGGAGGGGATGGAGTTGGGGTGGAGACTTTGGGGAAGGGGTTGGAATGGGGGCAGGGCAAGGGTGGGGAAAGAGTGGAGTTGGGGAGGGGTCGGGCAGAGCCAGGGACGGGGCAGCACAAGCACCCATCGGTGCCAGGGAAAGTTGGTGCCTATGGGACTGGAATATTAGAAATACCAGATATATATTACTGGACATTGACTGGACAAGCAGTTCAGTATGCTGGACGGACTGAATATATTAGAGAATCATAGGAGTGGAAGGGGGACCTCAAGAGATCGTTTAGTCCAGTCTTCTGCACTCATGGCAGGATTAAGTATTGTCTAGACCATCCCTGACATGTGTTTGTCTAACCTGCTCTTAAAAATCGCCAATGATGGAGATTCCATAACCTCCCTAAGCAGCTTATTGTAGTGGTTAACTACCTTGACAGGAAGTTTTTCCAAATGTCCAACCTAAACTGCCCTTGCTGCAATTTAAACCCATTGCTTCTTGTCCTATCCTCAGAGGTTAAGAACAATTTTTCTCCCTCCTCCTTGTAAAAAACTTTTATGTACTTGAAAACTGTTATCACATTCCCTCTATCTTCTCTTCTCCAGACTAAACAAACCCAATTTTTTCAATCTTCCCTCAGAGGTCATATTTTCTAGACCTTTAATCAATTTTGTTGCTCTTCTAGTCAGTGCGGAGTAGAGCAGAAGAATTACTTCTCATGTCTTGCTTACCTCACTCCTGCTAATACATCCCAGAATGATGTTTGCTTTTTTTGCAAGAGTGTTACATTGTTGGTTCATAATTTATTACTGAAATCGTGAGGAAGAAAACACTTTGTGGAGACGTGAGTTCCCTTGGGAGTCAGCTAGATGGCGCTAAAGCATACTTGAGTACTGCCACACTAATATGAATGTTTACAATGCCAACTTAGTTGTTGGTTAGAAATTGTTGCACTAAACAAACTCTTTAGCTCCTGCGCTATCCTAATTACAGTATGTTTTCTCCATGAAATTATGCTGTATCTCTCTGACAGGTTCTTCAGTTCTCCATTACATACAGAATAAAGGGGAAAGTGCTGTAATTTGGGTCTGCTGCTGACAAGGTAACAATGTCAGAGATAAGAGGCAACCTTACTATTTCAGTGTGCTTTACTAGTGCTCACAATTTACATCAAATCAACTACAAGGCCTCTGGCGATAACATTTCCTTGTTCTAAAAATAGAAGATAGTATTTTAAGAATTCTGGTTGTCATGCAATTAATAGCACACTTTGTTCTGAGTAAAAAGATTTACTTGTTTTGAGCAGTAACAGTATTTTGCATGTTTAAAAGGGGAATGGGGAGCTTTATTGCCAGCCCTTTTCCTTACAGGAGGATGAATCACTTGCATTCTTGGCAGTCCAGCTTAAATTCACAAGAATGTTGAGTTTGATCAACTTCCTTCAGAATACTAAGCTCAAAGTAAAGAGGAAAAAAAGAGAGAAATTTGGATGTGCCTCTATGCAGAAGACATTACAAGATCGATATCCAAGCAGGAAGACAATAAATCTAGTGTACAAAATGGTTTTGCCCAAAGCAAGTGACTAACTTACTGTTAAAAGAGTGGCTAGACTAAATTAAGAGAATAGTCCTCCAAGGAGAAAAACAAGAGGGGAAAGAGCCAGCAGAGAAGAATCCAGAATAGAAGAAATGTGGGACATTGTGTCCAAAATTAGTTTAATAAAATTATAACAGATTATTCTCTACAAAAACTATGTGAGGTTTGAAATAAAGTAAAATGAAAACAGCCCCCCTCAAAATGAAGGATTTACGTCAAGAATTCTTACACAGAAAGAATCAAGATGTAAGAACGTGTTAATTAGACATGAAGAAAATCACTACAGTGATTCATTTTTTTTCTGTTTCTTGTCAACCCCATTGCTATCTTTTGCCCCGTCCCACCCCAGTACTCTGCCACAATTGAGTCTCACTCCTGGTGCAAGGGAAGTGGGTGGAAATGTGGGTGCCAGTCACTAATCATTAGCTGTCTGTATATGGAATCAGTGCAGCTGAGTTGACTGTGGGTCTGTTTCTATTTGAGGGATTGGTGGTTTGAGGGGATGCTCAGTAAAGGCTTCCCTCGAGGAGAAGGTGGCAATATTGTTGTGTGACAGATCTGGGGGTTGTCCAGGTGCCACAGCAGCATGTTGTCAGTTTCACCATCTCAGCTGGCTTGGTAGCTCTTTCCTTGGGATGGCCCCTCTGCTGGGGCCAGGGCAAAAACTAGGACAAATTTTTGTGAAACTGACAGGGCCGGGGCATTCCCAGTTTTCAGAGAAATGTGGTTACCTGTTGTATTTGTCTGTAAAAATGAGGTGGTGGTGTTCCTTCACATTGAGGCAGAATCATGGTTTTTCATGGGGGTGGAACAAGAATCAGTCATTTTGTAGGGACAGTAAATGGAATGGTGTTACAATGTTTGACTTGACAAAAAATGCCAGGTCTGGCCTTGCTTGGAGCAGCCTTTGACTTCAGTAGGGTTTAGCACTTCCTACAGATAGTCAGATGAGGTTAAATAAAATCTATATATGAAGGATTCACTGATGCCATGTAGCTAAACACCGCTGCCTTATATTCCATCAAATTAATATTGCTTTGACTTGTTACACACACAGAGCCCCATTCAAGACCAGCATTAGACGTATTTGCTTAGACTCACACAGCTGAGTTCTTAATGACTGAACATGATCCACAGGAGAAATTCTCTGAAACAAATTATCAAGGTTCCGCCACAATAGAGTGCTGCTGCTCAAGAGGCCTGTGACTCTGAAACAGGATGCAGGCTGAATAACCCTCCATTCCTGGAGAGGGTGGTCCCTGTAGGTCAGGGTTGTGTTCAATCGTGTGGCAGTGAGAACGGAAACTAGCTCAGAAGTTGCTTTCATAATGCTTGAATTATGAATAAATTCAGCTTCTTGTACTCTTGGTTCCCAAACATTAGTGAGTCAGAAATGTGAATAGGAAAATTAGGTTAGTAAGAACAAGTCTCTAACTGAACTTTTATTATAGAACAATGTTTTGTTTCAGATACAGGACGTTGCACATTGGGTAGGGGAATGTGTGCAAGTGCCTACATGTGAGAAGAAAGTTAGGCAACAAGAGGGTCAGCTGGTGTATTGATTACAAAAAAAAATTGAGCCTAATTCCTCCCTGCTATAACTCCACTGACCTAAACCAGGTGCAAGTTTGGCCCTATAGATCTCAGTGCTGTTCTGTGTTGGGTAAAAGGGATGGGCCACAAAAGTTCTTTATACCTCCCACAGCAATAAACCTAGTAAGACCTTGAAGATTTCTCAGTTCAAACCACAAAGAATTTCACTGGAGGATTTGTCACACCAAGTTTAAGAGAATCAGTGGAGGCCTGGGCACTGGCATTCTGCTCCCGTATTTGTGAGCCAGCAGTGTTCCTGGGTCATCATTGATACCAGGACATCTTTTGTGTTCTGGCAAGAGATCTTATCTGATATCTTAGCTGAGCTGCATTTAAGTTATCCAAGGCAGTTTTTACATTGCTCAAGCTAAAGTCATTGAAATGTTTTAATTAGAGTGCAAACACAGTCTGTCACTTTCCTCTCTGTGACACACAGAGACCTATCTGCTTCCGCCATGAGTGCAGTACAGTTAAATCATAGCTATTATCATTATTATAGTGTTAAGCATTTATATGGGGCTGTAAATTTGCTTTACAAATGAAAAGATTTAATCTCCTCCCTGAAGACTTTATACTCAAATGTAGACAAGACAAAACGTGGGGCAACAGTTCAGGTTAGAGATGATTCAAAGAAATGATTCCCAAGAGGACCTGTGAAAAAAGGATTAAAGAAAAACAAAAGTGGGAATGGAGGGCGGCTAAGGAGGAATTTGAAGGAAAGAGAGAATTGTGAAACTGTTTAAAACACTGGGCTGGGACTCCAGAGTTCTGGAATCAATTTCCAGCTCTGCTACAGACTTGCTGTTCGATATTCTGCAAATCATTTAATCACTCTGTGTCTGTGTTGCCCATCTGTAAAATGTGCCTCGCAACACAGTTGGAGTGTTATGAGGATAAAAGCTATACATTCTTGGGAGGTGCTCATCTGTTAAGATGATACAGATTCTCCCATCACTTGAAATCATCAAATCAAGACTGGATGCTTGTCTAAATGAGATGGTCTAGTTGTTCAACCACAAATTAGTGGATATGAGGCATGAAGAGCTATGGCCTGAATGGAGGAGGTCAGATTAGATCACAGTGATCTCTTAAAATCTATGTGCTAGGGTCTGTATAAATTCCTACAGAAACATTGTTAAGCTGCAAAACAGGATGGGAGGAGACAGAAGGAGCAGTTAAGAGAGAATTGGAAACATTAGAAACAAGTGAGGAAGTAGGAGAAAATTAGAGCAAATATGTAGGTGCGAACAAGTGAGTTGCTTATGAGTGAGAATAAGGAATTTGAATTTGAAGCAGCCAAAGACAGGAAGCCAGAAAAAGGATGCAAGAAAGGGGGCAATGTGGATGAAGTGGTGAGAGAGGTTAGAGACTAGCCGGCAGCTAGTTTGAAGAGAGTGACAATACTCAAAGTGAGAAATGACCAGGGCCTGGACAAGAGTTTTAGGTTGTGGAGACAGAGAGGCCTGCATAGATTTTAAAGATATGAAGATGAAGAGACAAGATTTGGGGCCAAATCCAAATTGCATTGGAGTCAATGGAAAGACTTTCATTGGCTTAAATGGGCTACAGTCAGAGGTGAAAGTAACTTAAAGGACATACTGGTACTCTGGAATCCAGAGGAGGGGCATGGCCTCCACCGGAAGAGGCAGAGCCTTTAAATCCCCAGGCCCTTTAAATCAGGATTTAAAGGGACCGGGGCTAGGGCTGTGGTAGCAGCAGCTGGGAGCCCCAAGCCCTTTAAATCACCCCCTGCAGAGGTGGCTGGGAGCCCTGGAGTTCAGGAGCAATTTAAATGGGGTGATTTAAAGGGCCCGGGGCTCTAGCTGCTGCTACCACAGCGGAGCCCCAGGCCCTTTAAATTGCTGGCGGAGCCCCAGGGCTCCAGCAGCGGAGCCCAGGGCTCCCGCTGCCACTACCCTCCAGGGCCCTTTAAATCATCTCCGGAGCCCTGCTGCTGGAGCCCTGGGGTAGTGGCGGCAGGGCTCCGGTGGCTATTTAAAGGGCCTGGGGTGGTAGAAGCAATGGGAGCCCCGAACCCTTTCAATAGCCACCAGAGCCCTGCTGCCGCTGCCCCAAGGCTCCGGCAGGCTCCAGGGGCTATTTAAAGGGCCCAGGACAGCCCTGGGGTAGCGGCAGTGGGGCTCCAGCGACGATTTAAAGGGCCCAGGGCGGTAGCGGCAGCAGGAGCCCTGGGCCCTTTAAATTGCTGCCAGAGCCATGAAGTAGCGGCTGCGGGGCTCAGGTGGCGATTTAAAGGGCCCTGGGCTCCAGCCCTTTAAATTGCTGCCTTAGGATTCCGATCCACCCTGGTATGGCACACCAGCTCTTGCCGGCAGGAGTGGCAGGTGTGTAGAAATTTTGGTGGTGCCCAGAACCTGCCCCTGCCCAAACTCTGCCCCCCCAAACTCCACCTCCACCTGCCCAAGACTCTGGGAGGGAGTTTGGGTGGGGGAGGAGTTCTGGGGTGCAGGCCCTGGGCTGGGGCAGAGGACTGGGGTGCAGGAGGGGTGCAGGATGCAGGCTCTGAGAGGGAGTTTGGGGATGGGAGGGGGTGTGGAGGGAGGGGGTGCAGGGATGAGGGCTGTGGGGTGAGGCTGGGGGTGGATTTGGGATGTGGCTGGGGATGAGGGGTTTGGGGTGTGGGAGGGGACTCAGGGCTGAGGCAGTGGGTTATGGTGCAGGGGGATAAGGGCTCTGGCTGAGAGTGTGGGCTCTGGGATGGGGTAGGGCTGGGGATGAGTTTGGGGTGCAGGCAGGCTGCCCTGGGACTGGAGCCAGAGAGGAGAACTCCTCCCAGCCCTTTCCCTGCTGGCAACAGTGAGCTCTGGGGTAGGGACCCCCTTCCCCCCCCCCGGCAGCACACTCACTCCCCCCATCACTGCACATGCTCCTAGGGCCCCTCTCAGGTCCAGGAATCCCCCTCACCTCCCCTGTGGTGGGTGCCATGCCGGGGAAGGGAGGGCACTGCCATCACATGTGCACCTCCTCCCCTGATGCTGTCCCTCACTGAGGCTGCCACTTGCCCAGCATGGGGCAAGATCAGTGACTGTGGGCAGGGGTGCAGCTGTACTGGTGGAGGGTCCCACTGGAAAATGAAAGGGTCCAAGGGGGAGGGCAGACTGTCTTGGCAGTAGTGGAGGGGGCACTAGGACCTTGTGGTAGCAGTTAATGCAGGCAGGCAGCATGGAGCTGCAGGGGAGGGGGAGAGACAAACGTTCCACTCCGGGACCCAGGGAGGTGCATGGGGGCAGCAAAGGGGGGCCGGGGCACACTTGGGAGGCACGGGGGGCAGCAGGTGGGGCCAGGGGGGAGACTCGGCCCCGAACATTCATGGAGCTGGGCTCCCGGACCCTTAATTTTGCTGGAGCCAGGAGCCAGAGTCAGAGAGGGAGAGAATGCTCCATTTTCTTGCCGGTAGCTACTACACCTTTTCTTACTGGTCCTCCATACCGGCCCGTACCCGCTTACTTTCACCTCTGGCTACAATAGGTCTTTAGTGAGAGACTGAATATATGAAGGAGAAGAAGAGAGAGAGGGGAGTCACAGATGACACCAAGATGGTGGGAATAAGAGGACAGTGCAATCATTAGAGGAGATAAATCAAGGCTGTGGAGAGGAATGATGCTTTATCATGAGAATTTTAGTTTGGGGCTGAATGAGGTTGCAATGGTAGCAGGGATTCCGGGAGCAGATATCTCCTTGATGGGGATATGTAAATGGACAGGGATGCAGTTAGAGTAGAAAAGTAGTTCGAAGACACAGCCAAAGACAGAACTGAATGGAGAGCAGCTATCAACAGAGGTTGTAAACACTTTGAACAAGACAAATGCAAGAAACTGATCGAAAGAAGAGCCACAGGTATCATGGCAATACTTCAGTGGGAGCCTACACATTCCTATATGACAATTGTTTTTGTCCTTGCAGCTCAGACTAAGCAGCCACAGGACAACACACAAGATGCCATGACATCATCATCAGCTACAACAGACAGCTGTATGTCTGAGAGATGGGGATATGGGGAAACTGGACATTGGTGGAGATTAGGATAGAAAAATAGTTTTGGAGGTAGCGCCACAGAGGTGGTGTAGAATTGATGTGCTCTGTGGTGGCACATACCCCAATCCCACTGACACGAAGCCTAATGAGTGTCTCTACACTCAGACAGTGCCAATTAGAAACACCTGTGCAGCATGCTCTACCTGGAGAAGGGGATAATAAAAAGTTGAAGCTGGCCACAGAGCAGGCTGCTAGGGAGCTCAACCTGAGGCAGCGACTAGCCGCCTCTTTCCCCAGGCCCCTTGTCTAAGGTAGACAGACACTGCAACACTGAGAGGGCTCTGGGCATCTGCTTGACATCAGTTCCTTGCAGCTGGACCTGAGGAGCAGTTCCAGGGACTGGAGGTAATAGGACTCAGAAATGGGACCCTGGGAATGAGCTCAACTGCTGTGAGGATGTGATTTTAATCAGGAGTGAGTGTTCCAGAGGGAATCCTGGGACAAGAGACATAAATAGATGGTGGCCAAGTCCAGGCCGAGAGCTGGCCAAGTGCAAAGTCCCTTGAATAGGAGAGATTACAGAGCTATTAGCAATAAAGGGTTCAGTAGCCATTAAACAGATAAATGACTCAGGCTCAGTATAAGCTACATTAGTGTGTCATTCATTCCATACATGCTTCTACTAGGGACCTGTAGAATGAGATTTTATAATGATGTTTCTAATGGGCTTGAAGTGCAGCATGGTGATAAATGTGAGGTTCCCGTGATGAAGGAGATTTACATTACAAACACACACAAACATGCACACTTTGCTTGGGGAAAATAGAGAGCATTTCACATGCTTTTTTCAAAATTTGACATTCAAATTCCTGCATGCTACCTGCCCTTCTTGCTCATACAGATGTGAATGTTGAAAACACAATAAACTTAGGTCACCCAAAAATGTGTGTGTACATTTTGGAGAGGGGGAAATATATAGAGAGACCAATTAGGCAACACAGTCCTGTGTTTTCA
The DNA here is from genome assembly GCF_025201925.1 of Gopherus flavomarginatus. Taxonomy (NCBI): domain Eukaryota; kingdom Metazoa; phylum Chordata; order Testudines; family Testudinidae; genus Gopherus; species Gopherus flavomarginatus. Next base: position 331,969,645 of record NC_066617.1, read on the forward strand.
TGCTGTCATGTGCTGTTTGCTTTAAAATAATGTTGTGTGTGTTTTTCTGTATTCATTCTGATGTATAATATATTAATATTGCTCCTTATGTGCTTATGATAGTCTAAGATTTATAATAAGCCTTCCTCATTTAGTCACTGAATCAGATAATTGGCAATCCTTATTATAGCCTCATTCTGTCTTTTATTTGTTATTTTGCAAACCACTTATTATCCTCCCTGCAGTTTTAGTGACTGACGATGAATAAATGCCACCTGTGACATTCAAATTCTATTTTCTTTAATCCTGGATTTTAAATTTCCTGAGATCCTGCACAGTATGTGATGGTAACATAACAGTGGAGACTGAAAGGAAAAGGCTAAAAATTGAAAATATTGCTGGGACTGCTGCAGAGCTTTTCAGATAAGCAAGCAAGTATTCCTAAAGTGAGCTAAAAACAGTGACTGGCATGGGAAGAAAGTTCAGAACAGATGTAGGTTGGAAGATTGTGTGGAAGACTAGGAGACAAGCAGCGATAATAATCAAGTCATCGGATTGGGAACAAATGGTTGTGAAACATTTTTAGACTGAAAAATCTCACAGTTGGGGTACTGTTTGCATATTTATATTGTTCTGTGATTATATTCAAGTAGAGTGTGGTAAGCAGTTCAGGACTTTTCACACTCTCCTAGGGCTGGGACAGTCAACTTTTGCTCATGGGCTTCACTGGCAACTTTATGAGAATTCTAAGGCTCCACCTAATTTCCATAAAATCTCAATTTTATGAGGAAAGTGTGGCCTGGTGGGATGCCAAATCCCACCACACAATGCTCAGTTTTGATTGGAGAGATCTAGCTAGTGGTCCTTCCAGTCACAACCCCCCATCTTGAATTTACATGTACCAAATTGATTTTCAGTATCCAAGCCAAGTTTTGTATTCATTCAAGTTACTCATGCTGTAGACAATAGTATATATTTTCTGTAGCTAATTAGTCTTTCTAGTGTCTTCTTTGCTAAGACAAATGTAAACAAATGTGAAGCTTTGAGGATTTTGGTTAGCCCACTTAATAAACAAGAGGTTTTACTGAAGCTTTTTTCCCCACTCAGTACCTTTCCTCCTTCCAAATGAGGTCTGAGATATGTTTGCTAGAGTTTCATATGCTGTTATGAGACACTGTGAGGCAGTGTTCTGTATGACAGGCTGTACATTGAGAGAGACAAGGTAGATGAAGTAATATATTTTATTGGCCCAATTTCTGTTGGTTAAAGGGACAAGTCTTCTGAGCTTAACAGAGCTCTTCTTCGGATCTGGAGAAGGTAACCAGGGTTTCCAAGCTAAATGCAAGGTGGTACCATAGGCACCGACTCTGTGGGTGCTCCAGCCCTGGAGCACCCATGGAAAAAAAATAGCGGGGTGCTTAGCACCCACCGGCAGCCAAACTGCCTTGCTCCCCTCAGCACCTCTCAGCAGTCCTGTTGATCAACTTCTCCCTCTCCCTCCCAGTGCCTCCACAGCTGTTCCACCGTATGCAAGAGGCACTGGGAGGGATGGGGTGAAGCAGAGACAGGATGTGCTCAGGGGTGGGAAGAGGCGGGGCAAGGATGGGGGATTCGGGGTTTGGGAGAAGGGGTGCAGTTAGGGTGGGGGCTTGGGCTGAGCAGGAGTTGAGTACCCCCAGGGAAAATTAGAAGTCAGTGCCTGTGGGTGATACACACACCTGTCCAGAGAGGCCATGCTGTATTAGAATGATACTTTGTACATGTGTGTGCGGATTTGCAATTATGCTGTTGTTGATTGTACCTAGAAGAAGCAGACTAACTTTGGTTTCTACTCAGTTCCTTCTTACCTTTTATAATCACTTCAGGTGGGAACTACTTCTCTTAACCCAGTAGGTCATATCAACTGGCATATTGATTAAAAACAAAATGCAGCCTGGGTTTTAAAATGTTGTACTTAGGAATTATGGTAAAGGAATTAGACTTTACGGTACAGCTTGGCTATTACTGAGCAACAAAGCGAGGTTAGCTGGTGGGAATCTGAAATCAGACAAATTGTCCAGAAGAGCTATGGTCTCACCACAGTGGCGTAAAGTGGCCTCAGTATAAATGAAAATCAGGACCAACAGTTCTGGAATGGTATAGTAAAAACCGAAATAAATAAAAAAAGCATACCTAGATTATATTAGTCTATCACAGCTAATACAGTAGTATCTATCACCATCTTATCAGATTTTGGGGGAAAGTCTTGGTGCAGGTAACAGCTGGTTAGTGCCCAGATACTTTCTGTCAAAAATACCTTAGATTTCAGCGCAAAGAGGATGGAACAGATAGATATTATTTTTAAACTGGCTCCCCATTATGGAAAACATCAACATGGGTTTATATTACTGGAAAATAACGCAGACTATTTTTGCAAATAACTATAGAAAGTAATACAAAATCAGACTATTTTTGCAAACTTCAGAAATAGTTTGTGAGGTCCACACAATCTTGAACTTCATAAGGAGATATGTAGTTGTCCAGGCACTCAGTGCCCCACCCACATACATCAGTGACTTCAATAGGAACAAAATCAGAGCCTGTGTGACTAGGACTGAAAGAATGTCATGGAATTTAAACTAGGTTCGACGGGGACAGGTGAGCAAAGCCCACAGGAAAGTGGGGAACAAGACCTGGGAGATGGGTTGGAAGCAGGAGGGAGCACGGGCTATAATGGCAGAGAGGAAGGAGGGTCAGGGCAAAGCTGGGAGGCAAAATCAAACAAGTATCTTAGATGCCTTTATACAAATGCAAGAAGTATGGGTAATAAGCAGGAAGAACTGGAAGTGCTAATAAACAAATACAACTATGACATAATTGGCATTACTGAAACTTGGTGGGATAATACACACGACTGGAATGTTGGTGTGGATGGGTATAGTTTGCTCAGGAAGGATAGACAGGGGAAAAAGGGAGGAGGTGTTGCCTTATATATTAAAAATGTACACACTTGGACTGAGGTGGAGATGGACATAGGAGACGGAAGGGTGGAGAGTCTCTGGGTTAGGCTAAAAGGGGTAAAAAACACAGGTGATGTCGTGCTGGGAGTCTACTACAGGCCACCTAATCAGGCGGAAGAGGTGGATGAGGCTTTTTTCAAACAACTAACAAAATCATCCAAAGCCCAAGATTTGGTGGTGATGGGGGACTTCAACTATCCAGATATATGTTGGGACAATAACACCGCGGGGCACAGACTATCCAATAAGTTCCTGGACTGCATTGCAGACAACTTTTTATTTCAGAAAGTTGAAAAAGCTACTAGGGGGGAAGCTGTTCTAGACTTGATTTTAACAAATAGGGAGGAACTTGTTGAGAATTTGAAAGTAGAAGGAAGCTTGGGTGAAAGTGATCATGAAATCATAGAATTTGCAATTCTAAGGAAGGGTAGAAGGGAGTACAGCAGAATAGAGACAATGGATTTCAGGAAGGCGGATTTTGGTAAGCTCAGAGAGCTGATAGGCAAGGTCCCATGGGAATTAAGACTGAGGGGAAAAACAACTGAGGAAAGTTGGCAGTTTTTCAAAGGGACGCTATTAAGGGCCCAAAAGCAAGTTATTCCAATGGTTAGGAAAGATAGAAAATGTGGCAAAAGACCACCTTGGCTTACCCTTGAGATCTTGCGTGACCTACAAAATAAAAAGGCGTCATATAAAAAATGGAAACTAGGGCAGATCACGAAGGATGAATATAGGCAAATAACACAGGAATGCAGAGGCAAGATTAGAAAAGCAAAAGCACAAAATGAACTCAAACTAGCTATGGGAATAAAGGGAAACAAGAAGACTTTTTATCAATACATTCGAAGCAAGAGGAAGACTAAGGACAGGGTAGGCCCACTGCTCAATGAGGAGGGGGTAACAGTAACGGGAGACTTGGAAATGGCAGAGATGCTTAATGACTTCTTTGTTTCGGTCTTCACTGAGAAGTCTGAAGGAATGTCTAGTATAGTGAATGCTTACGGGAAGAGGGTTGATTTAGAAGAGAAAATAAGCAAAGAGCAAGTAAAAAATCACTTAGAAAAGTTAGATGCCTGCAAGTCACCAGGGCCTGATGAAATGCATCCTAGAATACTGAAGGAGTTAATAGAAGAGGTATCTGAGCCTCTAGCTATTATCTTTGGGAAATCATGGGAGACGGGGGAGATTCCAGAAGACTGGAAGGGGGCAAATATAGTGCCCATCTATAAAAAGGGAAATAAAAACAACCCAGGAAACTACAGACCAGTTAGTTTAACTTCTGTGCCAGGGAAGATAATGGAGCAGGTAATCAAAGAAATCATCTGCAAACACTTGGAAGGTGGTAAGGTGATCGGGAATAGCCAGCATGGATTTGTAAAGAACAAATCATGTCAAACTAATCTGATAACATTCTTTGATAGGATAACGAGCCTTGTGGATAAGGGAGAAGCGGTGGATGTGATATATCTAGACTTCAGTAAGGCATTTGATACAGTCTCGCATGGTATTCTTATAGATAAGCTAGGAAAGTACAATTTAGATGGGGCTACTATAAGGTGGGTGCATAACTGGCTGGATAACCGTACTCAGAGAGTAGTTGTTAATGGCTCCCAATCCTGCTGGAAAGGTATAACAAGTGGGGTTCCGCAGGGTTCTGTTTTGGGACCGGTTCTGTTCAATATCTTCATCAACGATTTAGATGTTGGCATAGAAAGTACGCTTATTAAGTTTGCAGATGATACCAAACTGGGAGGGATTGCAACTGCTTTGGAGGACAGGGTCAAAATTCAAAATGATCTGGACAAGTTGGAGAAATGGTCTGAGGTAAACAGGATGAAGTTCAATAAAGATAAATGCAAAGTGCTCCACTTAGGAAGGAACAATCAGTTTCACACATACAGAATGGGAGGAGACTGTCTAGGAAGGAGTATGGCAGAAAGAGATCTAGGGGTCATAGTGGACCACAAGCTTAATATGAGTCAACAGTGTGATACTGTTGCAAAAAAAGCAAACGTGATTCTGGGATGCATTAACAGGTGTGTTGTAAACAAGACACGAGAAGTCATTCTTCCGCTTTACTCTGCGCTGGTTAGGCCCCAACTGGAGTATTGTGTCCAGTTCTGGGCACCGCATTTCAAGAAAGATGTGGAGAAATTGGAGAGGGTCCAGAGAAGAGCAACGAGAATGATTAAAGGTCTTGAGAACATGACCTATGAAGGAAGGCTGAAGGAATTGGGTTTGTTTAGTTTGGAAAAGAGAAGACTGAGAGGGGACATGATAGCAGTTTTCAGGTATCTAAAAGGGTGTCATCAGGAGGAGGGAGAAAACTTGTTCACCTTAGCCTCCAATGATAGAACAAGAAGCAATGGGCTTAAACTGCAGCAAGGGAGATTTAGGTTGGACATTAGGAAAAAGTTCCTAACTGTCAGGGTAGTTAAACACTGGAATAGATTGCCTAGGGAAGTTGTGGAATCTCCATCTCTGGAGATATTTAAGAGTAGGTTAGATAAATGTCTATCAGGGATGGTCTAGACAGTATTTGGTCCTGCCATGAGGGCAGGGGACTGGACTCGATGACCTCTCGAGGTCCCTTCCAGTCCTAGAGTCTATGAGTCTATGAGTCTATGAATTTCACTAATGCTAGGTAGTTGTATTCTATGCTGACTAGCCAGCTTTTTAATTAACTTGATGGCATTTATCTGTAATTGTCTATTGATCAAAGATCCAGTTAATAACAAGCCCCACCCACTATACTCTGCCTATCCTCTCAGTAGAGTTTAATGTCTTGACGCTCTGAATGATTTATCTCCATGACAGAAAAAAAAATGGAGGGGGGAAGGAATGAGTGTGCACACACAGCCCCCTATTGTGGAGGGGGGAGAATGGGGAACCCTGGTATGGTGGAGGTTGAAATGGAGGAACAGAGTCCCTGACATGTGGTGGAGGGGGAAATGAAGAAGTATGTGGAGAAGAGGGAATGATGGAACACACACAGCGTGTGGTAGAGGGAGAACTCGGGGAGGGGGGCACACAAAGACCCTGACATAGGGGATAATGGGGGACAACCAGTATGGGGGGAGAGATAGACAAATGGTACCTTGCATGGGGAGGAAATGGAGAATGGGGAAGTTTGTGGGAAAGAGGAAAGTAGGGGCACATAGAGTCCTTGGCATGAAGTGGGCAGGGAATCCTTGAAACCGCAGGGGGACAGGAGGGAGCTTGTGTGGGGGAATGGAGGAACAAGATCAGCCTACAGAACAGTGGTTTCCCCAGGAATTGAAATTAGAAGGGGTATTCGAATTTACAGGGTTGTGTATCAGGGCTGATGAGGGGTGAGACTGTGAGGGTGAAGGTGGGCTGTATGGCACCATAGTAAAAACTGAAAAATCTTTTGTGACCATTTTATTAGATTTAACTCATGTTTTAAAATCATCACACAAATTAAAGTTGGCTACTCAAGCGTTCTATGAAGCACTACGTCTACATCCTTCTCCGTTTCTTGTTATAATTTCACACAACTTTGTTAAAGCATTTCTTGAATGCAATATTTTAATCTTTGGTGGCTTCTCATGTGTTCCATACTTCCATTCCTTCAATTGATATGCTCATTAGTTCATTCACATGATCAGGCAGAAGTCAACTTTTTTCAGAACACAAAATTCTATTCAATGATGAAAAAGAACACTCAGCTGTAGCTGTTGTGACTGGGAGTAGCAAGAGATGAATTCCCACTTCTTTCATTTCAGGAAACAGAACACAAAGATCTGCTGAGCCACTAGTGATGATAAAAAAGAAGTTGAAGTTAAATCTTCATTCATTTGTTGTATGATATTCCACTCTGTGTTCAAATACTCTATTCTATCCTGATCACTTGGCAGCCTCATTGCTGGTAGTACCTCACTCCACTCAACTGTCCATGTTTTTAGGACAGGCATCTGTAAAAGTTACGCAGAGGTTGAGTAGAATCTAGAAGTCGCTGTTGTAGATTTTTAAGAATCAAGTCTGTGTATTTTTTCAGTTGTCTTAACAAACACTTCTTGTCTTCTTTACTTAAGGATTCAATATAAATGCCTTCATTAGGCAACTTCTGGACTGAAGTCTTTGCTTCTTCCAGTACTTTTTCAATGGATAGCTCTCTGATTGATCCAAATGTAGCTTCTATTGCTGTACAAAGATCTGCTACTGTTGTAGCAGATGCCTGGATGGCACTGTTTAATGACCCAAGTGTTTTCAACAGTAGATTTACAAGAGAGAGAATGGCAATAGTCTTCTCTGAACGTAATAGCAAAAGTAATCCACCAGCCTCACTACTTAGATCCATCCCATCTTGGTAGATACTTTCCTAAGCCAGTAATAACGGCTGGAGTAATTTTAAGACAACAGCCAAGGATCACTCATGAGAAAGCCAGTGGGTTTTCCCAGGTTGGACTAATTTGAACTTCAGTCCCAGTGTATCTTCTATATTTTCCAAGATATTCAGTCTTTTTGGACTCTTGCTGAAAAAAGAATATAATGAAGACATTACATTTATCGCTTTTTAAATGTCTTTTGAAGATTCTGCAGCTCGTACTAGTGCTAGTTGGAGTAGATGGCCTCTGCAGTGTATATAGGAGAGATTAGCGTTACATTTTTCTCTGAGCAAAGCTTGTACTCCACCATGTCTTCCAGAGAAGTTTGCAGCTCCATCAAATGCACAAGCAGCCATCTGTTTGGGGTCCAACTGACAAGCATTTAACTCTTCTAAGATGTGGGTTGTCACAGATGCAGCCGATGTGTCTTCTACAACTTGAACATCCAGAAATGCATCTACTGGCCTACCCCAACATCAAGATAACATACACAGTGACTTAATACTTGATGTCCATTTGCACTGGTACATTCATCAGCCATGTATGCAAATTTTTTGAATGTGGTGAGAGAGTTCTTCACTTTTTCAACTGTTGAGTCTTTCACCGTTGCACTGCATGCTTCTAGCCAGTCAGTTGAGTTTCTTGCAGAAAGATAGCGAGCATTTGCTGGTCTTGTTCAGAACCAGTGTTCAACTTCAGGATGAACAAGTGACAATGCACTTAACATTGGCCTCCAGTTTATAGTGTGTGGTATCTCTTGCTTAAATAGAAAGTAGGATGCCACAGCCATGTTTGTTCGCATGAACTGTGTCGTGTCTCCAACATTCTTAACAGCCTCATTAAGTACTTCTAAAATTGGCTTTGAAAGTGGGCTTATAAGGCTTTCTGCCTGTTGATGCACTCCAGAGGCCTGGTGTTTTGCAGCCTTTTCATGTAGTTTGTCAGCATTGGCTTTGCTGATCAGTTTGACATACCAAGCTCCTCCACTTTTACCAATTATAGCATTGGGAAGCTTTCCTTCTTCGTAAGCTTTTTTGCAAGAGGTGCAGCAGTAGCCATCTTTTGTAACTTCAATAAATGGGAACACTTTGACCAACAAACATCGGGAACTGCCTTTAGGTTTTGGAGACACTGTTTCTTCAGTAGGTAGCTGTATTTGTGCTTCGGGCTGATCGGATGTAGATATACCACTTGAACCTTCAGATGACATGTTGATATATTCTTGGTTCTTGATGTGTTCTTCACCTTGGTTAGTTTTTGAGGCCTTTGAGTGGAAAAATTGTTGTATTGTTTTTTGTCTTTTCATTTTCACTTTGACCTGCAATATATAAAAGAGATATGAATGAAGTAAATGTTTTGTTAGGATAATGCAAATTTAACATAAGGATAATGCAAGTTACACCAAAACACATAACAGGTCTAGATTTTCCCAACATCACTGAAATGAATGCACTGACATTGTCATAAAAAACAACAGCTGTATAAGGAAGCTAGTCTATGTTCATACTTTTCAAATCTATTATACTTTTTTCAGATACACGTATTTTATCATACACTGTACATGCTTTTAAAGTGTGTATTAATGTTTCAATTTCAATTCAAATTTCCAAACAGTCACTAAATTGGCATGTAACTAGTTCACAAAACTGGGGGCTGGGGCGTGTTGGGGAAATTCAGGGGTGGTATAAGGAAATCACTGCTATAGAAACTATGAATTCTACCACACCCTAGTCTTTAGCCTTCTTAAAGATTTCAAATAATTTTGCAACTACTCAGAGACGTGGTGCTGTGAGAATGTGTGAATGGAATGTTCCTCAGTACTAGGACTTCAGTTCATCCATAGTCAGCCAATGTTTTCAGTTCTGCTTTTCTGAGGACACAACAGTGAATTACAGAAGTCGCTCCTGGAAGTTTCTTAGAGAAGCGATGGCTTTGAGTTGGTAGTGTACAGTGACATTCTGCTAAAAGACTACACACTGCTGACTTCTTTTTGTGTGGCCTGCACTGTTGATCTAACTATATTGGAAATGAGACTTCCCCCTTTCACTGTCTCACTGTAGGAGCTTATGCAAGTCATTTAACTTCCCTGCCTCTCAATTTCCCTATCTGTGAAGAAGGGATCATGAAACCCCTCTTTGTGAAGCTCTATGAAATCATGGGGTGAAGAGCACTATGTAAGTGACAAGTATGATTATTATAAAAGGAGGTTAATGTTTTCAAGCCCAATAGCATAGTCTATTTTTAAGAAAGTTGTGTAGACATCTACAGCAATCTATTTAAGTATGTCTAAGGCACCTCTCACTTGGGTATCTAAGTTTCCATGTAGCCTTGCACATCTAAGAACTAAATTTAGTTTTGGTAAATCTGCAAATATTCCACATTGCACTGACCTCTCAATTTAACACTCTGTGCATCTAATGCATTTAAACTACACTAAGGACTCAACAACAAACTACTAACTTGGGCTTTCATTTGAGGAAATTTTTAACATGTTTTTAATTATTAACCCATTGGCTCAGCAGTCTCATTGGGGTTGTGTCTCATTACTGGCAATGGTCCTCAGGATAAGAAGTCTCCCACTTCCAGTGATCTAATAGATATCTGGGATGTCTCAGATCAGGTAAGTAGGCAGCAGTAGGGGGGAAAGGGTGTCTCAGTTTAAGCAGAGGCAGCAAGAATGAACCGGTTTGGGAACCTAGACTCCTGAATTCTAATATTGGCTAACTTATTGTATGGCCTTGGACACACCACTTACCCTCCTATTTTTCAGTTTTACTTCACTCCCAGTAGTGGTGTTTGGCTTACCTAGTTTGTGTGTAAACTGCTCTAACAGTGACAGTGTAAAATGCTATGCATTATTATTGTACAGTCTGGTAAGTCTAATTTGTATAATGGTGACATGAGTTTAACTTAGTTCTGAGTTACCTCCCAAGAGCTCAAAACATCAGTATAATCTGTCACAAGGTAACCACTACGTAATTTACATCACTATTGTATGCAGAGGAAATCTTGAGAATCATTTGAGATAACAAGACCTTGGTGAGTCAGACTGAATGGCTCAGGTGACTGGTAATATGGTACAGGGACTGTTATGTGTTTGAATGAAGGCCAAAGTAGTAGTAACCCAAACATTTCTGGAAAATTGTTGTTCTGTATTACCTGCTTATGATCTCAGTCCAGTTCCTAAAATGAAGTCTTCACACCAAAAAAACACACCATCATAATTGCACTTATTAGCAGTCTCAACAAAGAGGCCCAGGATAGAGTTGCCATAGGCTGCATTGAGGATTTTCTGAAAATCTCCTACCATCTCTATAACCCAGGTGCAGCTCCACCAGTCACAGCACCAGTGGGAACACAAACTCTAGTCCAGCCACAGGCATTTTATCACTGGTCTGGGTTGTCTAATCCTGCTCAAAGCAAGAATTCAAGACTTTCAGAAAAAACTCAAATGTAGATTAAAGCCACAGAGACAGAAAAAAACTTGCCCCAGGACAAGGTTGAGGGCCATTGCAGGGGAGAAGAACATAAGAATGGCCATACTGGGTCAGACCAATGGTCCATCTGGCCCAGTATCTTGTCTTCTGACAGTGACCAATGCCAGGTGCTTCAGAAGGAATGAACAGAACAGGTAATCATTAAGTGATCCATCCCCTGTTGCCCATTCCCAGCTTCTGGCAAACAGAGGCTAGGGACACTTCAGTGCGTGATTTCGCAACCCTGCCCATCCTGGTTCATAGACATTGATGGACCTACCCTCTCTGAAACTTGAAGAAACTTGTACTGTTGCTGCCTGTTAACGTTAACAAAGGTTTTCTGTAGTTAAGACTGTTAATCCAGCACCTTGAAAAATGAAAAAGATAAAATAGAACCATTATTATATGTAAATAAATAAAGGGAGCATTTTCAATAGACTGCCTGACCAGAAAGTAACAGAAAGAAAAGATAAAATCAAAAGGTTTTTTAAAAAGAACAAGCTACACACAGGTGGCAGATGGTTAGTTCTGCTTAGTGTGTTCCAATTATATCCAAACTATATAAATTTTTGGACTAGATATAGGACTCACAGAAGAGGAAACTAGAATGGAGGTAACTCTTGATTTAGTCTGTTATAACACACAGCTGGAAATTATTCGAGCCATGGATGGGGGAGCATGAGCATAATAGTAACCATGCAATGGTCTTTCTGTTCTGTGATTGTACAGAACCTCGTACAGTGGAGTCCTCGTTCATGATTAGGGGCCATAGGCACTACAATGATACTTAATAAATGGGTCTGATCCAAAGCTTTGATTTCAGTGGGATTTGGATCTGTCCCCATGTGTATTTCTGACTAAACAAGTTCAAAAGGGAAAATAAAGTCAGAGAATCTCAACAGATTAAATTGTGGAAGAAAACTGGATGCAGTAAGTGAAATGGAAAGGAATGAAACAATGTATGGAAGAGAACCATATGAGGAATGAAAAGTCAGTGGCAAACCCAGGACTAGCACCCTTATCTCCTGAGTCCAGTGCCCTGTCCATTAGATCACACTGCTTCCATTGCAATTTCTTTACATATTCTGTAAAACAGAAAGAACCACAATGGATGCCAAACTGCTCCTGTTCTAGGCTGTTGACCTTGCTAGAGGGTTATGATATTATATTTACACACACGCTAGTGCTCCTTTACACTGCCAGAGAATTCAGAATCAAGCCCACTGATTTTGCCTGAAGGAGTTGGGGTTTTCCTCAAAAATCAGTGAACAAAATATGGTAAAGTGGTTGAAGCAAGCTTAATATTGAAATGATTGGTAACATCTATGGAAGAGGAAATGCATATATCTTGTCCAGCTCACTAAACACAAGCTCCGTGGTTTAAAAACAGTTTAACCATGTTAACCTACAGCTCTTTCTTGCAGACATCTCGTTTCACTTCATTATTTTTGTCTTTCCATTTTCCATGTACAATCAATACGCTGAAAAGTCCATTAATTCTTCATAAAGTCTGATAATGTTTCTGCATCACAAAAACCATTTCGTATGTACTTAGAATCCTCTTCGGGGAAAAATGTGCAGAAATGAACTAGCAGTTGCAGGTCATATTCCTGTTTCATCATTTTTGTTTGTTTGAATGTGATCCACTTCCCCCTGGCACCACTACTGTGTGTGGGGTTTTTTGTGTTGTTTGTTTAATTTCATCTACCCCCTTTGAAATTCTTTGGCTGTTAGGTGTGTTTTGGCCGTAAGATTTGAAATTTAAATACAATACAGTTGTTTAGAAAGGCCCAATTTGTGACTCCGCTAGCATGGTGGCACTGGAACATAAAGGGACACAAAGCTCCCTTCATCATGGACAGGCCTATAGGAGCAGAAGAGTTCCATAGAGCCACTACTTTCCAAACCTGTTCAGGTGAGTGGGAGGAAACAGAATGTGAAATGGGTGGTGCCTTGGCCATCCCTCTCCACCCATGCGCTTGGCAGCACAGCTGCACAGGTGTATCAGGTAGGAACTGGAGCATGCTGTGCTGATTATAGATCTGGCACAATTTACATCCTACCCAGAGCAGCAGAGAACCATATTACCCCTTCCTCATGGCAGATCACTATCTTATGCTCTAGCCCTTGAATGAATTTTCTCTCCTGTGCAATGATACTGTTTTTACTCTATAACTCTACTGTCCTACTATGGAAAACACTAGTGGGAGGGGGAATCTAGGTAATACTCAGTAGTCTTGTGTTAAAATATGGTTTGGTCTTTATACATTCTGTAACTGTATAGTTGGGATGAAAACATGTTCTAGCCATGTTCTGAACTCCAAGACTAGTATTATTGAGGCATGTGGTTAACACGTTCACCTCTACCCCGATATAATGCGGTTCTCGAGGGCCGAAAAATTTCACCACCTTGTAGGTGAGACCGTGTTATATCACGTTCAGTCCAGACTGGATTGTCTTCCCAGGCAGTGATTTAAAGGGCCTGGTGCTCCAGCCACTGCTGGGAGCCCTGGACCATTTAAATCACTGCCGGGGCTCCAGCAGCGGGGCTCAGGCGGGGATTTAAAGGGCCCAAGGCTCCCCGCAGCGGCCAGAGCCTCTGGCCCTTTAAATCACTACCCAAGCCTGGCTGCCAGAGCCCCAGCGGGGATTTAAAGGGCTTGGTGCTCCAGCTGCTGTGAGGAGCCTCGGTCCCTTTAAATCACCGTCTGAGCTCTGGCAGCGGGGCTCAGGCAGTGATTTAAAGGGCCTGGGGCTCCACACGAATTCAGATATGACGTGGAAAAGCAGTGGAGCTCAGATGGCACTTTAAAGGGCCTGGGGCTCCCTGCTGATTTACCGCATTATATCCGAATTCATGTTATATCAGGTCGCGTTCTATCGGGGTAGAAGTGTAGTTTGGTCTCATTGTCATTGCAAAAGTGAATTGTGTGTGGAGATTATGAGTTTGTAACAGGTTGTCCTGACATTTTTTACAAGATGTGACCTTTCTCTCTCCCGACCCCCATTCCCATCTCTCTCACAAGTGCAGCTCTGCTGTTGGAAACCAAAGCCCAGCAGCTTCATGCTATTACATGAGACCCAGAAAGTGAAACTGCTTAAAAATAGAAAGTGAAATAGTCCAGTCTAGTTTCACTATCCAAATGGATTGAAATGCAAAAAGAAAGCAAACCATGTTAATGGTGAAAACTAAATTAGGTATTTTTTTTTCAAATGATAAATGTAGTTGACATTAGTGTCTCAGGTAAAGGAAATGTTGATGTATAGTATGTGATTTTTATTGTGATAGCGCCCCTTTAAGCCAGCTTGAGCTTTGTCAGGGAAAGGTCTCCAGCAATTGAGCAATACCCTAGTTTAGGCAATCACATTGCTATGCTTCATTGGTTAAGCACAGCAGTAATTCAGAAAATGAAGCCATGCTGCATTTCTCATATTATTTAAAGTTTGCTTCAGTTTTGCAGGTATTTGAAGATTGCAAAATGAACCACATCAGCCTGCTGTGCTCTGTTGATATTGCAGTCTGCTATGAACCATCCTAATAGGTTTCTCTATCTCTCTTGAGGTTAGGGGTTCCTTCCCCCCAATATATTTCAGTCTATATTTCAATACACTATTAAAAGTCTGATATGAATTCATATAAAGTAACTGGCAGCCCTTCAGATGACACACTGAACGATTTCTGTTCACTTTTTTCCTATGAGACATGGCAGTGTGTTTGTAGTCACTTTAAGTTAATTCCCTTCTCCTCAGAAATAGGGATTTGCAAGCTGTAATGACAATTTGGAGGAGAGAAACTGAAAATACAGAAGACAAATGAGATTTAAAAAATGTTCTCAGATAGGGCCTTATCCTGCAAACACGTAATGTGACTTTACTCACATATTTTCTTCTTGACTACTTAGCTCCCAGTCTGCCAACAGTTATGCACAAACTTAACTTTATATATGCAAATACACATGCAGAGCAAAATCCTTCCTCCCTAGAAGAGACTTTAAAACACTGCCTTTAAAGTGAATGCAGAATGAAGAAGTCTCCCTTGGACTTTGCAACAGGACTGCAGGATTTAATTCTATTTTTATTACTACTTTGAATATTATTAATGTGCACATTTGCCACAATGCCATAAAAAGACAGCTTTGGTGGGCATGAACCAAATCTCCAGAGTTAAACACCTCAGTGTTAGGAGAATTTGGATCTCCATCAGAACTTGGTGTCAGGTCTCTATAATGGGCTAAACTAAACAGGAATCCCAAATGCAAAAACTGTAGCACTTGTGGGAAGCATGGTCAGATACACACTTCATGGCTGTTAGCTCTGTAATGGGGTTGAATTCAAACTGTGACCAATTGATCCATATCTACCTAAAGGGAAAACTGTAAAGCCTAAGATTGCTTTGTCTCTTCCCAGCACCTGTATCCAAGGCTTCTCTGTGCCATGGCAAGAGAATAAACTAAACCTTAACATAAGTTGCTGTTTATTAAACTGGGAGAATTGTATATTATCCACTATGTGACCCCAGACAAGAATAGGTCTCCAGTTCACATTAGACTGTTTTCCAGCAAGTTCCCAGTAGGCAAAGTTCCAGGGGTGGGTCAGGCCCTCATTCTTCTTCACAGTCACCTTAAATTGGACCTACCCCTTTGTTCTACCTCCCTTCTGTCCAATGCCATTTTCACCCCCTGGCACGAAGGACCCCAAGATTCCCAATCAAACCTGTTTCTCAAGCCCAAAAGCCTGGGCCAAGCAGGCAGACAGAGTGTGCCAGCTGCTCTGACTGTGATGGCCAGACTCAGAAACCATAATCCTAAGAGCCAGGAACTTTGGGGAAGTTCAGCTCTAGCCCCGCACTTTGCAGCTGGGCCCTGTCTGTAAGGGCAAGTCAGCTAGATGGAGAAGAACTTGCTATGGTGGCTGCACACCCAGTTTCCGGGAGGGACGGTCCGCGTATGGAAGAGGACAAAGAGAATCGGGGTGTCACAGGCACCGGCCCCTAGCTCCCCCTACACCCTCAGTGCCCAGGTGAAGTCTCTCGCCTCCGCGACACAGCAGCAGCCTCCAACCTCGGTCAGGCGGCGGCCGGGGCGCCAGGGCTCCGCCCCGCGCTTGCTGATGGGACGGCAGAAGCCCCTCCCCCCGCTGGTATGTGAAGGGAGGGGGGCTGGAATGACGCGCGCCCGGGTCACGTGACGCGAATGGAATGCTAACAATGTAGCGAATGTCCCAACTGTGTCCTGCCGCTGCCGCACTCGGAGCAGGGGACGGAGACGATGGGGAGCGAGCGGCACCGCCGGCAGAGGCGCGCCGGGGAGGGCCCGGGCGCTGCTCCCTGACCCCGACTGCACAGCGAGACGGGCTCGGCTGGGGCTCGGCACTTTGTCCCCCGGCTCCCCCCGGACTGGAGGTGAGGGCAGGGCAGGGCAGGGCGGGGCGGGGACTCCCCGGGGACTGGCCCGCAGCTCGCCGCTGCTCAGAGGCTGCTCAGGGCAGCGCGCAAGGAGCGGGGCCCGCGGCGGGGGCGCTTGCCCCGGGGGTCCCGGCAGCAGCAGCAGAGCGCGCCCCGGAGCGGCACTGGCTGCGGGGCGAGGCTGGGGGAGTCCGTGCTCCTTGGAGCGAGGCAAAGGCAGGACCCCGAGAGGGCGGGCGCGCCTGTGCTGGGGTGGGGGTAGGAGTCACCTGGGGGACTGGCGAGGAAGAGCAGGACGCGGGGCGTGCCTGCAGCCGGGGCAGCCAGCCCTTGCTGGGCGACAAGCGGGACTGAGTGCAAGTGTCTTCGAGGTGGGCAGGGGCAGCTGGGGGCTCCCCACGCCGGGAGGCTGGCGAAGAACCGGACCCGGGGGCGGGGAGGAGAAGTGCTCGGCGGAGGTGGCTTGGGGGGGAGTTGGTTCTTCCCGGCGGGCGGAAGGGAAGAGCCGCGGCCAGTGCCTGGGTGGAGGCGGCGGCTCTAGGGGTCGGGGGCTTGCGGCTCCCTACGTTGACTAGGGACGGGCTCCGGGGCCCGGCGGGTGGCTCGGCCGGCGCCCAGTGCGCGCTGTGCTTGCGGGGAGCGCCGGGCGCCCTTCCCGGTGGCCGGGGCTGAGCCGGACTCGGGCCCGTCCCCGCGCTCCGTTCCGCGCCGAAGAAAAGGGACTAGAAAACTTCGGGGCAAGTTGGGCGCCGGCCGGGGCGGGAGTCTGAGCTGAGCGGGCTGTCGGGGAGCCGGGCTCCGTTGGTGTGTGAGCGGCAGCGCTGGGCCCGGGGGCTCGCTCTGTCCCGGGCCCAAGGGCAGCCGGGGAACGTGGCCCCCCTTGGCAGCTGCGCTCCGCAGTTGCTTTCCGACATTTTCCCGAGCGCTGCCTCTGGAGCAGACATGAACGTGACAGCCCTGCCCGGGAGAGGCCCCTGCCGGCCGCCTCGGTCAGGCACTTAGGCCTCAGTGCCCCCAGCTGACTCTCCCCTACCCCAAATAGCAGCAGCCCGGTGGCTTGTCGCTCTGGGGAGGACGTGTCTGGCTCTTTTCCCGGGGGTGCGGGGGCTGCGTTTCCAAACAGACTCTTTCCACGTCCCACCTGCTCGGAGTGTAACTCTTACATCCCGGAGCTCTCCCGGCTCTGCCTGCGCCCGTCCCCGTGGCCTCTGGGCGCCCTGCATTTCCTGCTTGACAGCTAAGGAAAGTGGAGTAGAAATGTGTGGTAGATTTGATGATACTTTCGGGTGGGCTCTCACCACAGCACTTTGCCTAAAGAAGTTGTGGTCTCTGCACAAACTAACTGTGGCTATTGGGTCACTTTAGTCACCTCTGCTGTTTAGCCACCCAACAGTTTAGAGCACTTTCTGTTTAGGGTGGGCTGGTGCAATGCCCGGGAGTGTTGTTCATAGGGTTTCTATCTGCTGAGAGAAAGTGTGGTTTGATTATTTAGATTAAACAAGGGACTTTGAAATCAGGACTCTTGGGTTCTGCTTCCCGTTTTCCACAGACTTGTTTGTTTTGTGACTTTTAGCAGGTCACTTAGGCCAACATTTTTATTACCTCAGTTTTTCAGTGCCCAGCTTGAGACACCTTGAATTTGAGTTTTCAGAAGCTCAGACCACCCAGAACTTCGACTGAATCAAGAGATTGGTTCCCTCTGAAATTCAGGTCTTGACTATTTCAAGTCAGGCACCCAAAATCAGAGGCCACTTTTTAAAAGTCCTGCTTGAACCTCTCTGTATCTCATCTGTACAATGGGTGTAATGAAAAATAACATATTTGGAAAGGCAGCAAAGAATCCTGTGGCACCTTATAGACTAACAGACGATTTGGAGCATGAGCTTTCGTGGGTGAATACCCACTTCTTGCATCTGAAGAAGTGGGTATTCACCCACGAAAGCTCATGCTCCAAATCGTCTGTTAGTCTATAAGGTGCCACAGGATTCTTTGCTGCTTTTACAGATCCAGACTAACACGGCTACCCCTCTGATATTTGGAAAGTGCATTGAAATCTTATATGACCAGCACTATGAAAATGTAAAGTCTTGCATAAGCTCTTTGCAAGATATAATCACTGGCTTACAACATGTGGGATGGGTAAGTATGGGAATTAACTTATTTAAACTTCTGGCTATGTTTATGGTTTTGGCAGGGTGCAAATCCCCAGGGACTTAACAATAATTTTGTATGATACTGTTAGTGGGATAGAGGGGAGTGAGAGTGGGAGAAGTGACATGACCCTGCTTTCATTCTTACTCCTCACTTCAAATATGCTGCTATGAGTAACTGAGTATTATTATTTGTATTATGGTAGCATCCAGAGACCCTGAGATTGTGCTCTCTTGTTCTAGAAGCTGTGCATATATTTAGTAATAGACATTCCCTTCCTCAAAGAGCTTACAGTCTAAGTAGATGAGACCAAACAGACAAGCAGATGTCTCTGCTCTCGAAACATACAGCTGATCTGCAAGAGCATGTGTCCCAGCCCCATATAGTCACCAGTTGATTCTCCTTTCCCCCTTAGTAGCATTTAGCATGTGTCAGTAGAGGAACAGGGAGGCAAAGTTAGATCCATAGATTCCAAGCCCGTAAGGGACCATTGTGATCATCTAGGCTGACATCCTGTATAACACAGGCCGTAGAATTTCCCCAAAATAATTCCTAGAACAGAACTTTTAGAAAAACATCCAGTCTTGATTTAAAAATAATCAGTGATGGAGATTCAACCATTGTTCCAATGGTAAATATTCTTACTGTTAAAAAAATTATACTTTATTTTTAATCAAGCTTAAATTTACAACCATTGGATTGTGATACCTTTCTTTGCTAGATTGAAGAGCCCGCCGTACTTCAAGACTGATCCAGTCACCCCTTAACTTTCTCTTTATTAGGGTAAATAAGTGAGCTCTTTGAAGCATGTATCTGGGGACTTTCGGGCAAAAAACCCCAGAGCAACAATGAATAAGAATAGCAAGAAAAAACAAGAAGAGAAGAGGGAAAAGAACGAAGACAAAGGAGTGAAAGAGAGAACGGGCATAAGAAAGTAGGCAAGGCACCTGTACCTAGGGCATGATGCGTGGGGATGTTGGTGTATGGGTGATGACACCCTCTCTCCCCCCCAGGGTTCATCTCCAAAAAAAGAAGTCATGAGCCACTGTGCTTGGCAGGAGTGTGTATCAACATACATATGGATCCAGCTCAGATGAACCAGCATGTGGCTTTTTTTATTGGATTTTACTCAGAAGATAGAGTAAAACTCCCAAGAGAGCTGGTTTAGATACCTGGGCTTGGTCTACACTACAGCATTAGGTGACCTGATTATGTCAGTGTACACACTACAGTCTTGCTCCAGCCAACGTAAGTGCTGTGTTACATCAACTTCATAACTCCATCCCCACGAGATGCGTAGGGCTCATGTCCGTGTAGTTAAGGCGACACAGTGTCTGTGTAGACACTGTGTTACTTACATTAGCTGCTGTCTGTCATTCTTGTCAATTTCAGGGCTCCATGATGGAGCTGTGAAATTTACAAGAAAACTAGGCTGTGACTTGGGCAGGTGGGTGCTCCAGCTATAGCAAGGCTGCCTCCTGGGCTCCCCTCTCCCAGCCTGGCTGCATCTGCCCTGCTTGGGATCCAGCTGCCCCAGCTCCTAGCCCAGCTGCTGCCTGGGCTCCCTGCTACTGGAAGCACAGGTCTCCCCTCCTTTCCCCTCCTTCCCCACAAACTCTTGGCTCCCCAATGCCAGGAGCTCAGATGTCCCCCTTCCCCTGGCTCTTGGCTCCCCACTGCCTGGAACCCAACTCCTCCCCTGACCTCGGTTCCCTGGAGCCTGGCTTTCCCTCTTTCCCCATGGCTCTTGATTCCTCACTCCCTGGCACCAGGAGACCAGCTTCTCCCTGGCTCTTGGTTTCCCGCTCCCTGCTGGGCTCTTAGCTTCTTGCTCTTGGGATCTGCCCGATGCTGAGCTCAGAACTGGGAGCCCAGCTGCAGTGGGGAGCCAAGAGCCTGGCGGGGGGGCAGCTGGCAGTGGGGAGCTGTGCTTTGGGCTCTCAGCCTCCAGCACTGCCCCTCTTAAGTCAGTGAAAGCACTCCTGGTGAGAACACGCAGCACTGACAGGAGGGTAGGGTGGACATGCCTTTCTTCGATATATAGGCCAGCAAAAGTGGTAACCCGTCAGCTTGTGTGTTTTCAATGTGGGGCTATCCAACAATACCTTTGTTAACACTTGAGCCCCCTATTTCTATATGGCTCTGGGGATTAATTAATTCCAAGGATGATACCCAGCTCTGCCTCATTTGTTGACAATGCAGATTTGATCTCTGCTCTGGAAGAATACCTGAACAATGTTGTCAGCTTCATATGCCAGAACTAACTTGTATTTAGCCCTGGTCAAACAGAGGTCTTGTCATTGGTTACTCTTGCTCCCTGTTTTTATGCCTGCTGGTTGAGGGGATTGACTGAAAGGCGATGAGTGAGGTTAAGAATCCTGGTGTTGCTTTTCATCACACCCTTTCCAGAAAAGCCATGTGGCACAAAGAGGTATTTTTCAGTTGTGATGCTTGCATCTGACTTAGTTTATGACAGTTGTATTCTGTGCCCTTGGGATGGCCAGGTGTTATGTTATTATTGCTGCCTTTTTAGAGGGCTCACAGAAGAGCGTTCCTATCATTTTGCAGCTTGCTCAGAATGCAGCAGCGTGGTCTGTTTTTTTTTCTCAAGCACAATCCTATTATACCTGTTCTCCTCTCTACATTTGCCACCTTTGACATGTCAAATTAATTTAAAGATGGAACAGATGATTTTTAAAGTGGCTTTTATTGCTTAACAATAACGTATTATTTTAAAGTATTGTGAGACCTCCTCCTTGAGGCTTATTCTACTTGTGCTCTGACCGCACCTTTGTCTTTTAGGGATTCTGCCTTCTCACCTTAAATTGTTAGGGGATTGTGTCTTTGTTGTTGGGTCTTTGGAGAATGGAGTTCTCTGTCCTCTGAAAATTATTTTGGTTCATTTCTTCTATAAAACATCTCATTACTTTTCCATTTAAAAGGTTTTTGGTGACCATTCTTTTTATGACACATTTAGAACTTTTTTCCTCTCCTCCTGTTCGTATTAAGATGCCATCATTACTTTTTTATTTTGAATATTAATGACGGTAGCTTTTCATTGTATTTTAATTTGTTATGCCATGCATTGTCCAGAACACCTGCCTGGGGAATATAGTTTAAATTCAATGTATCTGTTTGTTTGTCTACTACCACAACCTCTGTCGGTATTTGTCAACTAAAAAAAAAAAATTCAACTCTAAAAAAATTGTTCTAACTTGCTGTACTGAAGGTAACCCTAACTTTTTTATTTGGGGTATTGTAATTTAGTAATGGACAGAAATTATTTGAAAAGAAGCTTAATGGTGTTTAGTCAGAATGATTTAAAACAAATAACTTTGCAAAAGGATTACTTGTGATCGTAGGGGCGTGATGTGGGCACTCATTTCAAAGACAGGTTGAATGTTAGAAGGATACTGAATTTTCAAAATTGGGATAGTACAAACATGCTTATAAATATAAATTGATATTTTTGATATTTAACTCTGTGTTTTTTTTAAAAGTACAACACAGCTATTTCCCCCCTAAAAATACAACTGTCTACCATTTATGAAGCTCACAGTCAATTTGTTTTCCTTTGCAGATCTGTAATATTTAACTGCTATTCCAATTCTCGGAATATCTTGCTTACTAAGTTAACTTTTCTTCCTGCTGGAAAATATAAAACACATTTACAGTTATCTGGTGGCTGCTGTTGCTATTCTCATTCATGCTGTAAATGTAATGCTGATCACTCAGTTAGTTAATGCTGCTAAAACAGAAAGAAAGCTCAAGAAGTTGCCAGCAGACTTGACCCAGCATTATTAGAATCGTGCTTTGGATCATGGGCCACAAAGCTTCTTTCAGTGAGACATGTTGTGTAAGCAAGAGGCCAATTCTTGGGTTACAAGGAGTTGGAGGAATTGCATTCCTCTTTATCACATCCCATGCCTGAACATTGGCACCGGGTCTGAGAGAAGTCCTTGTTTGTTCTTTCTCCTAAACCCAGCCATACGGTGTCTGCTGCTGTCAGGAAAGAGAAAGAAAACACCGGGTAATAAATTGAACTATACGTGTAATTTTCATCCATGAAATCCTATTTAGTTATGGTGTATTCCTAAAATGGCTTCAATAATATTAAGTGCCTTTTATTTATTAAAGTCCATTTTAGCTGCTATTATCACCTTAGAGGGACCAAATCTTACCCTCAGAAACCTGCATGCACTTCCCCATGCCCCTGACTGCATAGGCAGCCACACCGTGTGTGTCTGAGCAGGATTTGTTCCTTACTGATGATTGAATTGTTGTTTGGGAGGAAATATCATAGTATGGATGAGTAACTTTAACCCTTTTTCTCATCACAAACTTCCTCGCACCATTAATTGCAGACTTAGACACAAACAACTTATTATTAAGGATTTCAGGACACCACCAAGAATTGGGAGACAAAGAGTTTGAGATCTCAGGTTGAATCCAGCTCTCATATCGTGTATCCCTGAGGCTGGTACTAGGTCATCTGGCTAACCACTAAGGCACATTTTTTTTATTTAAATTTTAACAAAAAATGTTTAGATAGTGACGACCTACCATGGATCATCATCAGGGTTTGAACCGAGGAACCTTTAGCACCAAAGTACAGAGGTCTACCACTTTAATTAATGTGTAATTCTAGATGATAAGTGTAATAGGCTATCTTCTGTGTGTATTAGCCGCCAGAGGGTCATGTGACACATTATGTAAGGATGTTACTCCTGTATGATTATCTAACATATTAGTTAGTGCTGCCACTGTTTAAAGAGATGCACGGTCATACTGGATACTTGGATTTGATTCCAGTATCCTGTTTTCCCATTTTAAAAGGGTTCAGCCCATGGTTAAGAGGAAAAGCTTTATGTCATCTTCGCTATCCCTCGATATGAGGATGATGTCTGCCATGGGGGTTCACTGATGGGTTTTTAGGTGGTTGAGGAGCCCAATTCGCGCCCTGCAGATTTTCCCCCAGAAGTAACAGGTGTGATCTTGGAGGAGACATAGTTGTTGGCTGGACTGTTGTGTCCTTTCTTTCCTCCTCTGTCGCTTTTCTGTCTCATGAGCACGTCTGTTCTCTTCAAAGTGAGCTGTGGCTTGGTGTATGGTGCCACTGTGTTCTGTTCTGCGCTGAGTCCTCCTAGTTTATGTCACTCAGCCATGAACCCTCTGCCAATTAGGGAGTGATGTTGGGCTTCAAAGATAGACTTGTCCAGACCCCCTTGGCCTTCAGGATAGTGGCCAGCAGAATGGACGATGAGGATGTATGGTGTAAATCTGGAAATGTTCTCCAAGCTCTGTGGTGGTTCCATTGGCCCCTAAGTTGGAGAACAATGAGCAAAGTTAAAGGATACTTTTGGTTTAAAGCCCTGGCGGTACTCTTTTGGCAGCCAGCTAAAGATGAGAAATACTTTAGTTTTCACAATAGCAGAAGCTAGTGTTAAGGGTCCATTGGCAATTTGATATAAGCATGTGAAAATGACGGATTATAATCTTTATGGAAGAACTCTCCTTTTGAGGCTAAAACTTTCAGCCAAACAGTAGCAGCTGCAGAGGTGTGGAAGCAGTTTCAGTAGTGTGGTGGATCTTTTAATCTTCTTTTGAATCTTCTATTTAATATTTATTATTATGGTAATGGCAGGAGACCCCCATCAGAGTCAGAGCCTCATTGTGCTAGGCATCATATAAAGACATAAGGTGATAAAAACACCCCACCAAAGAGCTCAGAAACTGAATTGAGTGTCCTTTCGTGTGTCAGAGTAAGCATACTTGTGATTGACAAGCTAGCAGTCTTTCATTGTTTCCAGATTAGGATTTTTATTATTTGTCACTACTCATCTTAATTTAGATTCGGCACCTTTTGCTCAAGATTAGTATGCAAAAACCTTATGCTGCAAGAATCAGATTAGTTACTCACACTAAGTTGTACCTCACTCAGTGGAGAAATGTATTACTGAAGGAGAGTAAAGTTCTTCATCTTCAAGATTTATTTAGATGTTAAAGTGGAATGTCAGAATGTCTTGTTGCTGCTGACCTTGGTTTTGAAATAGTAGGAAATGCTATAGTTAGGGTTGTCAGTATTGCCATTATAAATCTCCTTTTCTGGGATTTATAACTCAGCTATTGTAAGACAAACAAGAACTTTTCTTCAGGCAAGATCTTGACATACAAAGCCTCAGCATGAATATACTCTTTGCTAACTATGAAATAAAAGATAGATTTGGCCTGTTTCTAGTTATGCAGCTGTACAGGAAACTTACCACCAAGCTTTTTAAATACAGTGAGATTTTTAAAGTTTTAGGTTGTTGGTTGTCAGTTTTTGAAAACTGAAAATATTTTTGGTTTTTGAAAACCAAAAATTTCCAGAGAAATAACATTTTTTCTGTGAAAATTTAATTTCTAAAAAAGTTCATTTTACATTAAAAAAAATTTTTACCTGAAAAATGTTGACCAGTTCTCATCAACTTTAAGATCCTTGAATGGAAAACAGATAAGTGAAATTTATTAAATGATGTTCAGTTTTGAGAACTGGTATAGTCAGGTTCTACTTCTTTCACTAGGTAAACCGCCATTGTCATCATGTTGAAGTCCCTTAAGAGGCAAACCATTTAAAACAGGCAGAAAAATGTGTGAGACTAAGTTCATATTTTCTTTTCTGTTTCAGGTACAAACAGTCTGCACAATGATGATTCCAGGGTTTTTCATTCTCTGTAGGAGCCATGAAGATTGTGAACTGAACTAAACAAATAGTTTCCACTCAATGTTTTAAGGATCATCAAGAGAGGAACACTTATTTTAAAACTACTTTATTCTAAAAAGAAAGAAGATTGTATTTATGCTGAAAAAAAACTGGATTAACAATGAGGCCAAAGACTTTTCCTGCTACAACTTATTCTGGAAACAGCAGGCAAAGATTACAAGAGATTCGTGAAGGTTTAAAGCAGCCTTCCAAATCGTCAGGTCAGGGTTTACCTATCGGGCCAGGCAGCGAAACTTCTCTGGACCCTAAAATTTTAATAGGGAAAGATGCTGCCAGGCAGCAGCAAATGAGACCAACAGCTAAGTTTGGACCTTATCAGAAAGCACTACGAGAAATCAGATATTCTTTGTTGCCTTTTGCTAATGAGTCAGGTACCCCGGCATCTACAGAAGTAAACAGGCAGATGCTGCAGGAATTGGTGAATGTAGGCTGTGATCAGGTACGTATGAATTTGGGGGGAAGGAATGTTACACTGGGTTTACAGCACGTATATGTAAATCTACGGAAATTTATATCAGCTGGTGGTTGACCCAAGGAAATGTTGTCAAATGACAAGCGCTGCTGATTCTTCTAGCTATGTCAACTGCCTTTGCTGCTGTTGGCCATTAAGTATGGTTGCTGTTGCTGGAGGCTTTAGTAGGATAGATGACTTATTGTTGAGTGGATCTGTTTCTTCCTTTGAGTAATTCTAGTGGGTAGCATTGGATGGCCATTAATCTGTCCCATGGGCTGTCATGGGATCCCATAGGTTTCTGTTCTGTCACTTCTGTCTTTTATCTTGTTGGTGTGTCTATGGACACGGTAGGCGTAGTAATAGGATGTATGCTGAGGTGCCTGAAAGACACACATAACACTCAGCTATTCATCTGTTTCATCAGAACTGGACAGTGCAGTTCAATGGTTTAGCTCAGTGTTTGGCCATATTGTGACTTGGATAGCAGTTAGCTGTCAGAGACTTACGTGCTTTTGAAAATTTTACCCTTAGTGACTTACACCCCAAGTCTCATTGACTTTCAGAAACAACCGGAAGAAAGGGACTATGTCTGGCTCCTTAACTGAAATATGCCCACTGTTGCATAGCCAGGTTTACAGAGGGGTTGTATGGGGGTGGAGGGTACACAGTGTGGCTATTTCTGTGTTAAACAGTATCTTTCATTGGAAGTATTTGACATATGTGCTCTGGAGTTGGCATCATCTTCCCATTTGTGTGTGGGTACAATCTGCGGTGTTGGTTTTGACTTATAAAGCTCTGGCATTTGTGCATCAAGCAGAAATACTTGTGTTTTTATAGTTCCCTGATTTAAGTGGCAGTGTGTTCTCAATCATGGTTCCTTGATTCCAAATCTTATTTCCACTTACTTGTCTATCAAAGCTTGTATTTACTAACCTTCAAGATACCTTTCAAAGACTATCAACTTCTTAAAACTTTCCCTGAAGTTGGGGGGTTGCTTGACAAATAATTCATAACAACCATTGGCATTTGCCTGGAGCTGCACAGGACAGAGATTTAGACAGTCTCTGCACTACTAAGCTTATGTTCTACAATTTGGGTAGAGAGAAGACAGGATGCAGACCCAGATGGTGATGGGAGGATTGAGGGGGAGCAACTAGATGTTACCTGGTCAGGTGAATCAGATGCTGAACTGAGTTCTCTTCCTGGATGCGACACTGACTTGCTGTGTGAGCTTGTGTGTCATGAAGGCCTACATTTTTAAAAGTCTGTACTGAGAAGTTCCTATGGCACTTCTGAATGCAAACATTTGATGTACATAAATGAGTGAAGGTTAAGTGAGCACAATGGGATCCCTGATTTGCACGTACAAATTGGGTGTATTACAAAGACACATCATGCACACATGCTTTTGAGTGCAGACTTCTAAAACTTTCTGCTTTAACCACACTTCACTCATCTATGAACAGAGATGCTTGTCTATCTTTCAGAATGCTTTAGGACTTATAGCTAAAAATGTTTCATGAAGTTCAATGTAGTCTACTGTGTATATATTATTTTTTATACCTATTTTTCTATACCAGGTCTCAGATATTGGCACAAAGTATCTGAAGTGCTGTACAACAATTAAAGTCAGCTCTGACTGTGCTCTAAATGCTATCCTTCTCATAGGCTCCCTAGATCCTGGAGTGCATGTTTGTGGTTTTTCCTCCTCTCCCTGATTCCTTTCTTGTGTTTCACTTCTTTCCATTCAGTTTCCCCAGTTGTAGCTTGGTCCTGTGAAGATGCCATTACTAGTGAAAGCCATATCCAATGAGTATGGCAGTTAGATCTGAACATCATCAGGGTCAGATTCGATATAATCTCATGTTAAGGATTCCACAACTGGTGTCCTGTTTCTGAAAATGCTCTGTCCCTGCATCCCGTAATCTTACTCAATCCAATCTAGATGAAGCATAGATGTCTTGGAAGGTTGTGAATGGATGGGAGTTCGTTGAGGTAGCTTGGACTCTGTTAACTGCTTTAAATGAGGACCCTAAATTCAACCAAATAAATAGCCAGTGAAGGTTGTGTTTTTACTCCTGCCTCTAAGTGCATGGCATGAAAATTGCTCGTTGGTGGCAGTCATGTTCAGCGCAGACAGTCTAATCTGGAGGTGGTGAATGCATATTTTGCAGTGGTTTTTTCTCATCTGAAAAGAAAGGTTGTGGTTTCTCCTGTCTTTGCCCAGTCAGGAGGATGTTCCATGCCACTTTCCCAATCCATGCCAGGAGTGAGTGTTAAAAAAAATTAAACAACCCACTGATGGAGCTAATATTACAGATACACAGGAAACAAGGATTTAGAAAATAATTTTATAAAAATAGAAAAATGCTGGGCCTTAAATGGCCCAGTGGGGGTGGGGTGGTGTCCCTCTTAACTTTCCCATACAGAAAGCCTACTCCTGCTCACTGTATAAAATACTAAATGATCAGGAGCTGAAATCTGTGATTTCCCATAAGTAAATCTAATCTAAGGTGTCCACATGGTTTTTGAAAACACTTAAATGCTGTGTGATGTTCATCATAATGGTCTGAAGAACTTCATTCTCACAACAGATCTGGGCTGATTTGGTTTGGTGTTGTGTTCCAGAGGAACCCTACTTCCATTGGACTATACTTGAGGGTGCAAAGATCAACATTTTCATTCTTTCTGGTTACTGGGCCAGGACCAGTGTTGAGAAGAAATCTACCAGTACTAAAAAGAATATTTTAAGGTCCACCACTAGGTACCTCTGTAGTATGTTTTCAGTTTACCAGCAGTTATTAACACACCTATCGAGATGGACTGGGGTGCTGGAACAGTGTGTATAGTGGGGGTGCTGAGAGCCATTAAACCAAACTGTAAATCCTGTATATGATGGAAACCACTTCAAGCCAGGAGGTGCAGCAGCACCCCCAGTACGCCTAGTTCCAGCACCTATGGAGATGGAGAGAAATGCTTAATACCATTTGAAAGTTGAGCTTCCAAGACATCGGCTAGCATAAAGCAAGGGGTTTTAGCTCTCAGCTCTCAAGAGGCTCACTGCTAAAATTGTATTGGAATTCAAGCATGTGTGGGGGAAGGAAACAAGATGGTAATCAAAATGATGCATTTTTAAAGGGTACCATCAAGTTGACACTTGTTCAATTACAAAAAATTAAGTAGTTTCAGATCACAATCACATTTTATTTTCTCTATTTTCACTCCTTCTGTGTGAAAGAATGACAAAAAGGGAAAATTGACTGCTAGAGAATTAGAAAAATAACTATATATAAAGTAAATGCAAAATTAAAAAAAAGTCTTTGTTTCTGTAATTTTAGATGTTGCTTGTAAAAACAGCTAGTAAGAGATTTTTAGGTGGAGTTAGTATTAAAGTTGATTAATAACTGATGTTAGGTGCATCATTATGACTGTAAATTGAAGTTTACATTTCCAGATTCTGAATTGCGTAATATGCCCATTTCCAGAGTTGGTGGTGCTTAAGATATTGGGATGAGACCCTGGTCCCTATTAACTCAATGGAAGCTTTGCTATTGAATTCAGTGGATCTAGAATTTCATCCTGGATCTTAACTTTATTTTATATTAACCATAACCCTTTTAACAAAATACAATCCTGGCAGCTAAACGGAGTCATTCTTGCTAAGTAATGACTGTTGTAGACATTACTTAAACAAATAGCATATGAGTTGGAATCACAATTATTTCAGATCAGATAGTTTCAAAACTTGTAAAACTTGACAGCAAAAGGCATGACCTTACTCAATGTGAAAGCATGGAGTGAAAAACACCACTAATATAGTATTCCCCTTTTAAACAAAACTTGCTGGGCTTGAAAGTGTAGCTTTCAATCACTGAGCAACGCTGGAGAAAGATTGTGGAGAGACTTCTTGCAGATCAGTAAGCCATTTGGAATCACCCGAGGCAATTACTGTTTTTCAGTTGTAGCAAGTAGCTAAAATTGAGCATATGATCGGATGCATTCCGTTAGCCTGAATGGGCTAGGTTTTTTTCTTGCCATACTTCAGAATTAAAAAACCCCTGACATAAGAATGTTGTTTCTTGTGTGACAAAGTTCCGCCTCTACCTTGGTGGGTCCTGTGCTTATTGGCAGATTTGCTCACCTCAGTGATCTTCCCCACGGTCTGGGTCAGCTCCTTCTGTGTCTGATCAGGAGTTGGGAGGTTTGGGGGGAACCCGGGCCCACCCTCTACTCTGGGTTCCAGCCCAGGTCCCTGTGGATTGCAGCTGTCTATAGTGCCTCCTGTAACAACTGCATGACAGCTACAACTCCCTGGGCTACTTCCCCATGGCCTCCTCCAAACACCTTCTTTATCCTCACCACAGGATCTTCCTCCTGATGTCTGATAACGCTTGTACTCCTTAGTCCTCCAGCAGCACACCCTCTTACTCTCAGCTCTTTGTGTGTCTTGCTCCCAGCTCCTCCCTGCCTGACTGGAGCAAGCTCCTTTTTAAACCTAGGTGCCCTGATTAGCCTGCCTTGATTGGCTGCAGGTGTTCTAATTAGCCTGTCTGCCTTAATTGGTTCTAGCAGGTTCCTGATTACTCTAGTGCAGCCCCTGCTCTGGTCACTCAGGGAACAGAAAACTACTCATCCAGTGACTAGTATATTTGCCCTCTACCTTAAGGGCGGCTCTCCCCTTCAAACTCTAATTATGGTGTCTTTCAAAGAATTGGAAAGATAACAGATGTTTGTGGGAACTCTAATATATCTAATAGTATCAAGCTGACCATCTTGTCATCTTTTTCACACTGAGGTCTTGGAATTCAGTTACAAAGTTGTTGTTGTTTTTTTTTTAATTGCATTCCAGGATCCTTTGATGTTTCTATCATGGATTTCATTTTTTTGAAGAAAGTACTATTTCTCCACTCTCTTTCCCCCCCTCCCTTGGCAGAGGCTGCCTTTGTTTGGGGAGGTGGAGGGGGAATCACTAACTCAGCAGTGCAATGTGGGGGGGAGGGAGGGTAGTATCTAGGGAGCCCAGGCCACCCCCTCCACATTCCCCTCTCTCTAGCCATAGACGTACTAAAAAGTCACATGAACGTCCTTGAGCCGCAATCTCCCCTTCCAGAGCAGTCCCGGAAGTGGAAAAGAGGGAGGAGACAATGAGGAGATGGCAGTCTGGGGTTCTGAGAAGTGGGGAGCCAGGCTTGGTGGGTCTTGGCGGCCAGAGTCCCATCTCCAGCCAGTTTCTGGCAGTTCAGTCGGCAGTTCTTGCCCTCCTTCAAGAACTGGACCCAGGTGAGAATGACCAGCGCATATCCCACCAGAGAGACTGGGACCTCCACCTGCCATCCTTTTCCCTCCTCTCCAGCCACTCATTTGGAGAGACCAAGACAGGATGTGATCTCTTCTCCTCCTCCATTCCCCTCCCCAAACCAGAATGACAGGGACTGGATGGGACTTCTGCCCCATTTCCCCCAGAAGGGATTCACACCTCTCACGCCTGGACCTGGCTCCCTGCATCCTAGAACCCCAGGTCGCTGCCATCTCACATTGCCTCCTCTACTTTTTTCCCTCAATACAATTACCCCTTCTCTGGATCCGGGAGACTGGTTCACTGCCCTCGAAATGGAAGATGTATACTTTCACATAGCAATTCACCCTGCACACAAACGCTTTTTAAGGTTCATAATAGACCAAAAACATGATCAGTTCAGAGGTCCTTCCCTTCAGCCTGTCCTCAGCCCCACGAGTGTTCATCAGGTGCATGTCGGTGGTAACAGCCTTACCTCAACGATTGGCTGCTCAGGGGGCACACCAGAGAACAGGTGGAGTCGCAAGTCCATCTGACCACATCCATGTTCGAGATACTGGGTCTCCTACTCAACGTGAACAAGTCCACATTGTCTTCGGCCCGAAGGATAGAGTTTATCGGAGCAGTGCGGGACTCAGTCTAGGCAAGAGCAAGCCTACCAGAGTCCCGATACCAAGCCACGGCAAGCAGCATTCGATGCATGAGAGAGTACCTGACCACTACAGCAAGGAATTGCCTCAGTCTCCTCGGTCTCATGGCGCTCTGCATGTATGTGGTTTGACATGCCAGGCTGAGACTCAGGCCTCTACAGACATGGCTCGCTTTGACATACTGCTCGGGGCGTGACAGCCTGGGACTAGTAGTCGTGGTGCTAATGCAGGTGCTAGAGTCACTCCAATGGTGGCTCGATGCTCAAGTAGTCTGCGAAGGAGTCCCCTTCGGCTGTCCTTGTCTCTAGTTACAGGTGCATCAACTCTAGGTTGGGGCGCACATCTGGGAGATCTGCGAATGCAGGGCCTCTGGTCACAGGATGAGCTCTCTCTCCATGTCAGTTTCAAGGAGCTCAGGGTGGTATGACTCACATACCAGACCTTTCAGTCTCCTCTGCAAGGTCAGCACATGGCAGTCCTGATGGACAACACCACTGCAATGTTTTACATCAACTAGCAGGGTGGAACCCAGTCCTTGCCGCTCTGTCAGGAGGCTCTGGGAATTCTGTATAGCCCACTCCAGTCACTTGGAAGCATCGTATCTGCCAGGAGCCCAGAATATACTGGCAGACAACCTCCGCAGATCCTTCCACAGCCACGAGTTGTCTGTCCAGCCGGACATCATTCACTCTTCTTCCAGAGATGGGGGTTTCATCAAGTCGACCTGTTTCCCACTTGGAGCAGCAGGAAGTGCCCAGTGTTTTGCTCCTTTCAGAAAAGCAGCCTCGGCTCAATTGCGGACACATTCCTGTTACCCTGGGGAGGCTATCTGCTCTACACCTTTCCCCCGATCCCTTTCGTGCACAAAGTCATACTCAAGGTCCGCAGAGACGGGGCAGAGATAATTCTGGTGGCCCCAGTGTGGCCTCGACAACACTGGTACACCATGCTTCTGGCTCTGTCAGTTGACACTCCAATCACGTTGCTGCTCCTCCCCAACTTGATCACTCAGGACCATGGTCATTTTCATCACCCAGACCTCTGGTTCCTCCACCTCATGGCCTGGAAGCTTCATGGCTGAACCCTATGGAGCTCCTCCCTTACCTGCTTCAATCACAGGTCTTACTTGGCAGCAGAAAGCCCTCCACGAGGGCCACATACTTGAGGAAGTGGAAGAGGTTCACTTGCTGGTGTGACCAGCGTCGTACATCCCCACTTCAGGCACCATTACCTCTTATTCTGGAGTACCTTCTGCACCTGAAACAGCAAGGCCCGGCAGTGTCATCTGTAAAGGTACACCTAGCGGCTATCTCAACTTTCTACCCTGAAGTCTCTGGATGCTCCGTCTTCGCCTACCCCATCATTGGATGGTTCCCCATGGTCTGGATGAGCTAAATTCCCAGGTTAGACAGCCTGTTCCTGTGTGGGACCTTAATTTGGTCCTCTCTCAATTAATGGGGCCCCCATTTGAGCCACTGGCAACTTGCTCCCTTCTCTACCTATCGTGGAAGGCAGCCTTCCTAATTGCCATCACATCAGCAAGAAGAGTGTCTGAGTTAAAGGCCCTTACCTCCAACCCACCTTCTGCAGTTTTCCACAAGCACAAAGTGCAGCTCAGACCTCGCCCGGCTTTTCTTCCTGAGGTGGTATCACATTTCCATACCAGCCAAGACATATTCCTGCCTGTGTTTTATCTGAAGCCTCATGCCAGTAGCCATGAGCATAGGCTGCACTCCTTGGATGTTCGGCAAGCATTAGCCTTCTATATCAAATGCACCAAACTGTTCAGGAAATCGAACCAGTTGTTCATAGCAGTGGCTGACCACATGAAAAGCCTACTGGTCTCATCCTAAAGAATGTCATCCTGGATCACGTCCTGCATCCATGCGTGCTATGAGCTGGCCAAGACACCAGCCCTGGCACTTACGGCACACTCCATGAGGGCACAGGCCTCATCGGCAGCGTTTCTGGCCCAGGTCCTGATAGAAGAAATCTGCAGGGCAGCAACTTGGTCCTTGGTACCTATGTTCACCTCATTACGACATCGTCCAGCATGCCAGAGATAATGCAGCTTTCGGCAGAGCGGTACTCCAGTCTGCAATTCCATAACTCCCCACTGCCGAGGTAAGGCTTGGGAGTCACCGGATTGGAATCAATATGAGCAATCACTCGAAGAAGAAAAAATGGTTACTCCCCTTCTCGTAACTGTTCTTCAAGATGAGTGCTCATATCCATTCTAAACCCACCCGCCTTCCCCTCTGTCGGAGTAACCAGAAAGAAGGAACTGAGGAGGCGCCAAGTCGGCAGGGTCATATATTGAACGCCATGAAGGCACCACTCCAGGGGGTTCCACAGCCAAACCGATGGGTGTTCCTAGGGGAAAAACTGTCTGACTGTGCATGTGGTGTGCACACACCTGATTGGAATGGATATGAGCAACACAATGGGACGGGCACGCAGAATTAAGTGGTCACTGAAAACCACCCTCTGGCAGTGGGTGCAGAATTTTGGGATCTGAGCACGAGTCGTACAACGTGGTGAGGATGGAAAGACGTTAGTTTTTTCCCTAGAAGTAGAAAAGAAGAGTGAAAATTGAAGAGTAGCTGAAAAGAGACCTGTGAAACCAGCCTGGATTGCTCTGTAGGAAATACCTAAACAATGGCATGTGGGCCATCACTATTAGTGTTGCAATTTGGCAAGGACCAAATCTCATTTCATTATTTTTTTTTTGCGGGGGGGAGAAGGGGGGAAATCACAAATATATTATCAAATGAGTGTGTTGCTGAATGATACACACTCCAGCAGGTAAAATAAAACCTGCATCTGAGGATTTCAGCTACCAATGTCATGTCTGTGCCTTTCTCTTTCCCTTCCTTTGGATATTGATATTGTGTGCTTGTTTCTACCCTTGTCTTTTGTTGCAATCTCATCTCTTTTTTTTTTTTTTTTTTTTTTTTTTTTTTTTGAGGACCTTCCAGATCACCTATTTCTCCCCCCTCTGTCTGCCACGCCCTCCCAGGAGGCCGCATGTCACACTTTCTCACCCCCCATGGTTGAAGAGAATGCCTTTGGTTGTGTCAATTTGGCTGCTAGAGAATGAAGTGAGTCACAGCTTTCCCTGGGGGCTGAAGGGAAGAGGCCAAGCCTACTCCTGAATTCTTATGTGTTGACGTTTCTCCCTGCGTCTATTCCTACTCTACTTCTCATTCTTGTCTCCATCTCCCATGTTATTGCTGGCAAGAGGGGCAGCGTCATTGCTAGTGAAAATGACCAGATTCTAGTAGGTGTTGCTATGCTGCTGCTGTGTGACATCGTGGGGTCCATCCAGTGATGAGCTGCCAAAATATTAACAACCAGTTCCCTCCTCCTCACCCCACGAGGGGGTCGTAGCCACCCCCCGCCTCCCAGGACTCCTGCCCCATCCACCCCCCCACGTTCCTTGACACCCCACCCCCAGGACTGCTGCCCCATCCACCCCCCCTTCCCTGTCCCCTAACTGCCCCCTGCCGCCCCATCTAATGCCTCCTCTTATTCCTGATGGCACCCCGGGACCCCCACCCCATCCAACCACCTCTTCTCTGTCCCGACTGCCCCTGGAACCTCTGCCCCTGACTGCCTCCCACTGCCCCATCCAACCCCTGGTCCTTCCTGACTGCGCCCCCGAGGACCCTTGTCCCCATTCAATTCCCCTGTTCCCTGCCCTCTGACCACCTTGAGTCCCGACCTTAATCCACCCTCTATCCAACACCCCCTCCCTGCCCTGCCTCTCTTACCGTGCTGCCTGGAGATGGGGGCCACGCCACCCAGAGTCGGGGCTGGGAGCCGCGGATGCTGGGCCAGAGCCGCTGGCCAACCCGAAATTGGGGGACTGCCCACAGTCGGGACCAGGGGCCAGCCCAGAGCTGGGGGCCAGAGTTGGGGGCTGGCCCGGAGCCACTGGCCTGACCAGAGTCAGGGGCCAGGCCGGAGTCGGGGACTGGGGACTGGCCCAGAGCCGCACCACTCAGAGTTAGGGCCGGCCCAAAGTTGGGGCTGGTCCGGAGCCACTGGCCAGGCTGGAGTTGGGGTCCAGCCTGGAGCCGTGTCGCCCGGCCGGCCGGAGTCGGGGCAGGGGCCGGGGGCCGGCCCGGAGCCGTGTCGCCCGGCGGGCCGGAGTCGGGGCAGGGGCCGGGGGCCGGCCCGGAGCCGTGTCGCCCGGCGGGCCGGAGTCGGGGCAGGGGCCGGGGGCCGGCCCGGAGCCGTGTCGCCCGGCGGGCCGGAGTCGGGGCAGGGGCCGGGGGCCGGCCCGGAGCCGTGTCGCCTGGCGGGCCGGAGTCGGGGCAGGGGCCGGGGGCCGGCCCGGAGCCGTGTCGCCCGGCCGGCCGGAGTCGGGGCAGGGGCCGGGGGCCGGCCCGGAGCCGTGTCGCCCGGCCGGCCGGAGTCAGGGCAGGGGCCGGGGGCCGGCCCGGAGCCGTGCTGCCTGGCTGGCCGGAAGCGGGGCCAGGGGCCGGCCCGGAGCCGCACCGCCTGGCTGGCCGGCCGGCCGAGATGGGGCCAGGGGCCCCAGCAGCGCCTAGAGCCCTCCTTGTGCCCCTCACCTCAGCTCACCTGCAGGAAGCCGCTGCTTCCTTCTCAGCCTTCCCAGGCTTCCTGCGCTAACAGCTGATTGGCGGGAAGCCGGGAGGGGGAGCCTTCAGAGGAGGAGGCAGAGGCAGAGCTGGAGCCAGGTGAGCTGGGGCCGGGGGTAGGGCAGGGAGCTTGCTGGAGCTTTTGTTAAATTTGAAAGCCCTTTACAACTGGTTCTAAAAGAGTTTCTAAATTTAACAACTGGTTCCCGTGAACCGGTGGGAACCGGCTCCAGCTCACCACTGGGTCCATCCATTCTGGGATATGCTTTGCACAAGAGCGCCCAGGAGTGTTCTTGTGCTGGGAAATCTGGGGCATGGAGCAAAGAGAATTTCTCATTCCTTTCTCTCTACCCTCTCCCTGTAGAAGTGTGTCCAGCAGTGGTGGATGGTGCCTATGCTGCTTTTGGATAGCACACTTCTCTGTAGGGCACCAGGATTGCATTAGTTTTAAACTTCTTGGGCTGTCCTTATCAGTCCTCCTTCCCACCCCTCTCTTGGGTGACGCTGGACAGAAGTGGGAATTCCTTGTAAAGTCACCTTTGAAATAACAGGATGGGAATTCCATGCCAAGTGTAAACCGTTAAATGGATACAAAATGGTCAGTTCTATCGAACCAGTGGAGACCATTCTTCTCTGTGAGCACATGCATGCATGCACACAGCTTGTCATGGATGTTAATGAGAGTTTTGCATGTATAGTAAGGGGAGGGAGTCTATGCCCAATTATTCAATGTGGAGCTTATGTAAAGCTCTATAACCGTATATTTCAGGAACAAGATACTATTATGTTTTTCTTCTCCGT
The DNA here is from genome assembly GCF_025201925.1 of Gopherus flavomarginatus. Classification (NCBI taxonomy): domain Eukaryota; kingdom Metazoa; phylum Chordata; order Testudines; family Testudinidae; genus Gopherus; species Gopherus flavomarginatus. Next base: position 332,006,574 of record NC_066617.1, read on the forward strand.
GCTTGTCTACATTAAAGATTTTTGTGTAGTAATAAATACAAATTAATGGCCAGCATAAGGTTTGCTCTGTCTTCCTTCAGTAAAAGAACAAATGGCTTCATTGTGTCATTGGAAATTCTGTAGAAGTGTTAACATCAAGCTTTTAAAAAAATCGCACTTGTAACCAAAAGTTTGAGAATGCCACTAATGTAACAGGAAGTTGTATCACAATGATATTAGGGTGTAGCAGTTCCTTTTGCATGTTTTATGGTTCTCCGCTTAAATCTCCACTCTTCTCGACAGCTTGTATTTGACTGGAGCCAAAATAGTTTTATGTTAAGTCAGAAAAAATGTTCATATGTGAAGAGGTAAGTGAAGTTTATTAACTTTGAGACAGGTTTTATTAGAAGGACCAGATGCAAAGATTTTGCAGATTAGAAAGAACTCTGTAATAAAATGTATTACATGTATATTTGGAACTCATTGAACTCCTAAACTGAATAAACCCTCATCATACTAGAACATTAACATATGGAATGTGAGTTGTGGGCATGCACTGTGTTTATCTGGTACACTTTTTGTTAAAAAAAAAAAAAGTATTGGCCATATTTTTGTATTTATATATAGATAGTGTGTGTGTGTGTGCATATGTATGTTTTTACTGGCTATCTAGATAGCTCAGAAGGGGATATCTTGGTTTTTCTCTTTTTTTCCCCCCTTTCTCCCTGATCATACCTCAAGCAAACATATATATTGTCTGAAAAAGAATCCGTTAGTGCATCAGTAAAAGTGAGAGGGTAGTCTTGACCTATCACTGTTGTGCTACTCCCTTCCTTCCCCATAGTTCTCTGCAGTTTGAGAGGAAGTGCCTTTTTAGACCAGATTCTATTCCAGTCTCAGTGGTCAGAGACAAGGAGAACATTTCTTGTTCTGACTGTGATCCTCTCCCAGCAACATAGTGGGGAGACAGAAAAGGAAGACTTATTGGTCCTCTTGCTTATCTCCAGTCAGTATAAGAGTTGGATCTTCCTAGGTGAGAGATCTGTGAGTCTCATTCCGAATAGAGTCCAAGTAACTCAAATATTCCTTGTGAAGAAAATACAAGGTAAATAGATGGAGTTTTTAATACAAAAACACTCTAAATAGCCTTTTTAAGTGGGTTACTTTTGAGAAGGCTGAAGTCAAGGAGTGCCTAGTTACTGTGTACTTCTAGTTCCAGTGGAGAGGGTAACAACAATGCTGCCTATGCTACTGCAGAACAGAGCCAATAAAAAACCATTCTCTCAGTTGCTATGCCTTGGGTGCTTTTATGACACTTTGCCTTTAACCTATGTGTGTGTGTGTGTGTGTGTGAGAGAGAGAGAGAGTGGGAGAGGAGCGGAGGAAGGGTTGGAGTGGTATTTTTTTTTCTGTGCTACCTAATATGTGTCACGATATTTATAGAACAAGGGGTGTCTGCAATAATATAATAAACCCGCTGTTCCTTCATGAATGGGAAAATGTAGACATTTACAACTCCAGTGTTTAAATGACTTAAGTGTTTTTTTGGTGTTTGGATTTTGTATCATTGCACTCCTGTGATAGATGCTTTGGACCTTAAAAGTTGCATGTCTTCATGCTCAAGTTGGAATACTTTAGCTCCCACATACATAGAGTGCCAGAAAGCAATAGATTACTTATTGCAGGTGATGATGGGTATCTAGGCTTCTATCTTGCAAATACTTGTGTGTGCACAGTCCCATTAAATGAGACTACTCTGTGTAGTTACTTATGTGTAACTATTGGTAGGATCGGAGCCTATATTTATATAATTTAATCCATGTATTAATGATTTCAAATCTGTATATAATAAGGAAAAAATAATGTAAATTGTAAGATCACCCTCCTTCTCTGTTGCTCTGACCGTGTCATCCTTATCAACTCCCTTAAATCCTACCACTGGCTCCCTGTTTTCCACTGCATCTAACTTTGTTTCTTGTACTTCCTGTACTTCCCTTCAAGGCTCTTTATAACTCTGCACCTCCCTCTTTACCTGCTGTTTTGCACAGCCCTCTGCTCTGCTTTGCCTTAAATGTCCATTTTCCCACTTACACAAATGTCTCTCTGCTTTCTTCCACGCTTGTCTAAATAGCTCACAATTTAATGAAACCTTTGTTAATTTTAAACTCTTGGAAAATAGTCTCTCTTCAAATATGTTCTTCCTGTTTGCTCCTTGCTGTGTGGTGTAACGTAAAGAACTGTGCGTATGATTTTTGACAGAGTGGGACATGTCTCTATCAATTATGACTTCCATTTTTGTACCTGTCAAATATAATTCCCAAATCTGGACCTTAGCGTCCAGGATATAGGTACTAGCATAAAATCCTCTAAGCTTAATTACCAGCTTAGATTTTGTAGCTCTGCCACCAATCAGCAATTTTTAGGGCCTGATACCCTCTGGTCCCCCCAAAACCTTCCCAGGGGACCCCAAGATCCAGATTCCTTGAGTCTCACAACAAAGGGAAATAAACCATTCCCTCCCCCCTCCCTTCTTCCTCCCAGCTCCTTCCCGCCCTGGGAACACTAGGAGATCGCCTGATTCAACTTCTTGAATCAACACACCGAGAGGAGTGTTACCTTACCCCTCACCCAGAGGCAATACAAGCTGCGTGAATATAACACAAAGAGAAAATTTATCCTTCCCTTCTTCCCACCAATTCCCTTGAACCTTAACTAGGAGAAAAAAATTAACAGGTCTTACAAGCAAAACTTTTAATAAAAAAGAGAGGAAAAAAAAGTAAAAGGTTTATCTCTGCACTTTAGATGGTAAACAGTTACAGGGTCTTTCAACTTATAAACAATAGAAAGAAACTTTCTCCAGCAGAAACACAATTTAAGCTACTTCCAGCAAGTACACATATGTAAATGAAAAAAAAAAATTAAAAGACTATGACCGCCTTTTCTTACTCACAATTCTGAATAGATAAGAGACTATAGCAGGGAGATTGGCAGAAACCTGGTTGCACCTCTAGTCCCGTCCAGGACCCAGAGAGAACAAAGCCAAACCCAAAACCCACAAACAAAGGCTTCCCTCCACGAGATTTGAAAGTATCTTGTCTCCTGATTGGTCCTCTGGTCAGGTGTTTGCAGGTCACTGTTTGTTAATCCTTTATAGGTGAAAGAGACATTAACCCTTAGCTAGCTGTTTATGACAGTACCCTATCTTCCATTTTGTGTGCTGACTAACGTATTGTATTCTGTGTTTGAAAGACCAGCATGACCTTAACAAGGTCAGTCTATTGTGTTGCATTCCGGACAGGTGCCCAGCCCAGGAAAGGTACTGGACACCAAGTTGAATGACTATGACTTAGAAGCAATCACAGAACTTTTTAAGACCATCGGCTTTGATTGTCTCTTGGCTGCTGGCCCAACCCCACGGAGCAAGGAGCCTGACTGGAGCAGGGCAGCGGTTTCTCAGTTTGAGCACATAGCTAAAGGGAGAATGACTTTTGCATTTAAACGCAGCAGGGAGTCCTCTCTCAGAAGCGGGGCCATACACTGCCACATGCAAGAAGAGTTGGGTTGAGTGAGAGAAGGCGAGAGCCTGAAATGCTGATAATACTTTGGACTTTCAGTAAGAGTTGCATCTATGACTTCTGTTACCTTGTATCTATAGCTCTCTAGTGCTTTTTAAAGAATACCATGACTGTGGCCAAGAAATTCCTCTGCCAAGCCTGTGTTCCTTGCCTTCCTGCCATGTTGTCCCTGAAGGGGTTAAAGTAGAAGCCCAGAGTAACCACAGCCTAGGTGGAACTCTGAGGGAGTATGTAACCAGCTAGGGAGCTGAGGAGGGCTGAGGCACTAGTACCAGGGTCTAGGGCAGGGGTTGGCAAACGTTTTGGCTCAAAGGCAACATCTGGGTATAGAAATTATATGGCGGACCAAGAATGTGCACAAAATTGGGGTTGGGGGGGGGGGGAGGGCTCTGGCTGAGGGTGTGGGCTCCGGGATGGGGCCAGAAATGAGGAGTCTAGGGTGTGGGAGGGGGCTCTGGGCTGGGACCAAGGGGGTTGGGGCACAGGGTGTGTGTGTGAGGGCTCCATCTGGTGGTGCAGGCTCTGGTGTGGGACTGGGGAATGAGGAGTTTAGGGTGCAGGAAGGGGCTCCAGACTGGGGCTGGGACTGAGGGGTTCAGAGGGCGGGAGGGGGATCAGGGCTGGGGCAGGGGGTTGAGGTGTGGGTGCAGGTGGTGCATACCTCAAGCAGCTCCCGGAAGCAGTGGCATGTCACCCCCGCCGGCTCCTACACGGAGATGCTGCCAGGCGGCTTTGGACGCTGCCCCATCTGCAGGCACCGTCCCTGAGCTCCCATTGGCCATGGTTCCCAGCCAATGGGAGCTGCGGGGGCAGCATGTGGAGTGGAGCTCCCTGACTGCCCTATGCATAGGAGTCAATGGGGGCACAAGCCGCTGCTTCCAGGAGCTGCACAGAGTGGGCCCCCAACCCCGCTCCCCAGCGGGAGCTCAAGGGCCAGATTAAAATGACTGGCGGGCTGGATGCAGCCTGCGGGCCGTAGTTTGCCCACTCCTGGTCTAGGGTGCCTGGATTGTGAAGGCCCGTGTCCCAAGGAAAGGCCCAGACTTCTTGTCCAAGCCTGGGATTGTGCCACTGTGCCTTGCAGACTCAGGGCTAAGAAAAATGACCCAGGCTTGGTTGATTTAGAACTGTAGTTCTCAAACTTTTGTCCTGGTGACCCCGTTCAAGCTTGTGAATGAGACCCCCCTTATAAATTAAGAACACTTTTTTATATATTTAACACCATTACAAATGTTGGAGACAAAGTAGGCTTTGGGGTGGAGGCTGACAGTTCGGGACCCTGAGGGATCTCAACCCCCAGTTTGAGAACCCCTGATTTAGAAGCACATGGGGTCCAGCAGTTGGGTTAGCCCACATCAGAGTTACGGGACAGGTTGTGATATAATTACTGCTTTGCTGTTTTAGTGCTTAATTGTAGTGGTACAGATTTCTCATGGTTTTATTTTGGTGGAGTTTTTTTAATTGTAAAAATATTTTGTGAAGAGCTAAACTAGCAAACAGTGCTGAGCATAGCACTTACTATCATGAGTAGTTTGACTAATCCTGTTCAAGATTTGCAGGATTAGGTCCTTATTAAAGTCTAGTACCAGTAGAATCACAAAAACAAAGCATGCCCGTGCACACACGTCTGTGTATATGAGCACATTTTGGACAATATTGCTCTATACTTATTTGGATGTACTTTTGGATTTTATTCCCTGTAGTGGCTGTTTGTAACTGTCTTCTGGTTCAGTGCTATATACTGTATAATTTATATGAAGGTGTTTTGGGGTTTGTTTGTGCTTTTTTGGTCTTGTATTTGTAATAGTCAGTAGTGTAACTTCCTCCTCCTGTTTTGTTATTAGAAGTATTTTTTTAAAGTTAGTTTTACAAAAACCTTCTACATTAATTTTCCCTCTTTCTTCCTTCTGCATTGGCTCCTTTTAAAAGGTAAAATATGGAATCGAGGTGGCTGTGTGACCACAAATACTATTAAATAGACATTCTTACTGAACAGATACAGACTTAATATGAATTTAAAAACTCGGCTCTGTTTTAGAGTTCCAAAAGCTTTTAATCACCAGAGAACTGTTAAACTAGTCATTTCTGGCACAGTGTAGGTCAGGGAAGCATGACAAAGTACAATGGAATGTACTGAGCTCTGTGCCAGTTCCTAGTGATAAATTACTTTAGAGTAGTATATGGGGTATTGCAGGAAGTGTGTTTTTTGGTGTGGGGGTGGGGAGGAGGGTGGTTCTTTCCAGGCTTTTCCAGTTCATTAACTAACAAATAGCTGTACAATAAGGGATCAGTCCTGCCTTCACACCCACCTGCAACAACAGAGGGCCCCATATATGCTGGATTGGGGGCAGGATTTGAGGAGCCCACACAGTTGTATCTCCTGTGCGCTGTGGCATCCAGCTCCACAAAGTGAGCTGTGCATCATTGCTCAGAGGATTTGGGGTGTGATATGGGGGCAGGTGAGGGAAGCGATGGGGTTTGGCTGATGCATCTACTGCTGTATAGATACACCTGGACCGTGTCCCCACCCCCACCAAGCTGGGGTGCAAGAGGAGTGGGGCTGTATTGATGTCTGAGGCCTGAAGAGATTAAATACTGGCCTCATTGAAGCCAATAGCAAAATTCCTATTGACTTCAATAGGACCAGGATTTCACCTCTTATCTCTAGCCTCTACAGATCCATTTAGCACTTGTGATTTGCATTTCAAAATGAATGGACAACACTGAACACAGTTATGTACAGTAATTAAGAGCTTCCCTTATCTTAAAGTGTAGAAGAGCACTTTGCTTTTGTGATAAAGGTAGCTCCCTTTTGATTGACGCCAGCCAGCCAATTAGCCGTAAAATCCCTCTTGATAGCTGTTGTATACTTGTTTTACCTGTAAAGGGTTAAAAAGTCCCCCAGGTAAAGAAAAAAAGGGGACACCTGACCAAGAGTGCCAATGGGAAGGCTAGAACTTTTTAAAATGGGGAAAGAAACATTCCCTTTGACTGTTGGTCTCTCTGGGATGCATGGACACAGCAGCAATGCTATAAGAAGGAATGCCGTGTAAGGTTTGAACCAGGTATGAAAAATTATTTTCCATACCTAGCAGGACTCATTGGGATAGGGAATGTTTAAGCAGACATGATTAGGTTATTTCTTTATTTTGGCTTGTGGATCTCCTCTGTGCTAACCCCAGATGCTTTTGTTTGCTTGTAACCTTTAAGCTGAACCCCAAGAAGCTATTTTGGATACTTAATTTTTGGAATTACTCTCTTAAAATCTAGAAAAAGTCTAAGTTCCAAATGTATTTATTTTTTTTGTTTTGTTAAAAAAGAAGAATTTTATTAAAACAGCATTAGATTTTTGGTGTCCTAACATATTCGTGCATATGTTGTTTAATTAGCTGGTGGCAACTGCTAATTTCTGTTGTTTTCTTTCACAGCTCTTCCCTGGAGTGGGGGTGAAAGGGCTTGAGGGTACCCCACTGGGGCAGAATTCCCAGGTGCTCCTTCCTGGGTCCAAGGGTGTTTTGTTGCATTTGGGCGGTGGCAGTGTTTACCAAGCCAAGGTCAGAAAAAAGCTGTGTAAGCTTGCGAGTTTAATCCAAGCTTGGAATGGCAAGTATTAATTTTTAGAATCCTTGTGGGCCCCCACCTTCTGTACTCAAAGTGCCAGAGTGGGAAATCAGTCTTGACAGCTTTGTTGCACAGAGTCTTTTTAAAATTTGAATGTTGTGTGTAATATTCTGCAAAAACTATTCAAAACTTTATCTTAAGGTTATCCAGGAAGCATAATCTCTGCAGTGCAAGATAAACTGTAGTGGTACCTTTCACATAGGTACAAAAACTCAGGCCAGTAATATGCCTTGTTTGTTAGAAACAGGAAAAACTTGGTTTGGTCGTAAGTTGTTAACTGCATAGGTACAACCAACAAATGGCCTCGCTATCTCAACTAGCAGCTTCACATTTGCATTGTTGAGTTAGAAGGGTAAAGCGAGAACTCTGCAGAACTTCTCATAAAATGCAACTTCATTATTATCGTTTTTATTTGTATAGCACCAAATATGTGCTAGTCAATGAGTTGTCAAAAAGTGAGGATGAGACCCCTGACCTAAAGACCTTACAATTTAACTAGACAATTTAGAGTCTAGCAATGGGGGAAGGGATGCAACATAAAGAATACAAAGGGGCAGTGAAGTTTAATGTTATCTTTTTGGTTCCATAATGTATGTTTGTTTGTTTAATTATCCTCTGTTTAGTTAGTGCTTCCTTGAAGGGAAGGACAAGAGGTCTCACTGAAGAATTGTGGATGTGTTTCCCAGAGAGACTTGGAGGAGAAAGCTGAATAGGTACATGATAGACCAGACCAAGCTGTGAGTTTCCATAGGGGATGCAAAGATGAAAGTGGGGGTTAGGATCATTTAAATCTAATAAATTAGATTTTTGAGTATCGGTTGCAGGCTCATTTGACAGTTAGGGCACAGAACCAGTTTGAAGACTAAGGATTTCAAGCATATTGAAGTCTAGAATAAGAGACTGCTAAATCTTTGTGTGAGTGAACAAGAATGAACTGTGCAGAGCCAGGCAGAGAACTGAAAACTGACCACTCAAGTCTGAGTGTTGTAGCTGTGTCAGTCCCAGGATATTAGAGAAACAATATGGCTGAGGTAATATCTTTTATTGGACCAACTTTTGTTGGTGAGAAACAAGCATACATCAGAGCTCTTCTTCAGTTCTGTGTAAGCTTGAAAGCTTGTCTCTCACCAACAGAAGTTAGTCAAATAAAAGATATTACCTCACCCAACTTGTCACTCAAGATTGAGTCAGTAATAGTGTACAGATACTTCCACAGAGAGTGATGTGAAAATGAAAGCATTACATCTATATTATGGCTGTGTACCATGTTGTTGTGTATGTTGTTTAGGTCATGTCTACACTGGCGAGCTTACAGCTCCACAGATGCAGCTGCTCTGGTGTAAGATTGCTTGTGTAGCTGCTCTGTGCCACCGGGAGAGAGCACTCCCACTGGCAGAATAAAACCACCTCCGGTAGCTATGCCGGTGGAAGAAGCTCTCCCACTGACATAGCGTTGTTCAGACTGGTGCTTCTGTTGGTGTAACTTATATTGCTCAGGGGTGTGTGGGTTTTTTTTCTTCACACCCCTGAGTGACATATACCAACAAAAGTGGTAGTATAGACATGGCCTTATTTGTACTAAGATTACAAGTATTGATACACAACATAAATCCATTACTCCATTTAAATGATTGAATGGCAACTGTCAGTCTTGAAAGATGACTCTGTAAGCCCCAAAGGAGTTCAGTTACTGTATGTTGTGCTGCAGGTGGCTAAAAAGTCCAATTCTGGAGCCATCGTCCTTGCCACAAATAATGCAAACCTAAGGCAGAGGGCCAGAAAATTGAGCTGGCACGCAGCTAGTGCTTGAGACCTGTGCCCTTTCCTCTTTGCACTTCTCTTCAGCCTTTTAGACTCCCTGATGCAGCACAGCCCTCCAGCGTAGCCTGTTGGTAGCCGCATTTTCCCAGCTTGCTGTGTTGATGCTGAAAGTTTTCAAATTCCTCTTGCTCACATCCTTGAACCAGGGCCTAGGTCAGCCCCCTGGCCTTGGGGCATCTGCTAGTCCTCCATAAAGGAGATCCTTTGGAATGACTCTATCGTCCATCTGGTGTTTGAGAATAGCAATTAGACTTGGTGATTTTGCTTTCTCAAGTACATAATGACTTTTTTTTTCTTCTAATTTTAGGTTTTAAATTGTGCTTATTGCTGCAGACTCTAAACCCCAGTGTATGTGGGAAATCTGATGATAGTTGTCAATGTGGCTATGATTTCATCACACAGATTTTTAGTCAATTTCATAGCAGAGGTATGGGGATAAAATCCATAGTCCTAGAAAGGTCTGTGTATGGGGAAGGTATTGGAGCGAGCTCCTGCAGCGAGGAGAGGAGGCCCATGGACGTAAGGGTAGGAGGCTGCTGATGAAAGAGCCCAGGCCGCACTCACCATGCAACTGCGGCTCCTGTGCCACAAAGGCTGGGCCTCTCTCCCCACTCCAAACATTGCGACCCTGTGCACTAGTCACAACGCCAATTAAATTTGGCTCATTTGCCCCTCTGTCTTCATCTCTGGAGGGTGAATGAGCCAAACATGAGTGGCACTGTGACCACATAGGCCAGTTATCAATGCCCGGAACTGGGAATCCAGCCCACAGGAACTCCTGCTGCAGAGTCATTGACTTCATTAAAGTTCATGAATCTTGTAAACACTATGACCTTCACACCAAAATCACAGCCTTAGTGATCGCCAAATATTTGCAGACACATAGTGAAAAACTTGTTGGGGCTGGGAGGATGTGAGTAGATTGCAATTTAGATCTTTTTCAACTGCTTAGAGAGGCAAGCAGACAACTAATTAATCCCCACTTTGGGGCATATTAAGTACTGAGAAGGAAAAGCACAGGCTATCACATCATCCACAATTTGAAGAACTGAACTCTGACCTCAGAAGCAGACAGTCTTCAGTTCAAAAGAATGTGTCTGTAAGACTCGCTGCAGTACAACAGCATGGGCAACGTACACAGAGAAGGGAGCCCTATCAAGATGGCAATAAACAGCACACCCACTCACCCACCCACAAAAGTGAAGAAAGAGAGTAGGTCTGGAACTTGGTCCTGGCATACACCCATGTAAGTGAGGGCTAGTGTTGGGATTTCCCCTTGAATGGACAGGAATCGCTTCACACGCTGCTGTAGTGCAGTGCAGTGTAGTGTGGTGGAATGGCAGCGGTTTGGCAGTGGTTAGCAACACCACACACTAGTTCAGAAAAGGAAGGAAGATGGTCTCCAAACAATAGCAGAAATACTCCAAATTCCTAAATTCTTCTTATTGCCCTACCAGAGCTAATATTCTTATCCTTACTCTCGGAACCTCTATTGACCCATAAGTAGGCAGGACCTAGATTTTTATGTCTCCTCCAAAAGAGACCATCACCAATGCATTACTGTCTTATACCCTGCTGGGCATTAATTTGTTGAGTGCCATGTAATGAAATTCCACCACCACTTCATGCAATGCCCCGCTTGTTACACCTGGTGTTCTCCTATCAAAGAACCGATCAGGTCTTACTCTGCTTGGCTTGTGATATTTGAGAAGACTTTAGCCCAACATGTGAAAAAGTTTTCAGTAGTAAAATGCTAACATAGGCACCAGTTCTAGGAATATTTCACTCATGCTAAGAAAGATGATTACCCATTCTGTTGTTTCTTGGTACCTAATGTTCTGCATCCGGTAAGGGGCTAGTAAAAAGCATTTGACCATATTAAAAATATGCTTGTCAAGCAGTAATCATGCAAAGAACCATACCTTGTAATATAAATATCTGATGATAGACCATAAATTAAATGATAGTCTTAGGAAACAAGAGGGTGTCTCAAAATTTTGAGTAATAGGCATGGAAGAGGAAACTGAGGAAGACAGTCCCCTTATTTCATTGCCAGGATTATTTGAGAAACTACTAAGATAAAATGTTGACAGTAAGCTTTCTATACAAAGGGGCTTTTTCTTTATCTGCTTGAGCTACTTTAAACTTCCTTCTCAAATGTCAGCTGTGGAGGAAAAAAATTTAAAATCGTGTCACCTTTATTTATTTATTTATTTAAAATCAAGACAAACCTGATTTAGAATTTTTTATAACCAAAAGTATGTTTTCACTGGGAATATACTTGCTGTGGATGGGTGTAATACTTATTACTGATGCTGTTTCTGGGTTTTGATTAGCATAATATTGTGATATATGAGGGTTTTCCCTCTGGTTTAAATTTTATACTCATCTAATCTGTTGATTATGGCCTATTATGTAACTCTGTTTTCCCTTGTCTGTATTTTTCAGATTATAAGTGTGTTTAAAAAAAAGTTGCTTTGTAATATTAGGTGGTAAATTTACTAGTGAAGGAAAATTAGCCATGACACTAAAACCCAAGACAGTGCAATTAAAACAACTTCACAAGGCAGCATGAGAAAAAGACTGAAAAGTTTTGGACCAAAACTTTATGGTCTGATGAAACATAAATGTACGTGTTCCATTCTGTAATAAAGGTTATATATTTACACGAAGGAGGGAAGGGAGACTCTCAAAGACAGCTTAGTTACGACTGTTAAGTTTGCTGGAAGATTGCTATTTTGCTTATCTAGTTTTTGAGCTGTGTTTCACTGATGGCATAATATAGTGTAGTTTGTGGAGGGGTAAGAAAGTAGCGCTAAAAAGGTATACCACTGAGAATAAACTTAGAGGATTTACTTTTCCACAACAATTCAAAGCACACATTCCTAACACGCATATATTCTTTGGATGGGGGCCAGGAAGGGCACTGATCTAGTGTTTATTGCCTTGGCCTTTAGGTACTTTATTTGTATCCAGAAGTAGTAATTTTGAAGTGAGCTGAAGAAAGCTATAGCTCAGAAAATACAGAGCAACAAAGAACAAACATGGAGTATGTCTACACTGGAAACTTCAAAGCACTGCCGCAGGAGCGTTCCCGCAACAGCGCTTTGAAGTGCGAGTGTGGTCACGTGCAAGCTGGGAGAGAGCTCTCCCAGCGCTCCTGGTAATCCACCTCCATGAGGGGATTAGCTTCAAGCGCTGGGAGCCTGTCTACACTAGCGCTTTAAAGCGCTCAGACTTGCTGCTCTCAGGGGTGATTTTTCACACCCCTGAGCCAGCAAGTTAGAGTGCTGTAAAATGTAAGTGTAGACAAGCCCATGAAGTGGACACCTTGAAAGAAATTGCCTCCTATTTGCCAGAAACATTGCTAAAGAAATTTAATGTGTAATAAAGCCTAATGGTGGATGTACATAATATTGAATAGAATGACTGACCAGAATTCTGTCATTTACTTCACTTTACTTTTTGGTGTAACTGAAGTCAGGTGTATGATTACAAGGTTTTTCTCTGTCACCAATTAAATTGTTAGTTGATGTTTGGCTATCTTTAATTTCTTACACTTGTGCTCCAGATTAACATGGAGAGGACACAATATTTTTGTTACAATGATTCCTGAGATTCAGAGACTGCAGCTGTTCTCTTGAGGAATTGTTTGCTTCTCTGTGGACTCTCCTCCTGGTCAGTTATGTGATAAGAATTTGAATAATTTTGCTGCAACTGCTTTTAATGTAAAAAGCCTGACCTTAGGATATTTTATCCAGCTGGTTTTTTTTTGCTTCCAGCGCTGTGTGACTTGAAGTCTTATCATGCAGTTGTGGAAAGCTATACTAATTATATAGGACTTTTTACAGAAGGTTGTTTTGAGGTTTTTCTAAAGTGTTCTCCGAGAGCCACTCAGTGGGAGTCCATGGTACTCAGCATTTCACAGGATACATGTGTGTTTTATGGAGCTAATGTACATTAAGTGCTGCCTGGCAAGTTTCTAATATGATCCCTAGTGTGCAAAATTTGATCATCCAGGTTTTTGTAGAGACATCAGTTGAACGCTATCTTTCATTCTGTTGTTTTCAGAGTTTGGAAAGAGAAATACAGAAGTAGAATTCATATGAATGAAATGCTAATGAATTTAAGTTGAGATAATCCTGTTTTAAAAATAAGTACAAAGATAACGCTAGTGAATTTCCCAGTCTTTGAACGGTAAAGGGGCCAAGAAGTCTCTTTTTTTTTTTTTTTTAAATATTGAGAAAACACGAGGATACATAAGATAAAATCCAGATATTTATTCAGTTTCCTTAGGTTTACTGAGAAGTACCCTTCATTTGTCTCGCAATAGAACTCAAGTTTTTACATTGGAATGTGAATTACTATTTGACATTAGGTTAGGATCCCGTAGTAGTGTAAATCCCCAAAGAAGAACACTTCAGTTATAATGCATTCCAAACAGATATCCTGGACATTTTACAGTTCTATTAACGTATTCCCAAAGGGAAAATTAAGGGGGAGGGAGCCCTCCTAAAGTACTAAAATCCATGTCAGAAACACTTTTTGAACAGATACATTAACCTTGTTTGAAGAATTATGTTAGCATCCAACCTCGAATTTGATTAGGTGACTTGCTCTTACCAACTGTCATTACTGGGAAGTTGTTAAGAATTTTTCTTCTCTTGGGGGAGAGGTTGTAAGAACACATTTGAAAACGAAGTGCTTTAAAACTGAATAAAGATGTATAACATTACAAGGTAAAAGGAAGTGGCATTATTGCTCTTGTACACTAAAGTCCTGGAAAATGAATACAAAGTGTAATGCAGTATGTAAATAGCATTAAGAAACCTGAGTGGAGCATCATGACCTTGGGTAGATTCACAATTAATTAAGCATAGAGATGTGTGAAACAAACAGTGCCCATGAACTTCAAGACTGTATGTCTTTATTTGAGGCAGATTAGTTAAAGTTTGAGGTTGGCAGCTCAAGGAAGACCTTTCTGTCTATATATATATATATATATATATATATATATATATATATATATATATATTTGAATGCAATGCAATATATATATATATATATATGTATAAAATATAGTATCTTGATGCTTATATATATATATAATATAGTATCTTGATGCTTTTATTTCTGGACAGTGAGCCCAGTGATTCACCATATTGAATCTGGATGCCCAGTTAATGATTCACGTACACCCTGCTTGGCAGAAACATTATTCTTTAATCCTGTGAACATTTGTAAACAACATGACTATTTTTAATATATACTCTGTTCTGTAGTAGTGAGGGGGGAGGGAATAGAAGCCAGTCACTTCTAATGTCTGTATCTGCAGTAAAAAAAAATGCTTGGTGTACTGCGCTAGCAATCTCATGCATAATATTAGCCAAAAGCATTTTTGGCTAGCACTTGAGTAATAAAATTAGCAAATACATTACTTACAGCTGATGAAGAGGAATAATCTCCTCATGGAACCTTCAGTGAACTGCTGTTCTATCCAGACTAATTACTTGCTCTCATAGTCAGGTCAAGAAACTGGTACTTCAGTATTAACAGCAAGATGTGGGAGTTGGAAGGGGGTTTATTTTTCCAATTGGCTACTGGCTATTCTGCTGCTCTGGAGGGCAGCTAGTATGGCCTACTATGACTATGGCTTTCTCTGCCTATATGAACTGTACATGGCTGGTTAAAAATATAAAATATCAAGGCCCCAGAAACCATTTTTTTATTTATTTTTTTTAAATAAAAAATAAAGTGTTAGGACCTGATCCAAGAGGGGCTGGGCACCAGCAATTCCCATTAAATTACAAAGCTAACAAAAACATACATACAGTGCTATTTACATAGTTGTGTACCTGTGTAGGTAAAGGCAGTGCTCTTGCCGGGAGTTGCCACCTTGCTGTAATGTATAATCCAGTTGAGATGTGTACAGTTAAAGCTAGATTTTTGAAAACTATATGTTCAGAGCACAGTTGTGACATCAGTGTACAAAATTGTGCACGTTCAAATTAGAATTAACATCTGATATGCATAGTGCATTCACTCTGGAAAAAATGCTAAATTGTTCACACCTAATTATCGCTTAGCACATACTTTTCCATGCATCTATTACTTAGGCCACGTCTACACTACAGCATAAAATCGAAATTATTAAAACCGGTTTTATAAAACTGGTTTTATAAAATCGATTTTACGCGTCCACACTAGGGCACATTAATTCGGTGGTGTGCGTCCATAGTCCTAGGCTACCATTGATTTCCGGAGCGGTGCACTCTGGGTAGCTCAGTAAAAGAATGAGACCAATAACTTCGATTTCCGTCCACACTAACCCTAAATTGATATAGTAATATCGATTTTAGGGTTACTCCTCTCGTTGGGGAGGAGTACAGAAATCGATTTTAAGAGCCCTTAAAATCGATTTAAAGTGCCTTGTAGTGTGGACGGGTACAGCGTTAAATCGATTTAACGCTGTTTAAATCGATTTAACGCTGTAGTGTGGACCAGGCCTTAGTTATGTTGAAATTGGACGTGTGCCCTTAGATGGCCACATCCCAGCTATATCCACATTAGGGCTGTCAAGCGATTAAAAAAATTAATTGCGCGATTAATTGTGCTGTTAAACAACAATATAATACCATTTATTTTAAATATTTTTGGATGTTTACTACATTTTAAAATATATTAATTTCAATTACAACACAGAATACAAAGTGTACAGTGCTCACTTTATATTTTTGATTACAAATATTTGCACTGTAAAAAACAAATGTATTTTTCAATTCTCCTTATACAAGTACTGTAGTGCAATCTCTTTATCATGAAAGTTGAACTTACAAATATAGAATTATGTAACAAAAAACCCTGCATTCAAAAATAAAACAGTCTAAAATTTTAGAGCCTACAAGTCCACTCAGTCCTATTTCTTGATCAGCCAGTCACTCAGACAAACAAAGTTGGTTACAATTTGTAGGAGATAATGCTGCCTGCTTCTTGTTTACAATGTCAACTGAAAGTGAGATCAGGTATTCGCATGGCACTGTTGTAGCTGGTGTCGCAAGATATTTATGTGCTAGATGCGCTAAAGATTTATATGTTCCTTCGTGCTTCAACCACCATTCCAGAGAACATACTTCCATGCTGACGTTGGGTTCTGCTTGATAACGATCCAAAGCAGTGCGGATGGACGCATGTTCATTTTCATCATTTGAGTCAGATGCCACCAGCAGAAGGTTCATTTTCTTTTTTGGTGGTTTGGGTTCTGTAGTTTCCGCATTGGAGGGGCATACAAACTTTTAGCATATCTGGCATGTAAATACCTTGCAATGCCAGCTACAAAAGTGCCATGGGAATGCCTGTTCTCACTTTCAGGTGACATTGTAAATAAGAAGCAGGCAACAGTATCTCCCATCAATGTAAACAAATGTATTTGTCTTAGTAATTGGCAGAATAAGACATAGGACTGGGTGGACTTGTAGGTGCTAAAGTTTTACACTTTTGTTTTTGAGTGAAGTTATGTAACCAGAAAAAAAAATCTGCATTTGTAAGTTGCCCTTTCACAATAAAGATATTGCACTTCAGTACTTGTATGAGGTGAATTGAAAAATGCTGTTTTGTTTATCATTTTTACAGTGCATATATTTGTAATAAAAAATATTTTAAAATGAGCACTGTGCCCTTTGTATTCTATGTTGTAATTGAAATCAATATTGAAAATGTAGAAAAGCATCCAAAAATATTTAATACATTTCAGTTGGTATATTTATTGTTATAAGTGCGATTAATTTTGTTGTTAGTTGTGTGAGTTAACTGCGATTAATTTACAGCCCTAATCCACGTCATTTGGCTCTCTTGGGCATGCAGTAGGATTTGCATGTTTAAGTGACACCTACTGACAAAATCTTTTTATATGCACAACTGTGCATTTTTTTAGTGTGATTCAGGCACATCTCTATGAAAATGTAGCCATCCTATCAGTCCTTTTGTAAAAGGACATTGTCAGCCTGCAGGGAGTACTATCCCCTGAGCCAAGAGGCAACAGTGACCTTATCATGCGTGTGTTTTGTCCAGAAACCTAGTCACTGAGTATATCTACACTGCAATTAAAAACCTGCAGCTGGCCTGTTTCAGCTGACTCCCACTCGCCAGGCTCGAGTGCTGCAGGGCTATTTAACTGCAGTGTAGATGTCCAGACTCGAGCAGGAGCCTGGGGTCTAGGACACTGATTGGTACGAGGGTCCTAGGACTCAAGATCTCCCACCTCTCAGGGTCTGGAATCCAGGCTTCCACTTGAGTCTGGATGTCTACAATGCAGTTAAACAGCCCCATAGTCTGAGCCTCACGGGCATCTCATTGCAGTGTAGACATACCCATCGTGTATTTTTTGTGTGATGGAGGTTTTATTCTAGTGGGAGGTTTTTACTTAGTGGAATTTATAAACTCATGAGAGCAATTTACTAAAAACATTGTTCCTTGAATTTTATATTGGTTCCTTGTTGAATGCTGCAATGTTTATTTTAATCTCTTAAATTGGACTTCAGTACTGATATCAGTAATGCCTTCCTGAAGAACACATTTGCCAATTTCATTAAACCAGAGGGGAAAAATCCTCTGTCCTGTACTTGTTTGGATTGACTGGACTGTGGGGGAGTCTCAAACAAGTCTTGGCTCATGGCATAGCTGGACTTCCCCCACCCCTCTGTTGCATGTCCTCTATCGTCCTCTGCTTCCTCCTTTGCTGCCTCCTTGTCCTCGCTGTTCACACCAGGAGCCTGGAGCTCAGGCTCCTCAGAGAGTTCCATGGTGGCGATAGTCTCCACCAAAGATGGCATGCGGCTCTTTGTAAAAGCAGCAGGTCTGCAGCTCAGCACCGGATTGACTATTGGCCTTCTTGATATTCTGATATGCCTGATACAGTTCCTTCGCTGCTGCTGGTCCCTGTTGTATCCCTTCTCCTGCATCCCCCAAGCAATCTGTGAACAATTGATCACAATCCTCTTTACAACAGCCCTTAACTTATTCAAAGACTGTTAGTAGGTCCACTCTCAGTCTTCTTTTCTCAAGACTAAATTTACCCAGGTTTTTTTAACCTTTCCTCATAGGTTATGTTTTCCAAACCAGTGATCATTTTTGTTGCTCTCTTCTGGACTTTCCAATTTGTCACCATGTTTCCTAAAGCGTGGCACACAGAATTGAGACACAGTACTCCAGCTGAGGCCTCACCAGTGCTTAGTAGAGTGGGACAGTTACCTCCTGTGTCTTACATATGACACTCCTGTTAATACCCTCCTGAATATTAGTCTTTTTGGCAACTGCAGTACATTGTTGACTCATATTCAGTTTGTGATTCACTACAACCCCAGATCCTTTTCAGCACTACTACCACCTTAGCCAGTTATTCCCCATTTTGTAGTGGTGCATTTGATTTTTCCCTTCCTAAGTGAAGTACTTTCCATTTATCTTTACTGAGTTTCATCTTGTTTTATTTCAGACCAACTCTCCAATTTGTCAAGATCATCTTGAATTCTAATCCTGTCCTCCAAGGTGCTTGCAAGGGGGGAGGGATAGCTCAGTGGTTTGAGCATTGGCCTGCTAAACCCAAGGTTGTGAGTTTAATCTCTGAGGGGGCCATTTAGGGAACTGGGATAAAAAAAATGTCTGGGGATTTGTCCTGCTTTGAGCAGAGGGTTAGACTAGATGATCTCCTGAGGTCCCTTCCAACCCTGATACTCTACAATTCTAAGCCCTCCTAGTTTGTTGTCATCTGCAGATTTTATAAGCATGCTCTCCACTCCATTATCAAAGCCATAAATGAATACAATAAATAGTACTGGATCCAGGAGTGACCCCACTAGATACATCCTCCCAGTTTTGACAGCAGACCAGTGATATTTATATAGCTTGTATTCTTTTTAAACTACATCAACAATAAGTATGCCACTGGCACAGGACACTGGACTAGATGACAACCATTACTGTTCTGGGATGGCAATATTTACACTACTTTGAAAGGCCTACTAATTGCATTGCTTAAACTAACGGAATCCTATACATAAGGAATCCTGTACATGCTCCTATTAGGTGCTGTGTTATTTTGTTTTGTTGTCATTTTGAAAAAGAAGTTTTACATGTTTATGGAGAAAGAGAGAATTCATTGATGCACAGCTATTCAAAGAAAACTTGTTAACCTCTGAATTAGCATCTGCCAGGGAAGGGGAAATAGAAAGATAACATACAAGCATTACTGGGGGCAGTAAGTCAAAGATGATTCTTTTCTTCCTGGGGCCTGAATTGAGGATCATCTGATCCAGAAGCAATAGGCTCCATCACTGCTGCTTTTCTCTCCTACTCCTTTCTGTTTTTCTGGCTTGTAAGAGGAGTGGGAGCTTCTGTCTGTCAATGAGCCCAGCTGAGGAGTTTTCCATTCTCTCTCTTCTTTCTTTCTTAGTGTAGTTAGGGTGTTGCCGTGGTCATGTAGACACTGCAGGTTACTTACATCGGCTGTTGGCTGTCATTCTTGTCAGTTTCATGGCTGGAGCTGTGACACTAACAAGAAAACTGCTCACAGCTTGGGCTGTCACCCTGGGATGGGTGGGGAGCTCCAGCTAGAGCCTGGCTGCCCCCAGGCTTCCTTCTCCCAGCTGAGCTGTGCCTGCCTTGCTTGGAGCCAAGCTGTGCCAAGGTTCCCTGCTCCGCACTGGGAGTCTGGCAGCCGCCCAGGCTCTCAGCAGACGGTGGGGAGCGCTGAGCTAAGAGCCTGGGGGCAGCCAGGCTCTCAGCGGGGAGCTGTGTGTGGAGCTCAGAGTGGACTCTCAGCCCCCCACACTGCCCCTCTCAAGTCAGTGGAAGCACTCCTAGTAAAGACACACACCACCACCAGAAGGAGAGTAGTGTGGACATGAACCACCATATGCATAGACAATCGGTGCATCCCTATACTGAGGGGGGGCCCCACAATTTAAAGGAGAGAACATGTGATTTGTCCCATGTGTCCTTCGTCCAGTGACCCCTGCCCTGAACCCTTGCGCTCTCCCTGCCACACGTTACCTGCGGGAGCTCTGTTCTTCTCTCCCTGCACCTCCCCCCAGTACTTTTGGCCGCTCTCCCTGGCAGCCGGGCGGGAAGCAGGATGGAGCCGTTTCCGCCTGGCTGAGAGAGAGCGGTGTCCTGCTCCCTGCCTGGGCTCAGCTGCCGGGGACAGGGGCTGAGCAAGCGGGAACCCCCTCTCCCTCCTGCCATGTTTCTGGCTCGCTTGGCTCTTGTCCCCAATAATTGAGTGGTTGCTGCCCAGGCCCTGCTGCCAGGGATAGAGGCTGAATGAGTTGGAACCCCCGTCCTCCCCGGAATGCTCATCCCCTGTCCCTGGCCGCCAAGCTTGGGCAGGGAGCCAGAAATGAGGAGTCCACGGTGTGGGAGGGGGCTCCAGCCAGGCGCTCTCAGGCAGAAGTGGCTCCATCCCGCCCTCCACCCTGCTAACAGGGAGAACAGCCGAACGGGTGGAGGGGGTAGGTGAGAGGCGCAGGGAAAGGAGGACAGAGCCCCTCTCCCTCCCCATGCTGGCAGGCCAATGGAGGGGGGGCACATGATTCCCCACTCCATGTCCTCCCTACATGTTGCCTTTGACCATAGGTCAACTTACGGCATGTCTACATTACAGACTTGCATATCTTAACAAGAGAGTGCATCTTCATGTTTGGCCTAAAATACATATAGGAATAGGGTTTTTTGTTTGTTTCATGAGAGAATGCATGGGGCTTTTTTCATGTGTTGCCCTCAAGGGATTTCTAGGCCTATTACAGTTAAACCCATTTCAACAAAAGTGTCTGTATACATACATACATACACACTCAGATATTGACTTTAACAGGAGTTATGTAATTAACTCTTCCTGGGTTTGAAAGCCTTTTGTAATTTTTTTTTTTAAACATGCAACATCTCTTGAATGAAATGTTTACATCTACAATCTCTGTCTAGAAATGCCTTGTTATAAGTCATCACTGCATCTTACAAGCATTTGTTTGGAAATGATGAGCAGCCACACTTGCCAATAGAGAACAAACCATTATGTGCAGTTTATTAGTTTAATGCAAATGTGTTACATTAAAGTATTTTAAAATGGTTTGTATCAGTTGTGAAGTTTTCTAGGTAATTTTGTCATTTTCTGATTCTTATTTTCATCGGCCCTTTTCTATGTCAGTTCCATGCAGCTGGCATGATGCTCACTCTGAGTAGGTATAAATATACCTGCCTCCCAACTCCAGAGGCTGGAGCTTCTCCCTGCTGGGGAAATGTAGCTGGGGTATGAATTCCTGATTCTGGGTAGAGCTGGTTGAGAGAATCAGAAAATAAACTTCATGCCAGTCTTGTTTAAATTTTTCTGGCTTTTGTGAAATTGATTAATTTTTTTGAAAATCAGAGAAGTTTGACCAGCTAGATAGTTTATAAAAACCTGATAAATAGTTTGAAAATTATTTTATTATCAAAAGCAATTTTTGAATGAAAATTTTTGCCAAAAAATTGACATTTAAAATTTTTTTGGCAACTCTAATTCTGAGCATCTGAAATGGAAATCAAGCCGTTGTCTTAGTTTTACTTTGCATTACTCTATTCTCTCCTGATACACGTTACCATTGCTATTCTCTGTCTGGGAGGACTAAAATAAGCTTCCTTTCGACTTCTGTTAATGGTGCTAGTAGTAATCCCCTTTCTGGCCTGGGAGCTGAAAGCATTGCTGCTACAAGTCCTCCCTGCTTCCACCTGCTTGGGTCATAAGACAAAAAGAATAGGGTTATGAACCTTGGTTTGCACTTTAGTGCTGCATAACATTGCCTCCGTACCAGGTATTTATTTATTAGTTTAGTACTGTGCTGGGGAATGGACAGACATTCAAAGATGAGCAACTCTCCCTGCAGACAGATTACTATCTAAGGGCCAAACCATTATATGCTTCCTCACAGTGAGCACTCCACGGGTAGTACTGAATGATGCTATTACAACCTTGCTGTAAGAAATAAGGGAGGAAATCCTTTAGCGACTTTTAAGTGTCTGTCTGTCTGTCCTGTCCCATCCCTCCCCACCCCATCTTCTCCTTCTCACCTTAACTTTAATCCTCTCAATGTTCCAGACGAAAGAAAATTATTTCTTCTTCAGGTCATTAATTTGAATATTGAGTAAAACAATTTCTGACATGAATTTCCTAGCACTGATCATCTTATTATGAAATGTGCAATCTCTGTTGTTTTTGCTATCTAAACCAGTGTTTCATCTACTCAAACAGCTTGACCCCCTGTCACCATACCAGACATACTGATCTTAATCATGTTCATTACAGTAGTGCCTAATGACCATCCAAGAATGGGGCCCATTGTTCTAAGCAGTCTACAAACACAGGGTAGGAGTAGACTCTCCCACCTCAAAGAGCTTACCTCTAAATAGATAAGACAGGCACATGGTGAAGGAAGGGCTATAACACACAAGCAGAGTGAACAATATGATGGCAGCAAACATCATGTCGGTTCCACAACTTTCATCTTCTTGATTAAGTATTTACTAGTGCCTTGAAAAGTGTTCTAAATTCTAAAAGCTCATGCTCCAAAACGTCTGTTAGTCTATAAGGTGCCACAGGACTCTTTGCTGCTTCTAAATTCTAGTTGTCTCTTGGCAATAGCCTGTTTTTGTTCATTCTTTAAAGCTTATTAGTCCCCAGGCTTATTTTTATTTATATACGTGTGTGTGTGTGTATTATATATGTTTATATATAATATGGGCTAGGCTTGAAAGGTTAATTCTCATGTCTTGATCGTCTGTTCTGGCACAATCTTGATCTCCTTTTCTTGGGGAATTTGTATCCATTTCCTGCATCTGTCACCCAACCTTATTTGTGAATGGAGAATCCAGTAATTAATTTTGTTGTTGTTGTTAGCAATTAAGTATCCTCGCCAAATCTTGGAGGACCTATTGTCTCCTTCAGACGCAGTGTTCTCAGAAAAAGTATTACTTACCTCTTGAGCAATCTTCAATTCAATGATAAATATGTTTTGGTGACTCGGAGCTTTTTGAATGAAAAATGTTGCTGAACAACCCTGTAGTACAGCAAGAATGCTAGGCTCTGCCAATGATGATGGCCTCCAGCCAGGCAGGAGGCTAAAATGGGGAAAGCCTTCACTGCATACACTAAGATAAAGTATATACACTTATCTGTTTACTGTCAAACACAGATATTCCCTGTTGGGCATCAGAGCTTAGAGGTGACTTTCCTTGTGGCAAAGCCTTGTTGCTTATTGTAGAGCAGCTATCTGCCAGCTCAGGGCTTGTGGTAGTGGCCTAGGGATGGAACTAGGGGTGCTGTCACACTCCCTGGCTTGAAGTGGTTTCCATTATATATAGGGTTTACAGTTTGGTTCCATGGCTCTTAGCACTCGCACTATATAAATTGTTCCAGCAACCCTGGATAGTGGGAATGAGAGATAGATCTGGTGATTACCATTGTTTGGTTATGCAATCCACTGTCACTGCTTGTAGCTGTGGAGTCTGGAAAGTCCACAAACACCTGTTCCTCTCTGTACACCACCAAACATGGAAGACAACTTCTCCACCCCCTCATACTGAGTCCATACTTTACATGAGATGCTGACCTGGTGGCTGCTTAAGTGCCTTAGTTTTTACGTTAGAAACATTGAATGTCACAGGTATGTAGCAGACCACTTAAATCTCCTTGCTTAATGTTTTAACAGGTAACAGTATTTTTAAAAGCAGGTTTTTCCCCCTTGTTTTCTTTTTTCAGCCACAGCCAATGCTAAAGAAAAGGTGCGCTGCACTGAGAGTGTTTGAATTCTCTGAAGAGAATACATAGAATGTAAAGAATGACGTGTGGCTGGGACTGATCTGTTCCCTTGTGACTTCTGTGCACACTGCCCCAAGCTTGTGTTTCTTATTAAAGTCTGGCCGCTGGCTGTAATGTTAGCTTAAAACGCAATCATCAGCTAGATTTCTAAAACCATAATGCAACTTAAAGTATTTGGCTCAGTGAAAAGAAAATAATCAGCAGCTAAGGGCCTGATCCAACTCCCATTGCACTCAGTGGGAATCTTTTTGTTGGCCTCAGTGGGAGCTGGATTGATTTCTCTGTCTAAAAGAATGTTTTGGCTCTGAAATTACCATTGGTTACTGCACCAGGCAGATTTTTTTGCCTCATTTCTGCCTTTTCAGTTCATAAAATTTTGACTTTAAATGAGGGAGTAAATCCTCAGGAGTTGTAAATCAGTTTAGCTCCAAGAACTGTTCTATTATTTTCCGAGAACCTCTCTACTCTATGGTAGCATGTAATCTATCACTCCCACAAAAAAGAATTGGATTTTATTATCTGTGCTGCAAGTCCCTGAGATGTGGTCTCCATTTGCATAGACATGCTATAGTTTCATGAATCAACATGATAGATGAGGGGTGGGCAAACTACGGCCCGCAAGCCATGTCCGGCCCACCCGACCTTTCAATTCGATCCTCAAACTACCGCTGGGGAGTGGGGTCTGGGGTTTGCCCCAATCTGCGTATGCCATGGTTCCGTGCAGTTCCCAGAAGCAGCATCATGTCCCCCCTCCGGCTCCTACACATAGGGGCAACCAGGGGGCTCCGCAAGCTGCCCCCGCCCCTACCTTCAGCTGTGCAGCTCCCATTGGCTGAGAACCAATTTGTTATATTAACACCCCCCACCTCCCATGTAGACAGTGCTATGTTGGTGGGAGAGCTTCTCCCACTGACGTAGCTACCGCCTCTTAAGGAGGTGGATTAACTGTGCCAACAGGAGAGTTCTCTCCTGTCGTCTTAGCGCTGCTTTAGTGCTACAGCAGTGCAACTGCATCCGTGCAGCTGTGCTGATGCAGCATTTTAAGTGTAGATTTACCCCAATTTAAGTGCAGAGTTGAGATTAGAACCCAGGAATCCTGAGTTTATCAAAGCACATATAGTATTAAACTCCAACTCTCAGCTGCTTGCTTCGAACGCTACTCTCTTGGCTACCGCAAATGTACAGCAGTCCTCCTAGGTAAGTAGCTCTTCTTGCGGCCACAGCCTTCTGGGCTGTGATATAGGGCAGGGGGCGCAAAGCAGCAGCCTCTCCCCTTTTGTTATTCCTGGATGCACTGCCTTGGTGTTGGCTGCTGGGGCTGCAAGCAAGGGTTGGGCCCTGTCCCCGCTCTGGAGACAGCTGGGGCACAATGCTGGAGGAGCAGGCATCTGGTGAGTTCCCCACCTTTCCAGAGGAGGTTGCGTTCAGGCTTTGGGCTTCACCCTTGGGGTAGCAGGTCCCAGCTGCAGGGCTTCAGGCTCTGGCTGCACAGCAATGGGCCCCGGGCTCTGGCTGCGCAGCTTTGGGCTCCATCCCCATCCCCCAGTCACGGACCTTCAGGCTCTGTCCCCCCACCCCCACCCCAAGAGGCCACTCTGAGGCCGCCAAAAAATTTGTCCTGAGAACCCCTGTTCTAAACAGACCCAACTTCTTGTTGTCTTGCAGAGGGGAGAAGAGACATGGGGAAAGCTTACAGGATATGATGGCTGGACAATGTTTATACTAAATGAACCTCCTGGCTTTTTAGCAGGGTTTGCCATTGAAACAGTACCTGTGCCAACATGTATGATGAGTTTTACCTGAATTTTCCTAGGATATGTGTGTGATTCTTGTTTTCTTAGTCTATGTTGTTTATATGAGTTTGTTTATAGCAGCAACATTTGAATTGCTTTTTAAAAATTTGCACTAATGTAGAACTATAGCAAATGAGAAAATAAAATTAAAGAACTGTAGCTACCAGAATTTCTAGCTGTCATTTGGCATACCACAGAACAATGCAGTCCATTTCGGGTGTGGAGTATCAAATACCGTGCCAGAATTTGAGTATCTAAAAAAACAAAACAAAAGTCACTTAACTCACACAAATATTTTTAAAACATACGAGTCCAATTGGTCGTAATCAGTCCTGATTTGGTATGAATTGTATAATATATTGTTTTAAATATAAAAAGTCCTGTTGATCCCTAGACTAAGAGATCATTCTTGATTGTTGTCTGACTGTATGCTTTACCTCTTACTCTGCTTTTAATTTTATTTAGGAGATGGCTGTACGAGCTCTGAAGCAGACAGGCAGCAGAAGCATTGAAGCAGCTTTGGAGTACATTAGTAAGATGGGCTATCTGGATCCTAGAAATGAACAGATAGTACGTGTGATTAAGCAGACCTCGCCGGGTAAGCATAATTTCCTTTAAATTAAGCATCTCTTTCTTGCAATATATTTATTTTGAAAGTGAATGTGTTGCTGGTGAAAAGAGCTGAATTGACAGTAGGGGGCAGGAGTTTTCTGTTCACAGGAACTGCAACACTAACTTCTCCACTCAGTGCTGCCGGTGTGCCTCAACCCTGTTCTATGTAGTCCACTTTAAGGAGAAAGAGGGCAAGGCCCTGCATGCGCCACAGCAAACTGGACATACTTTCTGTGGCAAGGTCCCTAGATTCAACAGGAGTCTGGTCTCACAGACTGGAAATGCCCAGCAACTTCATGGATTCAATAGAACTGAAGGCCAGAAGGGACCGTTAGATCATCTGCTCAGACCGCCTGTATATCACAGGCCATTAACTTTCACAGTAACTTGTTTGACTAAATTATAACTTGTTTGGCTAAAACATATCTTCCAGAAAGGCATCCAGTCTTAATTTGAAGACATCAAGAGATATAGTATCACCTTTCTTGGTAGTTTATTCCAGTGGTTAATCACTCTCACGATTAAAAATCTATGCCTAATTTACAGAGGTAAAATCACCTCCTACTCCCAGGCTTACTCTACTCAGCCGAGTTTTGCCGCCATAGCTATGTTGGCTAACAGTGTGAAAAAAATCACCCCTGCAGCAGACACGTAGTTATGTTGGCAAACCCCTGGTGTAGTAACACCTGTGCCACCAGAAGGGTGCTTTGGTAGGCATAGCTAATGTCATTCAGGAAGGTAGGGTAGCTATGCCAGCAGAACTCCTATGTGCTTACACTACATTTCTACTAGCGGGCTCTGCCAGCATAGCTATACCAGCAAAGACTGTGTAGTGTCCACGAGGCTACTCACTCCTGTTTACATTTCCAAGGACTGCATTAGCCCTTTTTGCCACAGCATCGCATTGGGAACGCATTCTCATTCCTTCTTCTCTGTGATCCCTACATTCTTTTCAGAGCCTCTGCTTTCCAGGACACAGGTCCCATTCTGCGAATATGGCCTGCGTTCCTTGTTCCTAGATGTGTAACGCTGCAGATGGCGTTATTAAAGTGCATTTTATTTGAATGGGCCCAACTACCAAGAAATCCATTTCCTCTCTGCTGGAGCTGGTTGGGAATTTTTTTGACAAAATATTTTTTTGTTGGAAGATTCCAATTCATTGAAACAAACTTTTTTGCAGGAATGTGCTAGTTTCAACAAAACTTTCATTGGGAGGATTTCTCAGGTCCGGGATGGAATTTCTGATCAGAGAGAGAGAGAGAGACCCACCCACTCCAGAGTAACCAATAGCCTGGTAGAAAAATGAATAGACATCCTCTAAGTCAGTGGTTCTCAACCAGGGGTACGTGTAGCCCTGGGGGTACACAGAGGTCTTCCAGGTAGTATACCAACTGATCTAGTTAGTTGCCTAGTTTTACAACAGGCTACATAAAAAGCACTAGCAAAGTCACTACAAACTAACATTTGATACAGACAAAATGAAAAGTAAGCAATTGTTCAGTAGTTGTGTGCTGTGACCCTTTTTTGTATTTTCGTTTGATTTTGTAAGCAAGTGGTTTTTCAGTGAGGTGAAACTTGGAGTTAGGCAAGACAAATCCGACTCCCGACAAGGGTACAGGAGTCTGGAAAGATTGAGAATCACTGATCTAAGTAATTCGACCTATGGGATCGGATAGCATTGTCATTACCGGGATAGGGGAAGTGAAGTGGGATGGGCTTAACAGCAACCTTGGGATGACCACTTCTCTGGCCAGAGGTGGGTTTTTATATGTTACGGGTAACTGGTAAAGTTGTACGGTCTCGTCTGTATTGGAAAACTTGTACCTAACTATTTAACAAAATCAATTTAAAATCAGTTTAGTTACAGTGGCACAACCCCCTAATGTAGATGCACTTAAGCTGATTTAGCTTAATGCAGTAACTTCCCTCACCATCTCTCCCCGTTCCAGATCCCAATAAGGGCTCTGTGCTGGGGAGGGAGTTAAGCCTGGGCAAGTCTAATGAGGAGTGGCTGGGAAGAGGGAAAGCTGGAAGAAGGGAAAGGCCCATGGAGGTTACTTGCAAAAGCTGGGGACAAAGCCATTTCTCCTGTTGGGGGTGATAGTGGCTACCAGGGACTGCACTCTATGAGGGAGTAGGGTATGGAGGAGCTGCTCTGGGTTCTGCCATGTGTGGGGATGGGCCCCGCTGCCTTTTCTACAAATCCTGCACTTTCAGGGGAACAGTGTAGGGGAGTGATGGGGAAGTAGAGTACTTGTAGAGATTTCGTAGCCCAGGCCCCCTTCCAGGTGTTTTGTATGGGAGATGATAATCTGGCAAACAGATTGGTAACTGCCAGGGTTCCTCTCTCCTTTTTTGGACTTGGGCGCAAGGCATGTGTAGACAGGGCCTCAGATAAGCATTAGGAAGAATTTAAAATAATAATTACAGGATTATTTAATAACCATGTTTTCCTTATATGTAGGGTGGACTTTTTTCTTTCAAATATATTAAAATCCTTATCCCCTGAATGCACATATTCCCTTTGGTAGGTCAGTTCACATTTTTGAAACCCAGTTCTTGCAATCTTTCCTGCCTAAAGGTTCTAGTTATCCAGCTGTTTTTCATTTTCTTTTGCTTTTACTTCTTGATCACATCCTGGTCTCATTTAAACAGAATGCCAGACTATGGAGATTTCAGGATCAAATCACTACTGCAACTATTTAAAGCCCTTTTCTTTTAAGTTCTGTTTAAACCTTCACTTTGTTATCCTCAAAAAAGCCAAACTCAGGTGGCTTGTGATTGGCATGTGTCTGTTTGACATGCCAGAAAAACATTTTGATTTCTGGTTGTGTAGGCCTCCTGCAATTGATTAGATGGCATACGAGCTTTGCTGGAAGCATTTAGATTCCCAGTGTGAGCGTTTAAATCCTTGCTTCAGAGATTTCCAGTTACGGTCTATGGCATGTACGTTTTCAAATCCTTTTCCTTTCTTCATATGGTTTTAACTTTTAATGTTAAAATTGGTAGCACATTTTTAGCATTCAACTGAGAGCCAAATGGAGCCTATCTGACATCAGCTGTGGATGAGACTGAAAGAATCAGTGTTCTCTATGGTCGTAGTTAGTGGACGCTACAAAATACACTAAGACGTAAACTCTTCCAGATGAAACATATGCAGCCTCAAATTTTGCCTTTCTAGATAGGACAATGTGGGCAAAAATCATTTCTGGTGAGTCATATACCTCCACAGACCCAAACACTTCTCAGTCTGATCAGATTCACTGTCCCAGGTAATGTAAATTACGTCTCTGTACCAGCAAGTCCCCATGCACAACTCCAAAGCAGGACAGTAATGTTCACACTGTTGCTTTTCTTCAGGGTTCCTGATGGGGAAGCAGCTTCAGTTTGCAGTCAATGCTCCCTATGTGCCGTGCCAGCAGAGATGCTGAGTGGATATACTGCATCAGTGCCTCTGCAAGCCACATTCCCTTCCAGACCAGTGCCAGCCACTCTTCTGGCTGTGCTGCCCCAGCACAACCCCACTTCTACATGGGAGATTTCTGCTTCCACATCCATATGTATCCCTGTAGACTTTCTCCAAGGGATAATTGTTTACTCCTGGGGGAATTCTGTGCCACTGCACATGTGCAGAATTGTATATCCCCCGCAGATTTCTTTGCTCCCCTTCGGAGAAATGACTTTCTGGTGGGAAAGCCACAAGAGTGGTCGTGCGACCCTCCCCAGCAGTATGTTTCCAGTGCCCAGGGCAGCCAGCGGAGAGGTAAAATACTGTGGGACAGGGGATGGGACTAGGGAAGACCCAGCTGGTGGCTCCTACCTTGCGCTGGGCTCAGCAGCTAGTTCCAGCTGGGCTGGAGAGGACCGGACTTCCTCATCCCCTGCACAGCAGCCGGGGCTATGTCAGACCCACCCCCAGATTTCTCCCCTGGCTATAGGAAGCTCTGCAAACTCATCCTTCCCCTCTCCTCCCTCACGCTTCCTGCACCCATCGCTCGTCAGCTGCAGGGGGAGGGATCACTGTACAGGAGGCTACTCTCCCATCCCCTCAACCCCTGTGCATCCAGACCCCCTCGTACCCAGACCCTCCCACTGAGCCTCCCACCCAGAACCCTCCCTGGCGAGCCCCACTCCCCCTACACCTGGACTGGCCCGATGAGCCACCCATACCTGGATCCCCACCCTACCGAGCCCCAACCAGCTGCACCTGGATCCCTGCCCCACTTACCCAGCATCTGGACCCCCCTGCTGAGCCCCCCCCAACTGCCTGCCAAGCTCTATCCTCCCCACACCCAGACCGCTGAACCCCAATCACCTTCACCTGGACCCCTTGCAGAGTCCCATTACCATGGCACACAGAACCCCCCTGTGCATCCAGATCCCGCCCTTCACCCACATTGCCCCACACAGAACCCTCTCAACCCACACCTGGATCCTCCCACACTAAGCCTCTCCACACTTGGATCCTGCCTTGCTGAGCCTGCCTGCCCATACCTGGTGCACCTGTCACAGAGGGGCAGGGCCCTGGGGTGTTTCTGGGGCAGGTCCTATCCTTACACTGTGTCAGCATTGAGTGCAGCCTCAGCGCTGAGTCTGTGTCCCAGGGTGGAGGGTGGGGAGGCTGCAGGGTGATCTCCCACCTCTACACAGCCGGTGGCCTGTGCTCCCAAATGCCATGCTGGAGCCTCCACATTTATTTGACAAATAAAATTTGCAGAATTTTAAAATATTGTTTGCAGAATTTTTTTTTTTTTTGCGCTGAATGTTCTCAGAAGTAATAACTGGCACTGACATAAGCCACAGTAAATCCTTGATGAATCTGGCCCTGCATTTTAACACGCACCCTGCCCCCCCCAAAAAAACCCAACCCAGCTGCATGTAATAGGAGACTTAATTTTATAAAATAATGAAATGTTGGCCAATTTTATTAGGTAGTGCACTGTTTTGAATGTAAGCACTGTGGGGTAGAGGCTGCTTCTTCATATGTGTTATATGCATGTAGATGTATATCTATACACACACATTCGTGTGTGTTGCACCTAGCACAATTTGGACCATATTGTAATACAGATAAGTAATGGTAGTAATGTTTGATTTCTGCTAGCCTGTTACTATTCTCTTTTCCCATTGGTGCAGCACCCCTAGACAGCAGCATTTCAAGTTCTCCAGAGCTCAGATCTGCTGCTCCCAGCTCTTTGTGATTCATGACTCTGATACTGTTTCAACTTTTAAATCCAAGCTGATGATATCATAACTAAAATATTTGAGCTTCTATTTTCATGATTTGGTAAAACTACTGGTGATTCATTTGGTGAAAAGTGCTATAGACTGCAGTTGATTATTAATAATAATACTTAGTACTTCAAATGGTCAGAGAGCTTAATCTAGTTTGGTTTGATTTTGGCAACACAGATGCAATACAAAAATATTTGTTTGTGTATAGATGAATGGATTATGTAATATAATTTGTTCAGATGAATTGTTTCCTAACATTCTTTTGTCTTTTTATAAAGGAAAGGGTATTGTGCCAAATAACGTAGCCCGCAGGCCAAGCTTTGAAGGATCAAATGAGTCTTTTCCGTCCTATCATCAGATCAGTAATACAGCCTATGAAGGGACAAACTTTGGAACAGAAGGTGCAAATATGCTTAGTGAGGTTCCGAGGACATACATGGACTATTTACTCTCTGCTTCGCAGTCTGCAGCCATGAATGCTGCAGTACAAAGACCTTCAGGAGTAGGCTCTCACAGCACACCTGGGAGCCATCAACAAAAGACATATTCTGCAAATATGGACTCTCCTGTGATTAATTATCCAGTGACTAATCACAATAGCCAAGCTTTACAGCTGCAGGCCACTCATGGCTCAAACGGCCCACATTACAGCAGGCAGCATATGATGGTGCAGGGAGAACCTATGGGGTATGGTGTTCAGCGAAGTCCCTCTTTCCAAAATAAAATGCAGCAGGAGGGAGGATATGCAAATCTTCCAAATAAAGGGACAGTTCAAAATAACTCTGGTCATGCATTTCAGCAGGCACCAGCCAGTCTGTATATACATACTCATCACAAACAAACAAGCCCTTCCTCTCACCAGATGCATGTGATAGCCAGAGGTCCAGCATTTGCTAATGACTTTTCAGACAGCCCACCACAGAATCTAATAGCTCCATCTAGAAATAGCTTGAACATGGACCTGTATGACATGAATAATCCTCAAGTTCAGCAGTGGCAAACGGCAGCACCGTCACACCGTGATTCTTTACAAAACCCAGGGATAGAAACATCCCCACGGCAACATGTATCCTTCAGACCAGACGCCTCAGTGCCAAGCAGAACTAACTCCTTTAACAACCACCAGCAGCAGCAGCAAGTGCCGGTATCTATAAGACAGGTTCCTCCAGGAAAACCTGATCCTTCAATTACATCTCCAAATACCATCACAGCAGTCACATCTGCTCATATTCTCCAACCAGTGAAGAGCATGAGAGTGATGAGACCTGAGCCTCAAACAGCTGTGGGGCCTTCCCACCCTGGCTGGCTACCTGCACAAGCCCCACCTGTGGACAGCCTAGAGATCATTGAACAGCACCCACTTCCTGTTGGAGGAGCTAATGCCTACCAACTAGATGTTGATTACAGTAATCAGGAGCCCAGGTGTCCTCCACCACCATATCCTAAGCATCTGTTACTTCCTGGTAGCTCTGAGCAATTTGATATAAACTGTTTGTGCGTGAGTGTAGAACAGACCCTCCGGGGGGTCCCCAATTCAACGTGCAATAAAGCTGAGGAAAATAGTGAAAGAAATGACAAAAGCAGCAAAAATGCTAAAGTTGAAAAAACAAGCAAGGATAAAAAGCAGATCCAGACATCTCCTGTGCCAGTGCGAAAAAATGGTAAAGATGAGGAAAAAAGAGAATCCCGAATTAAGAGTTACTCACCATTTGCCTTCAAGTTCTACATGGAACAACATGTGGAGAATGTCCTAAAGACCTACCAGCAAAAAATCAACAGAAGGTTACAGCTGGAGCAAGAAATGGCCAAAGTAATTTTTTCTTTTGTTTTAATACAAATGAATCGTGGTCAGATTGGTATAGGAGTAACATTAATCAACTGAAAAGAATAAAATAAAACCAAGGTGCCTAAAGTTAGGATCCCGTGGGAGCTTCAGGTGCTCAGCACTTCTTTAAGTCCAGGCCACTTTTATTTAGGAGCCTATTTTAGGCACACATGGGATGTGTGTGTGTGTGTTTAAAAAAACTGTGGCAGTGTTCCTCCCCTCCCTACACACACATGCATATGCACACTCTCCTTGCATTAAAGAACAGATGAACTGCTCGCTTAAACTTAAAAAAAAAAAAATCACTTTCAGGAAGAAATCAAGCATGAAATATTTCTGCCAAGTGAAACTTCTGAAAATTTCAGCAACTGAAAACTGGAGATCAGAGTAGTGATAGTCTGATATGTCTAATATCTTTTTATATTTAGTTAAAAAAGTTCTATGTGTGACCTTTTGTAATAGGTAATTAATAAAGCCCCAGTCTTGTAAGGAAGCAGGTTGCTTTAGTTTCTCTTTTTTCAATCTCTCGTGTCTCCCCTCACTTTGTTATTGAAAAGGAGTTTGCACCAAAACAAAAACCACATACACACACCACCAGCCAACCCAACTTCACCAACTGCCCATTAAAACAAATTGGTAGATACAGTGATGTAGTGTGACATTCTCCATCTTGAATATCAAAAGATTTCCCCCTAGATTGAACCACCAGCAGTGTGCAGACTCTCAGGAATCTCTAAAACTGCAAGAATCATTTCACATGAAAATAGTAGATGCTGCCTTTGTATTTCACATACATATGTACCTCTGCTCACTTTTAAAAATGTTATTTCTAGAGTTTTTTTGGCTTGAATCTGGCAATTCATCCTACCTGTCCTGCAGGTTTCCCTTAATCTCCCCTTCCCTTCTTTTTATTTATTTGTAGATTTCACTTCTATACAGACTCCACATCAAAGCTTTGCGAGCCTTTGACATATGTTTTAAAAGCACCAGGGCACGCAAGATGCAAAATAAATATTAACCAAAGCGACAGCAACACCCTTTCCTCCCACTCTATGGCACACTTGACCTCCAGTCCTCTGAACACTACAGCTTAGCGCCTCTGCATTGCACTTTCCCATCAGACAGAAATCCCACTCTGTTGGCTCAGCCTTCAGCCAATGCCTGATTAAACAGATGGGTTTTCCAGAGTGCCCAGAAAGCCAATGAATTCAGGACCGTGGGGGCAGAGCATTCCAAAAGAAAGGGATCTTTATAGAGAATGCTGTGTCAGCAGCTCCCTCCCTTGTATAATAAAGGTGATCAGCAGAGGCCCTTGAGCTTGATTCATCTGTGGCAACATGGCACAGAGAGAAAGACAGTCTCTTCAGCGGGCAGGTCCCAGCCTATTTAGAGTCCTAGGTTGGAATCAACACTTAAACTCCTCTCAGAAACTAACAGAAATCCATTGCAGATAACAGAGCGCTAATAACACATACTGCCACCGAGAAGCACCACTTAATAAGTGGACTGCTGCATCTTGCACCAGCTTAAGTTTCTAGATAGATTTAAGGTGTAATTCCATGTGGAGTGTACAGTAGTAATACAGTCTCAAGATGACAAAGGCATGGATCATAGTAGCAAGGTCCACATCTGAAAGAAACAATCACAATTTCCTGGTCAGACTTCTCTTTTTAAAATAAACTCCTCCTGTCAATCACTCTAGAGACACTGGATTCAGTGCAATGGTCAAAGATTTGCAAAAATTGAGGTGATAGGCCAGGATGCAGTGAAATTGCAAGAGTTTCAAAAATATATCTACAGATGTAGCGCAAACAAATTCATGTGTGTCTCTTCTAGTTCCTGGTTAATTTCTCCCAACCACATGCTTTCAAAATGCTAGTTTGATTAGTCTCTGGCTGTGAATGTAATTATACTGGCTATTCTGATTTGTTTTTTCTTATAAAGGCCGGCCTTTGTGAAGCAGAGCAGGAGCAAATGAGGAAAATTCTCTACCAAAAGGAGTCCAACTACAACAGACTGAAGAGGGCCAAAATGGATAAATCTATGTTTGTAAAAATCAAGACCCTAGGTATTGGTGCTTTTGGGGAGGTGTGCCTTGCCTGCAAAGTGGATACCCATGCCCTCTATGCCATGAAAACCTTGAGAAAGAAGGATGTACTGAATCGTAACCAGGTGGCTCACGTCAAAGCAGAAAGGGATATACTTGCTGAGGCCGACAATGAATGGGTGGTAAAACTCTATTACTCTTTTCAAGATAAAGAAAATTTGTACTTTGTGATGGACTACATCCCTGGTGGGGACATGATGAGTCTGCTGATACGGATGGAGGTCTTTCCAGAACATCTAGCTCGTTTTTATATTGCAGAGCTCACTCTGGCCATAGAGAGTGTACACAAAATGGGATTTATCCATAGAGATATCAAGCCTGACAACATTTTGATAGACCTTGATGGGCATATCAAGCTGACTGATTTTGGGCTCTGTACTGGATTCAGATGGACTCACAATTCAAAGTATTATCAGAAAGGTAGTGTTCTTACGTGTACTATTTGTGATGTGTGTTGTATTATTTCACCTTGAAATAAATAGTGGTCTCTGCAAATGTGCTAGCTTAGAGTATACTGAACTTTTAATGCATGATAAAGGTGAAGAGGCCTAAGCCAGTGGCTTGGTGACTCTCATGCTAAATTTTCTGTATTTAAGGAGATGACTACACAGCAAAAAAACCCAAAAAAACAAAACACCCTAATCCCGTGGCAGCAAAAGTTTCAGAACCCTGATGTTCAGGCATGGGCTTACACCACGGTGCTAAAACTAGCCATGTATTCATTCAGGCTCAAGCTCTGAAGCCTGGGGAGAGGGTGGGCTTCACAGTCTAAGCTCCAGCCCAAGCCCGTGTGTCTAAACGACTCCTTTTTTAGTGCCATAGCGCAAGCCCTGCAAACTCAGATCTGTAGACCAGGATTCTGAGACTTGCTGCCACAGTTATTTTGTTTTGCCGTGAGAAGACATAACCCTTGGTGTGTCAGTCTTTTGCTTTCAACTACTGCTAGTTTAAGTCCCCCCATCAGTGGCTTAAACTGCTGCGATAACAATAAATATCCAGTTCTCGCTGGCTTCAAGGGGAATCCCTAGTGGTGGCAAAAGGATCTAGTCCTAAAAGAATCTCATTTGATGTATTCCTGGCCTCAGTGATCATATGTATGCCATTGTTCAGGCATTGTTTATTCCTGATCGTGGTCTTAGGGCAATCTGTACAGATACTCCAAACTTATTACACCCATCTGGTCTTTACTTGGAGATGTGTTTCTGAAGGGTTTAATAAGGGACTGAGAAGTGGGGCTCATTATGGAAAATTAGCCAAAAATGAAGAATTTTTCAGATTAAACCTATTCATCTTTGCTCAAGAGAGAGGGGGAAATACTGGATGGCACAACGAGCCATTTAGTAATCTGTTTTTCTCTCTAGTTGACAACTGTTTTATAAATCTATTAAAATAAACTTTTTTTTTTTAAATTATTTCTTCCTTTTTCTGTTTGAAAGGGAGCCATAGCAGACAAGACAGCATGGAGCCCAGTGATCTTTGGGATGATGTGTCCAACTGTAGATGTGGCGATAGGTTGAAAACCTTGGAGCAAAGAGCCAAAAAGCAGCATCAGAGATGTTTAGCCCACTCATTAGTTGGGACCCCTAATTACATAGCTCCTGAAGTACTGCTTCGCAAAGGTAGATGAGCTCTATTTTGTTTTCGTTCTGTTTAAAAAAAAAAAAACAGCAGCATTCATTTAAGTAAATATAATTTTGGGGAAGAGTGTCAGTTTGACAGCCCTGGACATTAAGTCACCTGTTTGACGAGTGCAAATTTCTTCATGTGCCAGACCAATGTGCCTCAGTACTATTCACCTTGAGAGTGGAGATGGCACTTCTGCCTCCATGGCCATTCAGTCCTTGACTTTTCTACTGAGGCAGCTAATAAAGGTGTCAGCATTGATATTGTTTTACTGTGAGACTGATAACCAAGCTGGGCACTAGGAATGGGCCTGAAATCACTAGCTAATTCACGTAGGGCAATGAGCAGCCAACAGAGGGCATCTACTGACTGATTCAGACTGCTGACTGTGGCATGGAAATGATTAATGTCCTAGGGATATCTCTTCCTGGCCAGGATTTTGGGCAGCCAAAGAAGAAAAACCTTTCATGTTTTACACTGAACATCAGGTCAGGGCTTGGGGACTTAAGCTAATGCTTTGTGGATGCCCATGCAGTACTGACGTGAGCTGTAAATTGAATAGTTATGAACTGAGATTTTCAAGTTCACTGGAGGCCTGATTGTATGTCCATTGGAGTCTGTGGGCACCTTTCCATTAGCTTCAATAGACTTTACATCACGCACTAGAGGATTTAGCCACACAAACTTCCATTGAAATCAATGACTAACTCCTTTAGTTGGCTTTAAAATCTCAAACTTGTATCTTACTATGTAGTCTCAGGATTTAAATTGCTCCTGTTTGCATGGAATCCAGTAAAAGATTGTGTCCTTTCATCTATCCCCTGAGCCCTGCTGTGTCGCTGAACTGTATTTTAAAATTCAGCATCACCTCTATATAATCTTGGCAGTAGATCAGTCATCAAGCATTTTATTTTCCTCTGAGGAACAGTATGTGCTGTGGGGCAGGATAGGGCCAGAATGATGCATGATAAAATCCTTGCTCTGTCCAGTTACGTGCTCGCTGTCAGCCCTCAGTCACCAGTGTCATGCTTAAAAATATGGAGAATGATCTCTATCTGCCACGATTAGGATTTCTCTGCTTTCAGGAATAGAATTTGGGTCAGCCAGCAGAAGGTGCACAGGAATATGGATTTTGAGTAACTTAATTTTAGGTCACAAATCACACTACTGAGAATGAAAAGGTGTGAGAGAAGATGAAAACGTAGGCTGTGTTTTTCAGTATTATTTAAATTGGAAGAGGAAACAACGTACTCAAATTCTTATTGGTCGGGGGACACTGTCTTTTGCCTGCTTTTCAGGATATACTCAGCTCTGTGACTGGTGGAGCGTTGGGGTGATTCTCTTTGAGATGTTAGTGGGGCAGCCTCCCTTTCTGGCCCCCACTCCCACAGAAACCCAACTAAAGGTAGGTTAACGCAGAATTCCAAATAGACCTTATTTTTATTTATCTGCTCCCCTGTATCTGAGCACGTCACAGATGTTCATTTATCCGCGTTCTGCTGCTGTGGGATAGGGAAGTGTTATCCCCATTGTACAGAGAGGGCAAAGAGAGATTAAAGGCCTGACTTTCAAAGATGTTGAGCAATCACAGATCTCCTCCAAGTCAATGGCAGCTAAAAAAAATTCAGGCCGTAACTGACTTGTGCAGCTGGGAATTAAACCCCTTATACCATTCCAGTACCTTAACCACAAGTTCATCCTTCCAGCCTCCCAGGGGCTGAATATCACATTTTAGCAACTCCTTTCTAAAATGCTTAAATTTTCCCTGTTTAAAATGGGGTGGGGGAAGGAGGAGGATTCCTCTCTCTTGATGAGACAGGTCCTAATTCAAAGATTTACTTTCCTTTACATTGTGACTGCACAACTCTTGGGTGAATGCTATCTGGATTTTTATTCAGCAACCTGGTAATCTGCCTGGGAACATTGTTTTCAAGTACTACACGTAAAGTACTACACAGCAACCTTCTCTTAAATTGTTCACCAGTCATATGTTAATTATAACATCACAGTTTGCAATTTCAATATTCCAAAGTTAAGCAGTGGATGCAATTTTTTTTATTAGAAGGAAGTATCTCTCCCTCCATCTCCTTAAAGGCAAATTGCAAAACTAAATGAATATTGAATTTAGCCTAGAAATGTCTGTACTGCATATCTATTCAAACTTGGCTGTGGGGGCATTCAGCAAGGAATAAATTTTAACTTACACTGTTTAAATTACCTTTTTCTCCTGTCTGTAATGCAGTGGTATTTCCTTGTTCACTAAATACATCCCAGAAGACACAGTTCTATGACTGCAATAATACCATAGGTTGCACATGTTGTATTCTGGGAATATTTTAGTGAACCAGAAACAATTTCACAGAGTGAGAAGAGGGGCAGAACAGGAATAACCATTTTAAAAAACAAGTTAAATTTACCCTTTCTCTTCTTTTTCTGCTTAGAATGCCCTCTACAGTCTGGCCTGTGAGAAGTATTCAGCATATACATTTCAGAGCTAAAATCTGTTTTCCTTTTAGCTTTGCAGCTGTTCTCTAATATTTGTATAAGAAACGGGATCAAATCTTTATTATTGTTTTCATGTCCATTCCTCTCAATTTTTCCTGTACTGCTCACACTGAACAGCATGTTTGCAAAGTCATCAGACCGCTGGATTCTTGCCTGTCAAAAGTAAAAATTGTGGGTGTAAGCTGACCTTTAGCTCAATCAGCATTGACAAATGAAGAGCTTTTGTTCAAAAGATTAAAAGATGATGTTGACTATCTTTCTCCTCTTCAGGTGATAAACTGGGAGAGCACACTGCACATTCCCTTGCAGATCAAGCTAAGCCCTGAGGCAAGTGATCTTATCACAAAACTCTGCTGTGCTGCTGAGGAGAGACTTGGAAGAAGTGGAGCAGATGATATTAAGGCCCATCCTTTCTTTAACTCAATAGACTTCTCCACTGATATCCGCAGACAGACAGCTCCCTATGTTCCAAAGATCAGCCATCCAATGGACACCTCAAATTTTGACCCAGTTGAAGAAGAAAGTCCTTGGAATGACACTAGTGGGGACAGTACAAGGACATGGGACCCACTAGCCTCTTCAAACAGTAAACACACAGAGCATGCCTTCTATGAGTTTACTTTCCGAAGGTTTTTTGACGACAATGGATATCCATTTAGATACCCAAAGCCTTCTGGAATTGAATCTAGCCAGTCTGAGAAGTCTGATGCAGAAAACAAAGATGTGGTGGATCAGACTGGAGCCTGTCAGCCTGTATATGTGTAAATTATTGTACTGAGTACTCCAGATAATCTTATTTACAAGTAGAAGAGGGCCTTTAGCTGACCATTTAGGACCCGAGCTTGCAGTTCTTATTCAGGCATAGCTCCAGTTGAGGCCATTGTGAGTCGAGGAGTCAAACAATTGCAGGACCAGGTCCTAGATGAGCATTCTAAGTTCAGGTCAGTTTCATTGTAAATAGCTATGTTGATAATTACACTTGAATTCCCCATCTTTACCAAAATCTGCAAGGCCAGCAGCCTATCCTTGCCAGGCCTAGTTTTGTTTGAAGTCAACATCCCCTACTCCGATCAGCATTTACAGACAATGTTATTTTTTAAATGAGTAAAGAGCACTTATTTTGTTTATAGCAGTTTTTTTTTCCTACTAAATTATAGGGATTAACTTTGACAAATCATGCTGCTGTTCTTCTTTTCTATGTTTTTTATTTTATTCATGGCACTTATTTCACATTTAGGAAAAATGCATAAAGCTGAAGAACATGTGATGAAAGGTCTCTGTGCAATAATGTTAAAAAACTAAAAGAAAAACTGCTCTCTAATTTTCTAAATTTACAGATGCCATTTTATTCACACCGTGATTTTTGTTTAATTTGTATTTTCCACATTTCAAAGTTGTGACATAACCTTAAAGCTGCTTTATTTTTTTCCGCTTGTTGGGGTGTAATAGAAAGTGTGAGTAAGTGACAATTTGGGTGTGATTTTCAGTGTCTGATGTGTGAAGAATGTTGCATGAGCAGTGTTTTTCTATATGAAATGGCCGTTTCTTGCCATTCACAGGCAGGTCCTGTGAATCCATTTTTACTGAGGGTCTAAAATTAGACCATTTTAAACCTGTGTTGATAATGTATTGTGTGGATGATTTTCTCTTTTATGATTGTATCCAATATTAATTTTGGACAAATTGCAAAGTTAAAACTGATTAGTGATTCTTGTGGTCTTGATGTAAAAGGTCAATTTTAGTAAACGTATCATCTGCACACACATCTCCCTAAGAAGAGTAAATTGCAAACCATTATTTACAGTTTTCTTGCAGCAACAGTCTAAATCTAGCTCATTCATGTAGCACACAAAGCACAGTGGTCAGTAGTTAAAACTTCACCATTTAACACTCACTGTCCGTAACACATAGTATCCAGGCTAGCTAGGTCCACATTTTCAAACCTTAATGCCTAAAGCTAGGTGCCTAAATCCATATTTAGGGTCATAAATAAAAATTGACTCACTTTATAAAAGGGACTGAGCACCTACAACTCACATTGACATCAGTGGGATTTGGCGGTGCTCAGCACTTCTAAAAAATCAGGCCACTTATATTTTGTTGTCTGACTAAGGATTTGGGAACCTAACTTTAGCACTAAGGTTTGGAAATGTTAGCACTGTTAGAAAGTTATTCTGTCCTGTTGTCTCTTGAATGGAAATATTGCCGTGATGGAACACAACAGTCCCTCATTCCTATCAAATGATAGGCATACTTTGAAATATGAAATCTTAACTTTGTTGAAATATGTATTTTTCTTCTATATATAGATGTGCAAATTATTCAAAGTGATATTGGAATACTAAAGATAATTAAGCCATACATATTTACTTTTATTATATATAACTAAATAGATAAACAAAAATCTTAATTCAGATTAGTGTAATAGTCCTATTTAAGTGATTGACATAATAACATTGAGGAAAACACTCCTTCAGTGTGTCTTTGCTTTATTATTATTATTATTATTATTATTATTTTATTTTAAATCTGGAGCTTCATAAATTTTCCATATATTACTCCACATATTATTCCTTAATGTTTTTAGCATATCCTATCCTATCCATTGTTTAGATATCTAAGCAACAACACATATAAATTAATCAGTTTGGACGAAACAAAAATGATTG
This sequence comes from Gopherus flavomarginatus, assembly GCF_025201925.1. Lineage (NCBI taxonomy): Eukaryota > Metazoa > Chordata > Testudines > Testudinidae > Gopherus > Gopherus flavomarginatus. The sequence continues at coordinate 332,048,778 of NC_066617.1, forward strand.
TGTATTTGTTTACATTTGTATGAAAGGAGTGCTATGAGGTATGCAGTGCTTGTGTTGTGACAGTCCATGTAAGATTCAGTATTACTGCTTTTTTTGTTTGTTTGTTATTTACATCTATCTGACATTCTTTCATGTGGTAGGTTCTTTCTCAGGAACTCAATTTAACTGTTATTTATTGATATATCATTGCCTTTGAAAGCTTCTACTGGCACAATTTATTATTAAAAAAATTGAATCAAAATCTAAAACGAATTGTGTGTTCTTGAAATTATCATTTCTGTGGGTTTGTGCTATGAGGGCTGGTTTGTAGTGTTAGTGGTGGAGCTGAGGCATAAAATTCAGATCCAAATCTGAGCTTTCTTCAAACCTGGATCCAACATTCGGTTTAGATCCTCCTATATACATTGACCAGTTTATTTGTTACACTCACAGCTAGTTTCTTCTGTAGACTCTCAGCCCCTAGCTGAGGAGTCCCCTGGCATGGGAGAGTCACTAGCTAGCATAAAGCCACCATGACCATGTCTTTCATCTTTCTCCATCCTCAGTGCAGGGGGCAAAAGTTTGAGCATGGTGCCACTACACTAGGGCAAACCCCAGCTGGCATGGTGGTCCGTTGGGCATTGTGTAGAGTAGCTCCAGAAATGACACTGATAAGGAGGCCAATGGAAAACTGGCCCCTGCATTGGAAGCCACAGGTTGTTCTTTGCAGTCACCATTTTAGCTGCACAGTGGATGCTGGACACAGTCGAGATAATCTGGTCCAAAGTCCTTTATTCAGGAGGGGGAGGAGGAGGGAAGGCAGCTGATGTCACTACCATGGATCTAAGGATGAACACTTACCTTCTTTCAGAGTGTGCTGTTGATCTGGCCTCTCTAGTGTAAGTAGGATGTTCTGGCTTGGGTCTGCAGAAACTGTAGGAATGAAAGAATAAACATGAAGGGACATGACTGAGAGAAAATTTTAGTAGTAACATATTTTGGATCTTTGATCTTCATTATCACCAGAATCCCTGAAAGCCCCATCCTATTGTGACCCCTCCAGGCTAGTACAATAGATGCATGCTAAAATACTGATGCTCCAAACTTAAAATTCTCTTCCTTGTTGTGCTGCTACATTATATTTATTCTTGCACACAGCTTTGGAATAAGAATTCTTCAAAATGCATTGAATAGAAAAGAGAAGATTATAGGAACTGTGGTCAGACTCTTCTCAAACCTTTGCCATCACAATGTGTAGCAAATATGCCTTAGGTAATCCTTCAAATAAAGGACTATTTTTCATAAGCACCATTGAATACCTCTTTTTTGCAACTGTTTACAATTTTTCTTTCTCGCCTCATGGCAAGAACACAGGGTACTTAAAACTTATCCCTATTATTCCTGCTGTTGTGTACTGCTTTTTAAATGTATGCAGCTTTCATAGATTATAAGGCCTAAAGGAGTCAGTGTGATCATCTCATCTGATCTTCTGTATAACACAGGCCAGAGGAGTGTGGGAGGTGACTCTGGGCTGGAGCAGGGGGTCAGGGCTCTGGGCTGGGGTTGAGGGGTTTGGGATGCAGGAACATAGGAACGGCCGTACCGAGTCAGACCAAAGGTCCATCTAGCCCAGTATTTGTCTACCGACAGTGGCCAATGCCTGGTGCCCCAGAGGGAGTGAAGCTAACAGGCAATGATCAAGTGATCTCTCTCCTGCCATCCATCTCCATCCTCTGATGAACAGAGACTAGGGACACCATTCTTTACCCTTCCCGGCTAATAGCCGTTTATGGACTTAGCCACCATGAATTTATCCAGTTCCCTTTTAAACATTGTTATAGTCCTAGCCTTCACAACCTCCTCAGGTAAGGAGTTCCACAAGTTGACTGTGCACTGTGTGAAGAAGAACTTCCTTTTATTTGTTTTAAACCTGCTACCTATTAATTTCATTTGGTGACCCCTAGTTCTTGTATTATGGGAATAAGTAAATAACTTTTCCTTATCCACTTTCTCTACATCACTCATGATTTTATATACCTCTATCGTATCCCTCCTTAGTCTCTTCTTTTCCAAGCTGAAGAGGCCTAGCCTCTTTAATCTTTCCTCATATGGGACCCTCTCCAAACCCCTAATCATTTTAGTTGCCCTTTTCTGAACCTTTTCTAGTGCTAGAATATCTTTTTTGAGGTGAGGAGACCACATCTGTACACAGTATTCGAGATGTGGGCGTACCATGGATTTATATAAGGGCAATAATATATTCTCAGTCTTACTCTCTATCCCCTTTTAATGATTCCTAACATCTTGTTTGCTTTTTTGACCGCCTCTGCACACTGCGTGGACATCTTCAGAGAACTATCCACAATGACGCCAAGATCTTTTCCCTGATTTGTTGTAGCTAAATTAGCTCCCATCATATTGTATGTATAGTTGGGGTTATTTTTTCCAATGTACATTACTTTACATTTATCCACATTAAATTTCATTTGCCATTTTGTTGCCCAATCACTTAGTTTTGTGCAATCTTTTTGAAGTTCTTCACAATCTGCTTTGGTCTTAACTATCTTGAGCAGTTTAGTATCATGTGCAAACTTTGCCACCTCACTGATTACCCCTTTCTCCAGATCATTTATGAATAAATTGAATAGGATTGGTCCTAGGACTGACCCTTGGGGAACACCACTAGTTACCCCTCTCCATTCTGAGAATTTACCATTAATTCCTACCCTTTGTTCCCTGTCTTTTAGCCAGTTCTCAATCCATGAAGGGACCTTCCCTTTTATCCCATGACAGCTTAATTTACATAAGAGCCTTTGGTGAGGGACCTTGTCAAAGGCTTTCTGGAAATCGAAGTACACTATGTCCACTGGATCCCCCTTGTCCACATGTTTGTTGACCCCTTCAAAGAACTCTAGTAGATTAGTAAGACACGATTTCCTTTTACAGAAACCATGTTGACTATTGCTCAACAGTTTGTTTTTCTGTGTGTCTGACAATTTTATTCTTAACTATTGTTTCAACTAATTTGCCCAGTACTGACGTTAGACTTACAGGTCTGTAATTGCCGGGATCACCTCTAGAGCCCTTTTTAAATATTGGCGTTACATTAGCTAACTTCCAGTCATTGGGTACCGAAGCCAATTTAAAGGACAGTTACAAACCTTAGTTAATAGTTCCGCAACTTCATATTTGAGTTCTTTCAGAACTCTTGTGTGAATGCCATCTGGTCCCGGTGACTTGTTTATGTTGAGTTTATCAATTAATTCCAAAACCTCCTCTAGTGACGCTTCAGTCTGTGACAGTTCCTCAGATTTGTCACCTACAAAAGCCAGTTCAGGTTTGGGAATCTCCCTAACATCCTCAGCTGTGAAGACTGAAGCAAAGAATCCATTTAGTTTCTCCGCAATGACTTTATCGTCTTTAAGCGCTCCTTTTGTATTTCGATCGTCAAGGGGCCCCACTGGTTGTTTAGCAGGCTTCCTGTTTCTGATGTACTTAAAAAACATTTTGTTATTACCTTTGGAGTTTTTGGCTAGCCGTTCTTCAAACTCCTCTTTGACTTTTCTTATTACACTCCTGCACTTAAGCTGGCAATGTTTGTGCTCCTTTCTATTTGTCTCACTAGGATTTGACTTCCACTTTTTAAAGAAACTCTTTTTCTCTCTCACTGCTTCTTTTACATGGTTGTTAAGCCAGGGTGGCTCTTCTTTAGTTCTTCTACTGTGTTTCTTAATTTGGGGTATACATTGAAGTTGGGCCTCTATTATGGTGTCTTTAAAAAGGGCCCATGCAACTTGCAGGGATTTCACTTTAGTCACTGTACCTTTTAACTTTTGTTTAACTAACCCCCTCATTTTTGTATAGTTCCCCCTTTTGAAATTAAATGCCACAGTGTTGGGCTGTTGAGGTGTTCTTCCCACCACAGGGATGTTGAATGCTATTGTATTATGGTCACTATTTCCAAGCGGTCCTGCTATAGTTACCTCTTGGACCAGCTCCTGCACTCCACTCAGGATTAAATCTAGAGTTGCCTCTCCCCTTGTGGGTTCCCGTACCAGCTGCTCCATGAAGCAGTCATTTAAAGTATCCAGAAATTTCATCTCTGCATTTCATCCTGAAGTGAAATGTTCCCAGTCAATATGGGGATAATTGAAATCCCCCACTATTATTGGGTTCTTAATTTTGATAGTCTCTCTAATTTCCCTTAGCATTTCAACATCACTATGACTGTCCTAGTCAAGTGGTCAATAATAGATCCCTAATGTTATATTTTTATTAGAGCATGAAATTTCTATCCATAGCAATTCTATGGAACATGTGCATTCGCTTAAGATTTTTACTTCATTTGAATCTACATTTTCTTTCACCTATAGTGCCACTCCTCCCCCGCATGACCTGTTCTGTCCTTCCGATATATTTTGTACCCCGGAATGATTGTGTCCCATTGATTGCTCTCAGTCCACCAGGTTTCTGTGATGCCTATTATATCAATATCCTCCTTTATCACAAGGCACTCTAGTTCACCCATCTTATTATTTAGAAGAAGTTCTAGTTTTGGGGGGCTCAGGGCTAGGGCAGAGGATTGGGGCACAGACTTACCTCTGACAGCTCCCAGTTAGCAGCACAGCTGGGTTGCAGAGACAGGCTTCCCGCTTGTCCTGGCACTGCACACTGTGCTGTGCCCTGGAAGTGGCCAGCAGCAGGTCCGGCTTCTAGGCAGAGGCATGCAAGCAGCTCTGCACGGCTCTCACTCGCAGGCAGCGCCCCCCAGCTCCCAGTGGCCGGTTTCCACTTAATGAGTGTGGAGCCAGCATGTGGAGCCCCATGGCCCCCCTGCCTAGAAGCTGGACCCACTGCTGGCCACAGCACAGTGTCAGAACAGGTAGAATCATAGATTATTAGGGTTGGAAGGGACCTCAGGAGATCATCTATTCCAACCCCCTGCTCAAAGCAGGACCAGTCTCCAAATCCCTAAATGGCCCCCTCAAGGATTGAACTCACCACCCTGGGTTTTAGCAGGCCAATGCTCGAACCACTGAGCTATCCCTCCAGGTACTAGCCTGACTTAGGTGTGCAGCACCACTGACGGGACTTTTAACGTCCAGGTCAGCAGTGCTGACCAGAGCCGCTAGGGTCCCTGGGTGCTGAAGAAGGCAACCCAGTGCCTTGAATGTCACAACCCAGTACTGGGTCGCTACCCAAACTTTGAAAAACACTGAACTAGAGCATATCTTTTAGAAAAACATCCAGTCTTGATTTTTAAAATTGCCAGGATGGAGAATCCACCACAGCCCTTGATAAGATGTTCCAATGGTTCATTACCCTCACTATTAAAAATGTGCACCTTATTTCCTGTCTGAATTTCTAGCTTTAACTTCCAGCCATTGATTTTTGTTTTACCTTTTGTCTGCTAGATTGAAGTACCCTCCATTATCAAATTTCTGTTCCTCACAGAGGCACTTCTAGACTGTGATCAAGTTACCCCTTAACACCTTTGGTTAAACTAAATAGATAAAACTCCTTGAGTCTATCACTATAAGGCATGTTTTACAATCCTCTAATGAGTCTTGTGGCTCTTCTCTGAACGCTCTTGTCAAGGTTCCTTCCCCACTCTGAACTTTAGGGTACAAATATGGGGACCTTCATGGACACTTCTGAGCTTAATTACTAGCTTAGATCTGGTAACTCTGCCACCATCCAGAAATTTCAGTGTCTGGAGCACTTCCTGTCCCCCCAAAACTCTCCCCTCCCTGGGTGGCCTTGAGCGGCTTCACCAATTCCCTGGTGAACACAGATCCAACCCCCTTGGATCTTAAAACAAGCAGAAATTAACCATCCCCCCCTTCCTTCCCCCACCAATCCCTAGCGAGTCCAGATCCAATCCCCTTGGATCTTAAAACAAGGAAAAATCAATCAGGTTCTTAAAAAGAAAGCTTTTAATTAAAGAAGAAAGGTAAAAATCATCTCTGTGAAATCAGGATGGAAAATACTTTACAGGGTAATCAAATTCGTATAGCCCAGAGGAACCCCCTCTAGCCTTAGGTTCAAAGTTACAGCAAACAGAGGTAAAATCCTCTCAGCAAAAAAGGACATTTACAAGTTGAGAAAACAAAAATAAAACTAATCCGCCTTGCCTGACTGTTACTTACAATTTTGAAACATGAGAGACTGGTTTAGAAAGATTTGGAGAGCCTGGATGGACGTCTGGTCCCTCTAAGGGCTTGGCTACACTAGAGAGTTGCAGCGCTGGTGGTGGGTTTTCAGCGCTGCAACTTACTCTGTGTCCACACTTGCAAGGCACAGCCAGCGCTGCAACTCCCTGGCTGCAGCGCTGGCTATACACCTGGTCTGCTTGGGGTGTAAAGATTGCAGCGCTGGTGATGCAGCGCTGCTCATCAAGTGTGGCTAGCAAAAGCGCTGTTATTGGCCTCCAGGGTATTAGGAGGTGTCCCAGAATACCTTTTCAGCCACTCTGCTCATCGTTTCGCACTCCACTGCGCTGGGCTCAGGTGACCCACCCTTTAAATGCCCTGGGAATTTTAAAAATCCCCTTCCTGTTTGCTCAGCCAAGTGTGGAGTGTAATCAAACAATCAATCAGTGACCATACCTCCACGCCCCAAATGAGCCCCAGCATGGAGCACTGGCGAGCTGCTGGACCTCATCAGTGTTTTTGGTGAGGAAGCTGTGCAGTCACAGCTGCGCTCCAGCCGTAGGAATTATGATACCTATGGGCAGATATCAAAGTCCATGCTGCAAAGGGGCTATGAAAGGGACGCGGTGCAGTGCAGGGTTAAAGTAAAGGAGCTGCGGAGTGCCTATTGCAAAGCCCATGAGGGAAACCGCTGCTCAGGAGCTGCCCCCACGACCTGCCCTTTTTTACAAGGAGCTGGATGCAATACTTGGGGGTGACCCCACTGCCAATCCGAGGACCACAATGGACAGTTCAGAGCGCGAAGGGGGAGGGGGTAGAGGAAACTGAGAGTAAGGTACTGGGATGGTGGGAGACACCCCGGAGTCCCAGGAGGCATGCAGCCAGGAGCTGTTCTCAAGCCAGGAGGAAGCTAGCCAGTTGCAGCAGCTGGAACTTGTTGGTGAAGAAGAAGCAGAGGAGCGGGTTCCCAGTAAGCAGCTTTTATTTTAAGGATGGAAATGTTTTGGGAGAGGAGAGGGGGGTTATGGCTGCATGCATGCATGCCTAGATGTGGAATAGCCCATTGATGTGGTCTATCATGTCTCGGTAATCGGCCTCGGTAATCTCTTCAAAAGTTTCAGCCAGAGCATGGGCAATGCGCTTATGCAAGTTTATAGGGAGAGCCACTGTGGTCCTTGTCCCAGTCAGGCTAACGCGTCCACGCCACTGTGCCATGAGGGGTGGGGGGACCATTGCTGCACACAGGCAAGCTGCATAGGGGCCAGGGCGGAATCCGCATTGCTGGAGAAGACCTTCCCGCTCTTCCCAGGTAACCCACAGCAGCGAGATATCTGGCAGGATAAAATCCTGTGGCAAATGTAGGGGTAGTGTTCACTGCAGTTTCCCCCCAGCTGCTCTTTGCCTTCCCCAATGCACAGAAACCCTGGTGCAGCCCTGACCCAAGCAGTTCCCCTTCCCAGATGAACCGCAGCAGTGAGATGGCTTCATTAATCACTCATTCCCCATTACTCACCATGTCTTCGCTGCTGTGGCCTCTCTGTGCCATGTTTGCTATATGTAAAGGATGCTACAAATGAGACTAAAAACTCCTTAACTGTGATTATAAACAATGCAGCCTCTGTAATAAATGTTTCTATTTCTGTTTTTTTTCTAAGTGTCCTTAAATAGTACCTGTAATCCACCATCCCTATCCCAGACTGCTGAAAAGCTACAGAACTTGAGGAGGAAACCAAGAAAAAGCAAAGAAGATTTGGTGAAAGCAGTTATGAATCAGTCTGCCAGAGAGAGTAAGAGGCTGCAGAACTGGAGAGAAAAAAATCAGCAGTGGAGGGAAACAGAAAGCAGGAGAAAGGAATTGGCTAAGAAGAAAAGCACAAAGCAGCTGATAAGGCTCCTAGCGTGCCAAACGGAGTGTATGCAGTCACTCATAGCCATGCAGGCAGAGCACTACCATGCTGCCCGCCCACCCCATCCCAAAACTCTCTCCCTTGTGCCCCAATGTCAGCTCAAAACCCCCTTCTCCAGCATCCAGGTTCTTACCACCACCAGCTGCCCCCAACACCTGTACGTTCACCTACCAGCCCTGAGAACTACGACCCTTACCCTCTGCACTCAACCCCCATCACCATGCAGCATTTTCATCCTGAAGTGCAGCAAGCATTGCGCAGCACTCCAGGCAGGACATATTCAAACCTCTGACTGTACAGTGCACCACCCTACCCCCCTGTCCTTTTACTTACTGTCTTTTCAATAAATGATTTTTTGGCTTTTAAAACAGTTTTTATTATTGCAGAAAGTGAAAGATACTGTACCCCAAGGGAAAAATAGGCACTGCAAATCATCGTAACCACTGCACTTCATTCCCATGCAAGGCACCAAACACTTACTGTTGGCTTTCAGCCTCAAATTGCTCCCTTAAGGCATCCCTAATCCTTGTAGCCCTGTGCTGGGCCTCTCTAGTAGCCCTGCTCTCTGATTGTGCAAATTCAGCATCCAGGCGTTGAACCTCGGAGGTCCATTCCTCACTGAATGTTTCACCCTTCCCTTCACAAATATTATGGAGAGTACAGCACTCGGATGTAACCGCAGGGATGCTGTTTTCCCCCAAGTCTAGCTTCCGATAAAGACATCTCCATCGTCCCTTTAAACGGCCAAACGCACACTCCACAGTCATTCTGCACCGGCTCAGCCTGTAGTTGAACCGGTCCTTGCTCCTGTCAAGCTTCCCTGTATACGGTTTCATGAGCCAAGGCATTAACGGGTAAGCGGGGTCTCCAAGGATCACAATGGGCATTTCAACGTCGCCTACTGTGATCTTGCGCTCTGGGAAAAAAGTCCCTGCCTGCAGCTTCCTGAACAGGCCACTGTTCCGAAAGATGCATGCATCATGCACCTTTCCGGGCCAGCCTGTGTAAATGTCAATGAACCGCCCCCGGTGATCCACAAGCACCTGGAGAACCATAGAGAAATACCCCTTCCGATTAATGTACTCGGATGCCAGGTGGGGTGGTGCTAGAATAGGAATATGCATCCCATCTATCGCCACTCCACAGTTAGAGAAACCCATTTGTGCAAAGCCATCCAGAATGTCCTGCACATTCCCCAGAGTCACGGTTCTTCTTAGCAGGATGCGGTTAATGGCCCTGCAAAGTTGCATCAACACAATTCCAACAGTCAACTTTCCCACTCCAAACTGGTTCACGACCGATCGGTAGCTGTCTGGAGTTGCCAGCTTCCAGATTGCAATAGCCACCCGCTTCTCCACTGACAGGGCAGCTCTTAATCTCGTGTCCTTGCGCTGCACGGTGGGGGCGAGCTCCTCACACAGTCCCATGAAAGTGGCTTCTCTGATCCTAAAGTTCTGCAGTCACTGCTCGTCATCCCAGACTTGCAGGACGATGTGATCCCACCACTCAGTGCTTGTTTCCCGAGCCCAAAGGCGGCGTTCCATGGTGCTGAGCATGTCCGTTACTGCCACAAGCAATTTATTGTCATGCATCAGGCGAATCGATATCATCGTCGAACTCCTCACTGTCACTTTGGAGCTGAAGGAATAGCTCATCTGCCAAACATGATGTGTTGGCGACATTCAGCAGCAAAGTCCTCAGCAGCTCGGGCTCCATGTCCCACAGAAATCGCACTGCAGACTCACAATGGTGCCAAACTGCTGGGATGTGAAGCGATGCACCATGGGGCGTTGGGACAGGAAGCGGAATGACCCGCGCCCTTCCGTCCCCTTCCCACAACATACAGCGCCAAAATGGGACGAGGTGCTCTGTGGAATAGCTGCCCACAATGCACCACTCCCAACAGCACTGCAAATGCTGCAAATGTGGCCACACTGCAGTGCTGGTAGCTGTCAGTGTGGCCACAGTGCAGCGCTGTCCCTACACAGCTGTAGGAAGATAGCTGTAACTCCCAGCACTGCACATCTCCAAGTGTAGCCATACCCTTAGTCCCCAGAGTGAACAACACCCAAAACAAAGAGCACAAACAAAGACTTCCCTCCACCAAGATTTGAAAGTATCTTGTCCCCTTATTGGTCCTCTGGTCAGGTGTCAGCCAGGTTTACTGAGCTTCTTAACCCTTTACAGGTAAAAGAGACATTAACCCTTAACTATTTGTTTATGACAGCTCTCCAATTTATCAACATCCTTCTTGAATTGTGGACACCAGAACTGGATACAGTATTCCAGAAGCAGTTACACCAGTGCCAAATAAAGGGGTAATATAACCTCCTTATTCCTAGTTGATATCTCCCGTTTACTCATCTAAATACCTCATTAACTCTTGTGACCACAGCTTTGTGCTGGGAGCTCATGTTCCACTGATTATCCACCATAATTTCCAAGTCTTTTTCAAAATCATTGGTTTCCAGGATAGAGTTCACCCTGCTTGACAGTGGCCTAAATTCTTCACCCCTATATATGTAGAGCTTTACATTTGAGCTTTACATGTAGAGCTTTACATTTTACTATACTGTTTGCTTCTGCCCAGCTTATCAAGTGCTCCAGATGGCTGTCAGGGGTTTGTCCTCTTCATTATTTAACGTTCCACCAATCCTTGTGTCATCTGTGAATTTTATTGGTGATTTTGGTGTTTTTTTCAGGTTCTTGATAAAAATGTTAAATAGTATAGTCCCAAGAACCAAACATTGTGGGACCCAACTAGAAATACACTCGCTCAGTAATGATACCCTGGTTTTAGTTCTACTGAGGCCTGTCAGCCAGTTTTTAATCCATTTAACACGTGCCATGTTAATTTTGTATCATTCTAGTTTCTAGCAGAAACCTAAGTATGTTACATCAACACTATTATCTTTATCAGCCAAATTTTATATTCTTCGTGTGATTGCTCATGTCTATTCCACAGTAGGTGTGCGTGCTCGCCCTGTGCACCGGTACTGGAAGTTTTTCCCCTAGCAGTACCCGTAGTGGTACTCCTCGACTCCTGGAATGGCGCCTGCCTGGCACGGTATAAGGGGAGCTGCGTGCTCCCCATCCTCAGTTCCTTCTTGCCTCCAGTGAAGGTGCTTTGGAACTGGTCTGCTCCAGCTTCGCTGTAGCTCGTTGCCAGAACTGTTTGTTCGTTTAGTACCTATAGTTAGAACAAGAGTACTTGTGGCACCTTAGAGACTAACAAATTTATTGTAGCATAAGCTTTCATGGGCTACATCTCACTTCATCGGATAAAGACTAACACAGCTACTACTCTGATAACTGTAGTTAGTTAGTTAGTGAGCTCAGGACGGGGCATGCCCCGAGCCCCAAGATTTAAGTCGTGAGATTCTTGTCAGCTTTCTGTGCCAAGAAGCGACCTGCACACAGACTGTTTGCACTGTTTGGAGAAACTCACATCAGCAAAAGGTGCAAAATTTGCAAATCATTTAAGCCCCAGACTAAAAGGGAAAGAGACATTAGGCTCCGTCAACCAGTTGGCACCTCTCCCAATCCACGGGACACACCAAGAGGACCAAGAAGACTCCCTCCTCGCAACAGCACCAAGGGAAGTCTGGGAAAGAGGCTAGGCCCATGTCGGGCAGTCCTTGATCCCCATCAGGCCCCAGGCCTCCGACTCACGTAGAGTGGAATAGCCTGGCCTCTTCAGAACAGGCCTCTCTGGATGTCTTCCACAGCCAAAGCCCTCTAGGTGGCCCAGGACGTCATGTCCACGCCGGTGCCCGGAGCTCCACTGATGTAGGCCCTGCACCCTAGAGGTAAGCCACCGTTGGGATCTCAGCAGTCACCCCTGGCTCGGTACTGGTCTCAGTTGAGGGAACATTCCCGACACCGATCACCACCCAGCATCTGCTTAGGGCAGAGTCCACGTGGATCACCCTCGACGCCGACTAGACTGTCGGGCTGGGTTCCTCCTCAGAGAGCGGATATCAACGGGACCACAGTGGATGGCGTCGGCGTCGGTTCCCGTCCCGGAGGCGGTACCTCAGTTGGTCACGGCACAGTCATTGACGCTGTTCCTGCTTGGACTCCTGCTCCAAGTCTCCGCCGAGACATCGCAGCCTCAGGCGTAGATCGCCGGCATCTCACTGTCGCGGGTCTGCCCGTCGAGGCCGTTCGCGGAGCAGCTATTACCATCAGTACTGGTCCTCTACGTCAAGATCGCGGTCTCATGACTGTCGCAGATCCCAGCATCACCGCTCCTCTCGGTCAAGAGAGAGCAACGGATCCTATGCCAGCCAGGTCTCCATTCATAGCCATCCTTCAACAAGCCAGACCAGCCAACCTGGACAGCCAGCCCTGCCAGTGCTACAGCAAGTGCAGTGGCAGCAAGCATCGTGGCTGGTCCAGTGGTATCAGTGGACACCATGGCCTCCAGCGCAGACCCGGGTGGGAGCTTGCTCGGTGGCCAGAGCTTCGAAGACTCCGTTGGCCTCCATCTCCAGGTCCTGAACAAAGGAGTCGGTGGGACACACTTCCTCGGCACCATGTCCGACCAGGTAGTGGATCCTCCGGTGCCAGCCAACACCCTGAGCACCACGCTGGCCTCTTCGCCCTGCCTAGATGAGGCAATTATGGCCCTGCCCCCCTCCATCCCGCAGGAGGACTTCAGGGCTCACCAAGTCCTCTTAAAGAGGGTGGCAGCAAGCCTCCACCTTCAGGCAGAGGAGATGGAATAGCCTGCGGAATCCCTATTCAATGTGCTCTCCTGGGCCAGTATGAATTCAATCTGTGGGGCTCCAAGTTTGAGGACTCCCTTCAGGAGTTTGATAAGAAGGAGTTCAGGGCGCTCATAGAGAAAGGGACATTGGTAGCTCAAGCTTCCCTGCAGGCTGCCTTGGATGCTTTGGATACGGCCGTGCAATCGATGGCCTCAGCGGTGTCCATGGGACAAGCATCATGGTGCTTGCTTTCTGGGCTGTCCAGTCTTCCGTGCAGGACCTCCCGTTTGATGGGAAAGCTCTGTTTGCAGAGGAAACAGATACAAGGCTGCATGGCATGGAGGACTCTCGCACAACCCTCCAGACACTGGGTCTATATGTCCCGGCTCTGGCAAAACCTAAATTTAAGCCGCAGCAGACTTCTGTCCCGGCTGCCCTCCCAAAGTACGAGGCTGCCCATAAGAAGCAGTGGGACTGTAAGAGACGCCCTCATAGGCAGTCTCAACCTGCCACCCCAGCCTGGACCCTCTAAGGGCAAACAGGCAGGGAAAAGGCATTTTTGATGGGATGCTCGGGGGCATTCCACCAGTCCTTGTCAGGGATCCAACCTCAATAAACCTTCCCTTCTCCAACTGGCTGTGTGCTTTCCTCCCGGAATGGTCGCAGCTCACCTCGGCCAATGGGTCCTCAACACCATCTCCCGGGGTTACCCCCTCCAGTTTACCTCCTGCCTTCCCAGCCACCCCCCACCCCCATCCCTCCTGAGGGACCCTTTGCGTGAAATCCTGCTCGAGCAGGAGGTGGGGCATCTCCTGGAATTAGGAGCGATAGAGGTGGTGCCTGAGGAGTTCACGGGCAAGGGGTACTACTCCCATTACTTCCTTATCCCGAAGGGTAAAGGGGGGATCAGACCCATACTGGACCTACAGGGCCTAAACCAGCACATGGTGAAGCTCAAATTCCGTATGGTCTCCCTGGCCTCCATCATTCCCTCCCTGGAGCCCGGGGACTGGTATGCTGCCCTTGAGCTACAGGATGTGTACTTCCACATCCACATATTCGAGGGGCTCAGGCATGTCCTCCGGTCTATGGTGGGACACAATCATTACCAATTTACGGTCCTACACATTTGGACTGTTCACTGCCCCCAGGGTGTTTACAAAATGAATGTTAGTGATAGCAGCCTGCCTCAGATGGTGAGGGGTCCAGATCTTTCCTAGTCTGGACAATTGGCTAGTCAAGGGCACCTCCCGGTTGCACATGGCGCTCCTCCTGTCCACATGAACTGCCTTGGGCATGCTGGTAAACAACACCAAGTCCACATCAGTCCCGGTCCAACGCATAGAGTTTATCGGGACGCTCCTGGACGCAGTGTCGGCCAAGGCCTCCCTCCTGCCAGACAGGTTCGAGACTCTGAAGGGTCTCATTGACTCAGTCACAGGGTTCCTGGTTACAACAGCCAGGGTTTACCTGCAGCTCTTGGGTCATATGTGGGCATGCACGAATGTGGTCCATCACGCCAGACTCAGGATGAGACCCCTCCAGCTTTGGCTGGCCTTGAATTTCTCCCAGGCCACAGATGGGGTGGAAAAGGTCCTCACAGTGCCACACTAGGTGATCACCTCCCTGAGGTGGTAGTCCACCCCAAGCAACATGTTCCAAGGGGTCCCATTCAGAGATAAGGCCCCATCGTTGGAGCTGGTGTCCGACGTGTCGGATCTGGGTTGAGGAGCCCATGTGGGGAGCGTTCAGACCCAAGGCCTGTGTTCGGATCGAGACCTGACCCTACACAAAAATGTCAAAGAACTCAGGGCGATGCGGCTGGTGTGTACGGGCTTGGCGGGCAAGGTAGTCAAGGTCCTCACGGACAACACAGCCTCCATGTTCTATATCAACAGGCAAGGCAGGGCCTGATTCTCTGCCAAGAAGTCCTCGGGTTGTGGGATTTCTGTATAGCCCACAATATCCACCTGAAGGCATTCCTCTTATCAGGCGTCCAGAACGAGAAGGTGAGTAGCCTAAGCAGGGATTTCTCCTCGCAAGACGAATGGTCCCTCCACCAGAAAGTGGCCCACCAGCTTGTCCAAAGGTGGGGAACTCCGCAGGTGGACTTGTTCACGACTCGACAGAACCAGTGATAACCCTGGTTCTGCTCCAGGGGAGCCTGGGGAGGGGCACTATCTCTGATGCCTTTCTCCTGTCATGGTCAGGCAGGCTTCTCTACCCCTTTTCCCGTTCCCTCTAATCAGCAGGGTCTTGGAAAAGATAAAGTCAGACAAATCCCGGGTCCTCCTGATCGCCCCGATGTTGCATTGGCAGTACTTGTACGGGACCCTCATGAGCCTGGCAGTAGCTCTGCTGTGGCTGTTACCACTCCGCTTGGACCTGCTCTTACAGGACCAAGGCCACCTCCTCCCACCCAATCTAGCGGCTCTCCATCTCATGGCGTGGCTGCTCAATGGTTAGGGGGAGAGGAGAGGCCGTGCTCGAAACAGGTTCAGCGCATCCTCCTTGAAAATAGGTGGCCCTCCACTTGCCATGCTTACTTGGCTAAGTGGTCACAATTCTCTAAGTGGGCGGCGGACCAGGGTGTCTGCTTGGTGTCCACCCCTATCCAGCTTATCCTTGATTACCTCCTCCACCTGAGGGCTCAGGGCCTGGCACTCTCGTTGGTCAAGGTGTACCTGGCGGCCAAATCGGCCTTCCATCCGCCTGTGCAAGGACACACGGTGTTCTCCCACGCTTTGACTGGCTGGTTCCTTAAAGGTCTGGAATGCCTCATCTCGTACTCTAGACCCCCCCGGTTCCACAGTGGGACTTAAACCTGGTCTTAGCTCATCTCACAGGGCCCCCGTTTGAACCATTGGCCACATGCTCCTGGTCTCATCTCTCTTGGAAGGTGGCCTTCCTGGTTGCTATCATATCGGCTAGACAAGTCTTGGAGCTCAGGACCCTGACCTCTGAACCCCCGTACATGGTCTTTCACAAGAACAAGGTCCAGCTCCGCCCATACCCTGTGTTCCTCCCTAAGGTGGTCTCTGCATACCACATGAGTCAGAACATTTTTCTACCAGTCCTCTGCCCCAAGCCTCATGCATCCAGTGAGGAGCGCTGCCTCCACATGCTCGACGTGTGGCGGTGGGCCTTGGCTTTCTACCTTGAGCAGACTAAGTCATTCAGGAAGTCCTTTATCACCCTGGCTGAGAGCGTGAGGAGCCAGCCGATCTCCGCCCAGAGGTTTTCCAACTGAATCATTTTGTGCATCTGGTCCTGTTATGAGCTGGCAGGTGTTCCCCTGCCGCTCATTGTGAGGGCACACTCGACCTAGGCTCGGGCCTCGTCAGCTGCCTTCGTGGCCCACGTGCCCATCCAGGACATTTGCAGGGCTGCCACGTGGTCTTCGGTTCACATGTTCACTTCGCACTATGTGATCGTTTCCCAATCCAGGGATGACGCCAGTTTCAGCAGGGTCGTCTTCCATCCTGGGAACTTGTGAATTCCTACTCACCTCTAACAGATATAGCTTGGAATCACCTACTGTGGAATACACATGAGCAATCACTTGAAGAAGAAAAGTCAGTTACATTTTCCGTAACTGGTGTTCTTCGAGATGTGTTGCTCAGATCTATTCCACATCCCACCCTCCTTCCCCTCTGTTGGAGTTGTCTGGCAAGAAGGAACTGAGGGTGTGGCTCCCCTTATACCATGCCAGGCAGGCGCACTCCAGCGGTCATGGGGGGCGCTCCCCTCTACAGGTACTGATAGGGGAAAAATTTCTGGCACTGGTGCACGTGGCAAGCACGCATACCTACTGTGGAATAGACATGAGCAACACATCTTGAAGAACACCAGTTACGGAAAAGGTAACTGTTTTCTCATCAAACAAGATGTCAAATTAATTTGATAGGATCAATTATCCAGAAACCCTTGTTAATTGGCATTAATTATATCAAATCCCATATCAGTCCTTCCATTATTTTGCCCAGGATTCTAGGCTTACAGGCCTATAATTACCCCAGTCGTTCTCTTTACCATTTTTAAATATTGGCACATTAGCTTTCTTCCAGTCCTCTGGAACTGTCCAAGAGTTACTGAAAATTAACATTAACAGTCCAAGAGTCATAAGAGTGGCTCATCTCCAACCAATACCTACATAGTTCACTCGGTATCAAACCTCCTGAACAGAACCCCTCCGGTTATTTTAGAAGGTGAATGATCTACTTGTAAATACAGTCTTGGGAATTGAGCAATGCATGATAAACTAGCCCAGAAAGTAAGAATGGAACCACTAATATGCTATTAATCTTAAATCTATCTCAGTGTGCAATTAAAAAACAAACTCCAATTTCACCTCGAGCAGAACTGAACTGTACAACAGTCTTTTCTGTTTAGCCTCTCTGTATAGCTAGTTTGCCTCCCTTTGTACCAAAATTTCAGAGGAAGCCAGAACCCAGAATAAACTATATGCAAGCTGGCAAATTAGACACATGCCGTACATATGAACTGGCTTCTGTATGTTCTTGGGTTTATATATTTCCTACTAAGATACCTAATATTTTATTTGAAAAATTAGAACTGTGATTAATGTTTTGGGTCCTTTAAAATCCCTTGCCTCAAAAGAAAATGTTTGAATTATCTTTGGCTGCAAAGAGGCTCTCACACTTTAAACCATATTATCGGGCAGCAAATTGAAGAATTACAGCTACATGGAAAGAGAGAGAGTGATAGGTTTGCCCAAATATCCCTTTGCCCTACCACAGAGAGAGAAAAGGAATCTATTCCGAAAGAGCATCTTTCATTTATGGCAACACTTGACATTTGGGGTGAAATCCTGGCTGCATTGAAGTAAATAGCAAAACCTCCATGGACTTCAATAAGGCCAAGAAGTCACCCATGGATTTCAATTTAAAAAAAGTACACCAGGTTGACATCAGGTAAAATAGTCACTACGTTTCCAGTCTTTGTTCTGGAAGGTCTAAGTAATTTGGACGGTAGTCTAGCACTGAACAGTATATATGATAGTGTGTTACTACAGAGTGGCAAATCTATAACACAGCAGTAACAGTGTTGTAGGAACAAAAGGGGTCTTCATAACCTCTCTTTGTACCTATATTGCCAGATGTGGAGTTTTGCAATAAGAAGTAGCAATAATTTATTAGAGGTAATTTTGTTCCTGGTTTCTCAATGGAAAAGAATTACAGGTAGAATTTATAGCGTATATAATTTGGACAACATTAAAGGTAAATGAGGAAGAAAAGCATTTTACTCTCAAATGACTGAGGAAGAATAGAATTAACTGCACAAGAAGTAGTGCTATTGTCTGTAATTTGATGGAAACTCTGTAATAATTTACAGAGATTCAGTTTTACTCCCTACAGATTGGGCTATGATACAATTGCTTCATATAGTGCTGGAGAAACTCTAGTGGAGAAGGGAGCTTAGAACATATAATTTGGTTCTGTCCCAACTACAGAAATATTGGCAGAAAATATTCACAGCTACCAAAAATATTGTTGGAATTAGAAGTATTGAATTCTTCCTGCAGGAAATAATCTCAGGAATAGACAATGCAGGAATAGCAACTGCTAACACACAAAGACTTGTAAAAATGTTTTTCCTGGAAAAGAAATGTGATATTGTAAGAACATGGAAGCAGTGCCTTCCTCTAGTGGCTTTTAAGCAGCATATGGCATGTGGTGAAAATGGAAAGCTGAACTTGATCATATCAAAATAAACCAAAGAACTTAAAAAATGTCTGGTCTCCTTTCTTAAATTATGCAGCAATAGCCTCAAGCCCTACAGAACAAAAGAGAAAGTGGACAAATGGACAATTTAACTTGAAACTGGACTAATACTCTACCTTGTAAATGCTTCATCAGTTAGGGTGCTTTTAAATTAGTTCAATAAAGGAGAAAAGGTACTTGTGTGCAGATAATGAGTTTTAGGTGTATTGGTGTGCCAACTATTTCAATTACAATATTTGCTTTTTAGTTCAATGTTTCATATACATGTTTTTGTTTTAGCTCTATTGTACGGTTAAGGAACAAATGTTAGGCTGTCAACTTTTTTCTCAAGTCAGTGTTGATTATGATAATTCTAAAACTTTACAAAGTAAGGTTTAAATCTGATGTATTGATAAGACTGCAATAAAAAGCTACATTTTTTGCAAAGTTTGAGGTTGGTGGAGTAGAAAGCAGGGAGGCAACAGAGGAGGTTCAAAGAGCGCAGTTGGCGACATGATAGAGAAATGGACAGGAAGGTGATTGTTGCATTTCCTTTGTTTCAGAAGGGAGTGACGTGTGTGTGGGGGGTGAGCTGAAGAGTAAGGAGTGACAATCATCAAGACACGACATTATGGAGGGCCTGAATGAGAGGTTTAGCTATGTGGACAGTGCTGTTATTATTTATTTGTATTATACTGAATTGATGGCATGCTAATAGCTATGAAAAATCTGCTTCAGTGTTTGCATCCTATTCACAGTGTTTTACTGTTCAAGGAATGCTTTTTGCTAGATTCAACTTCTTGCTGTGTGGCTTCTCATGGCTGCTAAACAAGTTTCTTACATTCATGTGATTTATTGCTTTGCCTAAAGTGCTTATTATTAATATAATTTACTGAATAAAAGCAAATATCTCCCAGCAAAATGCACTCCCTCGGGCCCCTGACTGAAAAACTGAATTTCCATTGGGAAGGTTGTATGTATATGTCCCAAATGAAAATAAATCTGATGCACCCAGTTTGTTTTGATCTGAATTGCATCCCACCTTAACTGAATGCTCTTGCCTTGGGAGGAAGGGGATTTGCTTGGCCTTTTCTGCTGGACTGCGCCTTGAATCCAGCGGTTTGAGGGATGTGGTTTCATCAGTTAGGAGTCGTTGGACTGAGGAAGAGATGCTAGTTGGAGCTGGTCAGAAATTTCCTGATGGAATAGTTTTCCATCAGAAAGTGTTGCTTTAGCAAAAATGAAACATTTCCTGGGAATGCATTGATTTGTGTCAACATTTTTCTTGAAAAAATATCAAAATGTTTTAGTTTTGATAAGGGCAAAGTGTTTCACTTTGATAGTCATCTCAACTTTTATATTATATAAATATATACAATTTTATATATTTTATTTCTTAACCAAATTATAGTTGAAGTGAACCACTTCGATAAGGTCAGTTTGGTATTTCTAAAATGATTTTTTTCAACTTTTCATTCCAATCGATGACTAAAGGAAATTTTGAATGTCAGAATTTCCCACAAAACACAAATTCTGAGCTTTGACCAGTCATAATGAGGATGGAAGCCGCAGACAGCAAACCAACGTGAATAATATCTGAACTGTAACTGAATCTAATAGATCACATTCATCCCCAGGGTAATTCCATTGATTACAATCACTTGATGGTCTCTTTAGTCACCTCATCTGCTCTCCATGTCTTAGCAATTCTGATTTCATACGATACTTAGTTGTGGAATTTTTAACACTGCTGTGTGCCCAATCTGCTTTATTTTACTGAAACTGGGTAGGTTGCTGATTTACATGACTATGTTTTCTCTTATGACTATGTCTGGTTGATGGTGGCTACACAAATGGTATGTATGAAGTAACAGAATAACATTTTATTTTCTTCCTTTGATTTCCATGGAGAAAGTAGCCCAGAACTGAGTGACAGAGTTTGACAGTACAAGACAGCAGGCTAGATTACAGGAAATAGTGATGTAAATATATTGTATGCTTGGTAAGTTTTAAAGCAGGGAGCAGCGGGGAAACAGTGAGCGTAATGCAAGGGAGTAAGGCCTCCACCTGGGAAAAGCATGGAGGGAACTAAGCGCTGAACTAACTACATGCAAAGGTGCAGGTGGGGAAGACAGAGCCTTTCAGACCTTACAAAACCTAGAGATACTTGGCCCACAACCCGCATCCCCCTTATTCTGCAGCTAAGGTGAACTTTCGCAAGCTACAACCAGCATCATCACTTAATGCTGAAAGGTGGATTCAAGACTTTTCTCTTTTGCTGTATTACCATTAGGGGAGCTGGTGGGGCTGAAGTGCCAGCAACACAAGGATGAAACCAGCTCTACAGCTTCCAAATACCACAGGCAAACAATACAATGCCTAGCTGAGATCAGCAGATTCATTAAAGCTAACCGGCTGAAACTGAACCCAAGCAAGGCTAGTGATGCTGATAAGAAATGAAATATTTTGAGGAACTCACCCCCTTCATGACACCCCACAGATTGCTGTCCGTTTACAGTGTTGCGTTCTGTTGGACTCCTCCATTGCAACTGGATGCCAAGTAGCCTCGGCAGCCAAAAACACCCACTTCCACATATAGACAGACAGAAAACTATGCCCTGGCTTTTCAGGCTTGAACCTGACACTTGTGACTCACACACTCATGACCTCAAGCCTTAATTATTGCAACTCGTAACATCTAGGAATGAAACCAGATAGCCTGGAATTGCCCCAACTGGTACAGTCTGCAGCAGCCAGTCAGCTAAATAATGCAGGTTGCAGTGAGCACGTAGCTCCAGTGCATCACTTTCTGCACTGGCTCTCCATCAAACAGAGTCCAATTCAAGGCCTCTGTCCTGATGTGCAAAGTTCATCATAGGCTTAGCCCTAGCTACCTGAGAGCGCAGTCTTCTTCTCATGACCAGAACTTCCCACACCACTTTACGCTGGAGTTAGGCAACTATTGTCCTGTAGGAGAAAATCATGGATGTAAGAGACAGGACCTGGACTAAGGCTTGGTCTACACTTAAAAGTTAGATCAACATAGCTATGTTGGTCAGGAATACGAAAAAAAGCCCACCCCAACTGGCATAGCTCTGCTGACATAACCCCCAGTGTAGACACAGCTATGTCGATGGACTAGTGCTCCAATTAATGTATCTACCATCAGTCAGGGAGGTAATGTTCCTACACCAATGGAAAAAACACTTCTGTCACTGTTGGCTATGGCCACGTCCAGACTAGGAATTAAAATCGATTTTAGATACGCAACTTCAGCTACGAGAATAACGTAGCTGAAATCGAATTTCTAAAATCGAGGTACTCACCAGTCTGGACGGCGCGGCATCGATGTCCGCGGCTCTCCGCGTCGATTCCGGAACTCCGTTCGGATTGATGGAGTTCCGGAATCGATGTAAGCGCGCTCGGGGATCGATACACCGCGTCCAGACTAGACGCGATATATCGATCCCCGAGCAATCGATTTTAACCCGCCGATGCCCCGGGTTAGTCTGGACGAGGGCTATGTCTACACTATGGGGTTATGCCAGCATCGCTACAATGACCTAGCTATGCTGGTATAGTCTCTACAGTGTACTGTAGATATACCCCAAGGCTATGGAACTGACTAGGTGAAGAGTGAAAAATGACCACCAGTTTCAGTGGATTCCGAAATAAAAGCAAAACTGATTTCTTTCAGGTTGACTTTGTTAATAAGAATATTTCTCTTCCCTTTTCCCCCAATACATATATTATAGGCACAATCTCTATGATCAACTCAGGTTTTTATTTCTAGAATTGGAAAAGAAAAAGTGAGAGAGTCTGCATTTATTGTTATTTTTTTAATACTTGGGGGGTACACAGGTGCTGCCAAGATCAAGGTCATTTAAATAGAAACATAAATTAAGATTTTAGCAGACGTGAAGTTCAAGAAATAAGAATAAGAGAAATGTTTAAAAAATAGTAATACACAAATTTACAAAGCTTTGAGAGGAGAAGGAAAGTTAAAGGATTCAAAAGAACACTAAAACTATCAAGCGGAGAGGTGGCTAGGTGGACTAAGCTGGGGAGTGAGATGGAATTCTGTTTGAGGATGAACCTCTTGCCCCAGAAATGCTCTTCTGCCTTCAAGACATTTAGCAAAAGGAAGTTGAGAGAAAGCCACAAGTCTACTTGGCCAGGTCAGGCACTGTGAGCAGGGAGGAGACATTAAAGATGTCAAATGATATGTACAAATTAGAATCACCAGTGTGCATATCAGTGGCATAGCCAGGTTCTCAGTGTAGGGGGAACAAACATAAAAAAGGTGCCCCCCCTTGGCTCCTCCTCTGGCCACGCCCCCTTGGCTCCTTCTCTGGCCCTGCCCCCTTGACTCGTTCCGTTTCCCCCCGGATTAACCCTGGGACCGGCTCAGGACTCCTGCAGGCTTTCTGGGGGTGCGAATACCCCCCTGTCCCTCCGCGGTCCCGGGAGAGTCTCTCCTGCCCAGCGCGCTCTTCAGGTATCCACCGCCGGGCTGTGCCACCCAGTTCCACCCACGGGGTCCTGTCCCCCCCCCCCAGATTCCAGGCTCCTGCGCCGCACCAGAGCCCCCCTTCCATCCAGACTGCACAGCCTGCTGGCAGCGCTGGTCCAGCAGGCGCCTCTTCCTCGCCTGCCGCCCTGAGGGGAAGCGGCAGCTTCCTCTTAACCCCGCTAGCTACGCTACTGGTGCATATTAGTCCAATACAGAGGGAGGATCCCTGTCCCAGTGTGCCCCTTAAGAGAAGTTGAAATCCCAGCTCTAACCTGTGCTTAGTTTTCCCTGATCAAGGGAATTTTGAGACTTGTAGACCAGGTGCCACTAAAGTTGTGGCATGAGATGACATGGGTATTAAGGATAGCCACTTTTCTCACTGGTGGAGAGGACACCTCAGCTGAGGAGCTGACCAAGACCTGGACCTGTAGTACAGTTCTCAGCTGAGATGGAACTGGAAAAGAAGCCTCTGGAAAGATTGTGGAAAGATATCTAAAATGCAGGCAGGCAGGCAGGAAAACTGGGTGTCTGTGCGTGTGTGTGTGAGAGAGAGTGAAGTGGACTACTGCAGGCTGGAGTGGATGGCTGCCTCACACTGTTTAGGGCCTTGAGATTACCTTGATCAGAGGAGGCAATGAATTTGTTCTTCCTGTGCCCAAGGGCTTAAAAGAGCTGTTGTAAGCCACTAGGACTGTGGGATGAAAGTCACACAGACCTAAAGAGGGATCTGTGACCTGCAGAAGATGAAAAACAATTTGTCTGGAGAGCTAAACTAAAGCTGAGCGATGGATAGCTAACAGGGAAAATGAGACATAGCTGCAACCTGACAGCAGGAGGTATGTGACTTTTGTTCAGCAACCAAGAGGAAAAACAGACAAGATCAGAGGACTAAGAACATAACTGTGTAGGTCCTGATTGAGGCAGATTTTTGGCACAGAGAAGAGCCATCACCCAAGCGTGAGTGCATAGAGAATGCAGCAAAGGAGAGTGCAGGAGGTAGGCAGGAGCCTTTCTAAGAACATTTGTTCTTTAGAACTTTTTTATTGATTTAAGTTAACTGTATAATTTAAATTATTTTAAAATTTTTACTTAAAGAAACTCTGAAAGGCTCCTTTACCTTGCTTATGAATTCAGCTGGGGAGCTGCATTTTCTGTGTCTCGCATTACATAATGAGAGTTGGCTTCCTGTTGACCATTACCAATAAAATACCAGTTTGCATTGTCAGACACTGGCTGTATTAGTGCTAGTTATTGAGCTAGTGGACCAATGGTTGCCATTTCTAACAGTTGTTTTGAAAAAAACATATTTTAAAATATGGTAATGAAATGGGTTGTGTGTGTTTCATTGTTGCTCTCTGCTGGATAGAATCAGCACTGCTCAACTGTGTGTCATGGACGCCATACTACTAATAGCCTTCTTTAGCTCAAGTTGGAGGGGCCTGTACTTTTGAAGCAGGAGAGTCTTGCTCTGTCCATGATGCACATCATAGTGACAACTATAGTGTCCTAAATTGCCAGTGCTTTCTTAAAATCTTTAGCAAAAGTTAAAATAACTCATCATTAAGATCTTTAAGCAATGGAAAATTTCCATCAGTCACTTTTGCTTGTTTAAATGTTTACAAGGAAGAGGAGAGAATAGCATGTTCTCATTCTGTTTCCGTAGTTAGAGTTTCCCCTGCAATGAGAAGAACAGATTATATTGTACTGTAATCTTTTTTTCCTAACCTTTGTGTTTGCTTTTCAAGCAAAAAATAACAGTTTATAGGTCACAAAAGGGATACCAGCAAATGACAAACAGCATATCTTGATAAATATGTATTGTCAAAACTCGAACACTTCCAAGTTCTACAGCCTCCAAGACATACAGTACAAATAGACAGTAATGGTAGGAACGTTCAAAGTCAGAGGGAGTTAGTCACTTAACTGCCATTTGTGTCATTGAAAATCAGCCCCAGGAGTTTATTTTAAATACCAGGTTATAAGTAGAACAGGGCAAATTTTTTCAGCCAAAACTTTTTTCACTGAAAAATGCAAACTCAGGTTGACTGAAACATTTTGGGGGTTTATGTCTAATTTGCCAAATTGTTTTAGGAAAAAAACAAAGTGAAAAAGATGAAAATGTTTCATTTCAACAAGGTCAAACCGCAACATTTCAATATTTTTATTTAGGGTGACCAGATGGGATGAAGAAAATATCGGGACACATGGGAGGAGGGAGGGAACCCGCTGGTGGAGCAACAAACAAACAAACAAACAAACAAACAAACAAACAAACAAACAAACAAACAAACAGCAGAGTCCAGCAGGCACAGCAAAAAAAAAAAAAAGCACACAGAGTCCTGGAGTCCCGCCGGCAAAGAGAGAGAGAAAAAAAGCGGAGTCCTGCCTGCGGAACAAACCAAACCAAACCAAACCAGGAGTACGAAATAGCGGTAAAAATTGCATCCCGACCAAACATCGATCAGGACGCAGGACAAATGCCTACAAATCGGGACAGTCCCGATTTTATCGGGATGTCTGGTCACCCTATCTTTATTCAAAATTGCTTTGTTTTGAAAGTTACTTCAATTTTATCAGAGTTAAATATGTTAAAGCTCAACTGAAGAAAAACATCTCATTTCAGAGCAAACAAGATATTTTGTTTGACCTGAAACAATTCTTTTTTCCAATTTTTTGGAGAGCCAGTGAACTGAAAAAGCAGCTGTTTGCACAGCTTTAGCTAGATATGAGCCCACTCACTTCTGATCCTATACAAGGGAAGCCTAGTTAACTTGACTCACTTAGCAGCCTCCATGAAGAAACCAAGAGAAGGGCAATATAGTTCTATGCAGGTATGTTTGGAGCACTCCAGACACTGGTTTGGAAACTTTATTTTCTTCTCTCTCTTCATAGGTGGACTCCCCTGGAGACTGGAAAGCAATAACTCTATAATTAGAAGAAGGGAAGGTACCCTGATTTAAATTGAAAGGAAAAGCATACATTAGTATTTTGCTAAGATTACACATAGAGGGAACATTCCACTCCCACCTCCTCAGGTGCATATAGAGCACATAGAGGGGCATAGTCTACCCCCGCCTCTTCAGGTGTGGAATGCCCTTGTGTCATAAACAGATAGCTAAGGGTTAATGTCTCTTTCACCTGAAGCACCTGACCAGAGGACCAATCAGGAAACCGGATTTTTTCAACTCTGGGTGGAGGGAAGTTGGTGTCTGAGTCTTTGTTTTCTGTCTGCCTGCTTTCTCTGAGCTTTGGAGAAGTAGTTTTCTGCTTTCTACTCTTCTGTTTCTAAGTGTAAGGACAAAGAGATCAGACAGTAAGTTATATGGTTTCTTTTCTTTGGTATTTGCATGAATATAAGTGCTGGAGTGCTTTGATTTGTATTCTTTTTGAATAAGGCTGTTTATTCAATATTCTTTTAAGCAATTGACCCTGTATTTCGTCACCTTAATACAGAGAGACCATTTGTATGTATTTTTTCTTTCTTTTTTATATAAAGCTTTCTTTTAAGACCTGTTGGAGTTTTTCTTTACTTCAGGGAAATTGAGTCTGTACTCACCAGGGAATTGGTGGGAGGAAGAAATCAGGGGGAGATGTGTGTGTGTTGGATTTGCTAGCCTGATTTTGCATTCCCTCTGGGTGAAGAGGAAAGTGCTTTTTGTTTCCAGGACTGGGAACAGAGAGGGGGAGACACTCTGTTTGGATTCACAGAGCTTGTGTCTGTGTATCTCTCCAGGAGCACCTGGAGGGGGGAAGGGAAAAAGGATTATTTCCCTTTGTTGTGAAACTCAAGGGATTTGGGTCTTGGGGTCCCCAGGGAAGGTTTTTCAGGGGGACCAGAGTGCCCCAAAACACTCTAATTTTTTGGGTGGTGGCAGCAAGTACCAGGTCCAAGCTGGTAGCTAAGCTTGGAGGTTGTCATGCTAACCCCCATATTTTGGACGCTAAGGTCCAAATCTGGGACATAGAGGGAACATTCCACCCCCACCTCCTCAGGTGCATATAGAGCACATAGAGGGGCATAGTCTACCCCCGCCTCTTCAGGTGTGGAATGCCCTTGTTAGCATCACCTGCTTGTTTTTTAAAGGAGAGGTTGAATTAGGGTGGTGATGCCATGGTCCTCTAGTCCCACTTGGCTTGGACTCCAAGTAAACTGGGCTGCATGCTGTGGGGTAGAAGTAATATTAGGGGAGTGGTGGAGCCAGATCTGCTGCAGTGTGACCCCTCTAGTCTCCTACCACTGAAGGTATATACTAGAGTGCAGAGGTGGAGCATCATTGAGGAGAGGATTTCTTTTCTTTTTTCCAGCACACTGGTGAGAGTTCAGATTGGAGATTTGTCTCAGAGGACCCAATAGTGTAATGAGCTGAGTACCCTCAGCAGCCATGGATGTTGGCTGGCTGAGGAGTTAGCTGAATCATTAGTGTTGATTTTCAGTAAGTCTTGGAGCACTGGGGAAGTTCCAAAAGACTGGAAGAAAGCTAATGTGCCCCTTTTAAAAAAGGGTAAATGAGATGAACTGGGTAATTATAGGCCTGTCACCCTAATATGGATCCAGGGCTTGGTAACAGAGTGACTGATATGGGACTTGATTAATAAAGAATTAAAGGAGGGCAATGCAAATCAATATGGGTTTATAATTTGATATCTTTTTAAAAATGAGATTACAGGTTTGGTTGACAAAGATAATAGTGTAGATGTAATATACTTAGACTTCTGTAAGGTGTTTCACTTGGTACCTCATGACATTTTGTTTAAAAAACTAGGACAATATAAAATTAACATGGCATGCATTAAATGGATTAAAAACTGGCTAACTGATAGGTCTCAACATGTAATTGTAAATGGGGAATTGTCATTGAGCAGGTGTGTTTCCAGTGGGGTCCCACAGGTCTTGCCCTACACTATTTAACATTTTTATCAATGATGTGGAATAAAACATAAAGTCATCATTGGTAAAGTTTGCAGATGACACAAAAATTGGTGGAGTGGTAAATAATGAAAAGGACAAGTCACTGATTTTGAGCGATCAGGATCTCTTGGTTGACTGGGTGCAAAGCATTTTAATACAGCTAAATGTAAATGTATACATCTAGGGACAAAGAATATTGTCAGAATGGGGGGCTACATCCTGGGAAGCAGGGACTATGAAAATGATGTGCAGATCATGGTGGATTAGCAGCTGAACATAAGCTCTTAATGTGATGCTGTAGCCAAAAGAGCTAATGTGATCCTGAGGAATCATGAATAGGAGCAGAGAGGTTATTTTACCTCTGTATTTGGCACTAGTGCAACCACTGCTAAAATACTGTGACCGGTTCTAGTGTCTACAATTCAAGAAGGATGTTGATAAATTGGAGAGGGTTCAGAAAAGAGCTATGAGAATGACTAAAGGATTAGAAAACATGCCTTATAGTGATAGACTCAAAGAGTTCAGTCTATTTAGCTTAACAAAGAGAAGGTTAAGGTGTGATGTGATTACAGTCTGTAAAAGTATCTACATGTGGAAAAATATTTAATAATTCATTCTTCAATCTAGCAGAAAAGGGTATAACGTGATCCAATGGCTGGAAGTTGAAGCTAGACACATTCAGACAGGAAATAATGTGAACTTTTTGACAATTAGGGTAATTAACCACTGGAACAATTTACCAAGGATCATGGTGGATTCTCCATCACTGACAATTTTTAAATCAAGACTGCATTTTTTTTCCCAAAAGATATGCCCTAGAAATTATTTTAGGGAACTTCTATAGGAGGTCAGACTAGATGATCACAATGGTCCCTCGTGGCCTTGGAATTTAGAAATAAGAGCTGAGGGTGTTCCAGGATCTCACAGAATTGGGCCCTTAAATAACAAATAGCTGCTGATGTGAGTTCAATCACACCACCAGTGTGTAAGAAATTAAGTTCTGGAAGTTTGATTTGTTTTCCTAGAGTACTGTCTGTACGCTCCACTGCCTCTTCCAAACTCCTTCTACAAAGTTCTGCTGAATTCTGCCTCCTAACTGAACAGCTCAGCTGCCCTCTTTTCTTTTCTATACATACACACACATATTCACAAGTTATCTTGGAGCTGATGTTTTTAAAGTCATCTATTCTTCACATACTTTAAACGTTTTATTTGTTGGTGGTTATGTTCAAAATGTGTATGTCACATCACCTCTTACATTTTTAGACAGCTAGCAGAGTTAGGAACAAATCATGCTGAGAACCCAAGGACTTAACACACAGGTTTGCTTTGTTAGAATGTTTCAGATAGATGCAGTAAATTATTGTACTTTATATTTGCTATGAAATGGATAGAACCATGATACAAAGAGCAGAGCAATTTAAGTTTTAACATCCACATATATCAGCTATGGTTGGTAGGGGCCATCTTGTGGTAATATTGTTGAATACTTCTTTTAAAAAGACTGCTTTAAATGGATACTGTTATATTTAAAATCTTAACTGAAAAAATATAACTATCTTGTGTTGCTGCTAATACCGTAGATTGTTAAAAGAGAAAATGTACTACTTGACCCCCTTTTAATTCAGAGCAGATAATGAGTCTGTGGGTTGAAAATGCTGCATGGTAATGTTTGAATTCCATAACAACTACTTTCATTGAGCTGAAAAAGAGAAAGAAAATAAGACACTTCTATTCATATAAGTTTTATAAAACTTATTTTTAATATTTCAAAGTTGGGACCTAATTTGCCTAACCATGTCCTTCTAAGAATAGTATGCATGATTAACATATTTTATAAAATATACGGTTATCTATAAGAATTCCATGAAAAAGAGAAACTAATATCTGACTACTTACTAAACTTTTTGTTTGTTTGTTTGGACCATTGTCCACATATTGGATGATATCTCAGCTCTGTTGGAAGCAATGCCACTAACTTTATTTGGGGCCAGAATTTTATCCATAAGTTTGTTATTGCAGTGTGGCCATTTGAGGGAATGAAAATGGAGGCCTTAACCAGAATGAATCGTTGATGTTGTGATGATGGTAATTCCAGTGTTGCTCCCTCTGGCACAGCTAAAACATCTGCAGCTCAGCTTCCTTTGAATCAGAATAAGCTAATCAGTATTGTAATGTGTGTTTGGAGAAAGGACAGGAACCCAGGCAAGTATTCTCATTCTTTCTTTCTCTGGACTAATGAATATTTAGTTTTACAACATGGAATAGTTTCAACAGGAGAGATTGAGAAAGTCCCATAGCCCAATGGTTAAACCACTCACTTGGGCTATGGGACAGACTGTCTTGGGTCCCAACTCTGCCTGATTCACTGCAGGGAACTTGGGTCTCATCCTAGGGCTATAGGGTATAAAGAGAGTGGTGGTGGTTGGCAGAACTGCTACCAGTGGTGTCTTGTGAATGACATTTCTAAATATCATTTGCTTTTAGTGAAAAAATTAAATGCCTGAAATCAAAATGAAATGAAAAAAACCTGGGTTTGCCAAGAAAACTAAAAAATGTTTGCTTTGGGTTGACCTGAAACAATATTTTAAGAAAAAATATTGGTTTGGACAGAGAAATGAAAAGTTGATTATTTGCACAGTTCTATCTGTAACTCATGTCTACCATTCAAATATATTGTCTTTAGCCTTTTAAAGACTGGTTCACTATTTAAAATCTGCCCAGTATTAGCAATTTAGAGATGACACTTTAAAAATATCAGATTTAATGTCCAACTCTTTTGGAAAGTATCCTTTTTCAGAGCAGATCTTCTACAAAAAATTAATCTTCTGCCTAAAATAACTACCAGCAATAAAATGTTTCAAGAGTGGCTCCAAAAACAAGACAAGAAATAAGGAAAAGCTACCTACGAAGAACACCTTACCCTCATGCTAAGAAAAGTAATTAGGGAAGTCAATGGATGACTTTGGAGATGGGTAATAGGAGACAGATGTCCACACAATTAAAAAGTTTGAGAAGCCCCAGCGTAAGAGTGATTGTTTTGTAGCCACTCCCTTTCTGTTCATGATTGTACAGTGGTTAAAATAGATTGAAACAGGAGAAGCAACTCTAATTGCACTGGGGAGGAAGAGTTTATAAGGGAGCACTTCTCTCCCAGTCTTGGTTGCGGAAGAGGAGCTCTCCTTCTGCTTTTAGCAGATGAAGAGCTGACCTCCCCTCCTGCACCCTATTCTCCCCTTGGTGTTACAGCTGCAATCACATAACATCCCTGTGGGAACTATAGTAATTATATGCATGGGAAAAATAATATTAGGAAAGTAAACATATTTTTATCTGTCTCTTGATGCAATTTAGCAGCTGGAAACAAGAAGGACTAGCACAATGTGACCAGCCTGCTCCCATGGACCATCAGAAAGTGCTCTGAGAAACCCCAGTGGTCCATGAATTAGAACTGCTAATACAGAACTTTTCTGTTCTAGACTCAGGGTTGAATTCAGGCACCAGAGAAAGAAGCAGGTGCCCGGGGGCAGCCGATAGAAAGGGGCGTCCGTTGTTGGGGCGGCATATCCGGGGTGATGGCGGCGGTACTTTGGTGGCAGCTCAATCGGTTTGCTGCAGTCTTCCGTGGCAATTCGGCGGCAGGTCCTTCACTCCCTGTCTTTCTCTTTGGCAGCACTTCGGCAACAGCTCAATCGTCTTTTTCTTTTTCTTTTCCCCCCTGCCGCTTGGGGCGGCAAAAAAGCTGAAGCCGGCCCTGTCTAGACTCATAACTTGTATCCAGCACAGGTAAGAAGTAATCAAAACATTTGTTAAGGAATTAACTGATTACAGTTTATAATTACCTACAGGAGGAACAAATATTTGATAATGGGCTCTTCAGTCTAGCAGAGAAAAGAATATCATGGTCATGGCTGGAAATTGAAGCTAGACAAATTTTTAACTGCAAGACTAATTAACCATTAGAACAATTTACCATACGTTGCAGTGGATTCTCCATCACTGGCCATTTTTAAACCAAGACTGGATGTTTTTCTAAAAGATATGAGGTAGGAATTATTTTGGGGAAGTTCTATGGCCTGTGTTATATAAATGGTCAGCCTTGATAATCAAGTGGTCCTTTCCGGCCTTGGAATCTATGAATGTGATGTCTACTGGTCCATGTGAATCTCAGTCTAGTTGCCAGTGGATAGGTGTTTAAATCAAGAACAGCATTATAGCTAGCAATAAATTGCAAGTTTATTGGCAGTGTCTGCGGAGGGTCAAGGATTAAATTGACCATGGAGACTGAACTGTCCTGTCACTCCTAGAAGGGTCCTGTTGAATCAGGGTTAGAGCTGATTAACTTGGAAGCTTGTATTGTTGCTATCAGTGAGAAGCTCTTTGGATCTCCTTGTCAAAAACTTTCTGGTATTTCACCCCTCCCAATATTGCTAATTCATCCTTACCAGATATGATTTATCCCTGAGGCTTATTAGATTTTTAGCCTTTAAACTGGACAATATTACACCAAATAGCAAGTCTTTAAAAATAAATGCTCAGAAAGAACACCCAGGATCATGCAGTCTATCACTTTTCCTTCTTGTGAGCACAGATAACTCTTATCCATGGGCCTTGTCACAGACTAAAGGGAAGTATTTATTAAGCTATTGATAGCTTGTTAGTGGTTGTTCTGCAAACGGATCGGCAACTTCAGACTCTGGATGTGTAATTCTGACAACTTTCACCAGTGCTATATTGACAAACAATAATTAGAAAGGAAGCAAAGCAACTGAGTATGTCCCCACCAAATAAGGGGAAGAAAATACTACAGAATTAGCTGAGGGGAAAAAAACTGTTCACATATACACACAAAATCTGAACACTTGGCACCACTCCTCAAAGATGTCAATGGTACTGTGAAAATCACTGAGTGATCTATACAACTGTGAAGAGCGAGTCAGTACACCAGCCTTCAGTGTGCTTCCTACTCCTTTGGTAATAATCACTGTGAGTGATAGATGGGAGGTCTGGGAAGTAAGGAAACTTCAAAGACTATTATGTTGAGCTGTGACACATATTACAGACAAATGCAAAATCTCTGAGAGTCTTGTATCTATTTTATAACTGTTATATGTATCTTTGTGAGCCAGGAGTTGTATTCTGGCTCCATGGGGGAGAGTTACAGAACTTCTTGCAGGAACTAAAATCGCTGCAGGGTAATTATTGCAAAACCCTGTATAGGTAAACGGGTCTGAGAAGGACCACCCCCCTGGGGTGGGGATTTGCATATACTCGGTTTGACCAGGTTCAGGAGGCCCAGCAGACAATGAATGGAGGATTGGAAAGGGGCAGTCCAAACTAATTCAGGACAGACTCATGCTGGAACAAAGAATTGACAAACTTGAGTCTAATGCAGTATAATAGCTTTGTGTGTGCGATATTACTCCCTCCCTTGTCCACCCCAGATGGAATTCTTGAAAGCATAGCAAGCTTAATGTGCATGAGATAGTTTATTGTTTTATTATGTTTTCTCCATAATGATTTTGTCCTAAATAAATATACTGTGATTTGTGAAGACTGGCTGGTCACTAGTAAACTCTGTCATTGTCTCTGGGAGATAAAAGGGCTGCAAGTGCTCAGGTAACCTCAAATTTGCTAAGGTTATCACAGTGAAGCACAGAAGTAATTGAAGGCTAAATCCCCAGTCTGGGAGAAAAACATGAATTCTCAATCCAAGAAAGGTGATGACTAGAGGCCTCAGATGTAGGTGGGGCTGACTTCAAAGGGGCTGTGAAGGGATCAGAGGTGCAGTTACCCCAGAACTGTGATAAACACATTCTAGCTAATAAACTCCTCAGCCTCAGAGCTGAGCTCCTTAATCATTTCTGCTTTCTGCTCCAGAGATCAGTTAGCCCCAAGACTTATTTTGTAAAAAGAAAACACCCTCAAGTTAGAACTGCAGAAAGTAGAAGTTGTTGAATCAAGACTGTAAATGTATCACATTACTGGATAGCACCAGATGGTGCTATTGTTAATAGCTGTGTTGAGTCTCAGAAGACATGTGTACCTAAGTGACTCCTTGTCAGCTTGCTCACTTTTGTGAATTCCATTCTTAGATATCTAGCTCTCTCCATTCATTGTACAAGGAGTCAAGATGCTTAACACAGGCTTTGTGAATCACAGTCCGTTCCAGTGATTTTCTAGCAATCAGGCCCAAGATCACATAGGAAAACTGTGGCAGAGCAAGGACTTAAACCTGAGTCTCCCACGGCCTAGGCTAGCACTCTAACCACTGGGAAAGCCTTCCTCTCTTACTAACCAATTACTGGGTGTTGGAGCTCAGTTTTTCCTTTTTTTCTCCTCTCCTCATCTGAATGGCAAAAAGAACAGGAGTACTTGTGGCGCCTTAGAGACTAACAAATTTTTTTCAGCATGAGCTTTCGTGAGCTACAGCTCACTTCTTCGGATGCATAGAATGGAACACACAGACAGAAGATATTTATACATACAGAGAACATGAAAAGGTGGAAGTATGCATACCCAGGGGCGGCTCTAGACATTTCGCTGCCCCAAGCACGGTGGCATGCCACAGGGGGCACTCTGCCGATCGCCAGTCCCTCGGCTCCGGTGGACCTCCCGCAGGCATGCCTGCGAAGGGTCCGCTGGTCCCGCGGCTCCACCGAAGCAGCGGGACCAGTGGACCCTCCGCAGGCACGCCTGCAGGAGGTCCACCGGAGCCGCAGGACCAGAGGATCCTCCGCAGGCATGCCTCCGAAGGCTGACTGCCTGCCGCCCTCCTGGGACTGGCAGAGTGCCCCCTGTGCCTTGCCGCCCCAAGCAAACGCTTGGCATGCTGGGGCCTGGAGCCGTCCCTGTGCATACCAACAGGAAGAGTCTAATCAATTGAGATGAGCTATCATCAGCAGGAGAACAAAAACTTTAGAAGTGATAATTAAGATGACCCATAGAAGGTGTGAGAAGAACTTAACATAGGGAAACACATTCAATTAGTGTAAAGATCCATCCATTCCCAGTCTCTGTTTAAGCCTGAGTTAATTGTATCTAATTTGCATATTAATTCGAGTTCAGCAGTCTCTCTTTGAAATCTGTTTTTGAAGTTTTTTTGTTGCAAAATTGCCACCTTCAAGTCTGTCACTGAGTGGTTAGAGAGGTTGAAGTGTTCTCCCACTGTTTTTTGAATGTTATGAGTCCTGATGTCAGATTTGTATCCATTTATTCTTTTGTGTAGAGACTGTCTGGTTTGGCCAATGTACATTGCAGAGGGGCATTGCTGGCACATGATGGCATATATCACATTGGTAGATGTGCAGGTGAACGAGCCCCTGATGGCATGGCTGATGTGATTAGGTTCTATGATGGTGTCACTTGAATAGATATGTGGACAGAGCTGGCATCGGGCTTTGTTGCAAGGATAGGTTCCTGGGTTAGTGTTTATGTTGTATGGTGTGCGGTTGCTGGTGAGTACTTGCTTCAGGTTGGGAAGCTGTCTATGAGCGAGGACTGGCCTGTCTCCCAAGATTTGTGAGAGTGAGGGATCATCTTTAAGGATAGGTTGTAGATCTTTGATGATGCGCTGGAGAGGTTTTAGTTGGGGGCTGTAGGTGAAGGCTAGTGGCATTCTGTTATTTTCTTTGTTGGGCCTGTCCTGTAGTAGGTGGCTTCTGGGTACTCTTCTGGCTCTGTCAATCTGTTTTTTCACTTCAGCAGGTGGGTATTGTAGTTTTAAGAATGCTTGATAGAGACTTATCTCTATCAAGCATTCTTAAAACTACAAAACAACCAGCATAGGACCTAATCACATCAGCCACATCATCAGGGGCTCGTTCTGTTCTTTTTGCAGATACAGACTAACATGGCTGCTACCCTGAAACCTGTCATCTGAATGGGGTGATGGTGTGGCAGATGAGAGATATCATACAGAATCAGGTGACCTACTATCCTGCTTTTCCTGGGCACCCTACAGCCTAGCAGACAAGCAGGCAGTGAAGCAACCTGGAGATACTCTACAGTGTATCAAGCTGCCAGTGGGAACACCAGTGAGCAGCTGCTCAGAGTGCTCTTAGCTCACATCAGACCTACTCCTGGGGTGCTAACAAGACATGATCTTCCAATGCTTCACATCTCCTCCCTGTACCAACAAGGCTAATTAAAACATTGTTTCATTCACACTTTTTCTGGGTTGGTGAGAGCCTTCCAGGTTACAACCCTTTCGTTTTAGCTTTTGGGTTCTCCTGAAGGAAGTTTTGGAAATTCTGAGTTGGCATTGTGCAAGTTTGAGAGGAAAGTAAACTAGTGTACAAAAGGATTTTAAAAAATGTGTCATTCAAACTTGTTAGTCATAACTCACCAGCCTATCGTGTAGCATATTAGCAAAACTTTTTGGAATACCGCAGCATTCACTTTGCAGTCAACAGAAACATTATGTGAAGCAAAATCAAGAGCGTGTTGTCCAAATACTTACTGAAAGCTATTGCTGATAAATTGCTCTATAAGCAGTCTGTACTAGTTAGCCACATGCAAATCCTAAAGATAAGATTGAAGGTCAAAATGTCTAAGCCTATTGATGATGATGATGATGTGCTTCCTTCAAGCTCCCTCTGCCAACACATACAAGCCCACACTAGGTCAGAGCCCTTTGGTAAAGCAGAGTGACAAGAGAATGAGCATATTTTAAATACAAGAATGAAGGTGGCAAGCTTACCATGAAGTAACAAGGTCCTGTGTTAAATAATCAAAACAGCTGAATAAAAACATACAATAAGTATTTATTATTTATGGCCCAGTGAGAGAGCTGGGCTTAGAAGTCTGTTACAAGATCCCAGAAGTCTGGTTCTAGCAGCATTACTGCTATCCACCTCTGTCTTTGTGTTCTGTCCACCAGTGCTTTAAACTGACTTTTTTTCTTCTGGAGTAATCTACATCTACCCCTGCATCTACATCAGGATGCTCTGTGATGCTTTCCTTATACATGAGAAGAGAGCCACTGGATGGCCTAAGAGAAATGGCTCAAGATCCTTAAGTTGAATATTACTGCAATAGACACTGCAATGTTATTATGTCTGAAGACTCAGCCTGCCTTAGAAAACTGTGGGTGCTCAACAACACATTCCTGAACTTCCCCTTTCACAGTCTCTGAGAGCAGGATGGGTCTTAGCACATCCTCCCTTCATCAAGGAACAGTTATGGCGGTTTAACTGCTACTCAGTGAGCATTCTATGGTCCCTCTCAGCCAGCTCTGCTGTATAGTGGCACATTGACAAAGGCTCTTCTCCCTAGAGAAATAGAGGAGCTGGGCAGCCATTTAATGTGTAGGCCTGCACCCATTTCCTGTCAGGACGCCTGAAGGAATTGTGCTGTTCAGCAAAGGGAT
The DNA here is from genome assembly GCF_025201925.1 of Gopherus flavomarginatus. NCBI lineage: Eukaryota > Metazoa > Chordata > Testudines > Testudinidae > Gopherus > Gopherus flavomarginatus. The sequence goes on from NC_066617.1 coordinate 332,086,043, forward strand.
CTGCTGCTGCCTCCTCCACTGACCGAGGAACTGCTGCTGCTACTGTCTGTGGGAGCTGCTTCATGGGGTGACTGGTGCCAGGCTGCTGGGACAGGATCAGCCACACTGGAGCTGCCATCCTGAAGCCATTGCTACTGAAGGACTGCAGGAGCAGACACTGCAGAGGGAGCAGCACAATGAGGCATACAGGAAGAGAGGTACTGAAAAAGCCACCACCAGCGAACCAGAAAGTATTTCAGGGAAAGTTAGGCTGGAGGAAGGAGGAGCTGGGAAGTGGGAGATATGAGGGGGAAACAATTTAAGGCCACAGCAGGAACCCTGTCTAGGAGAGGAGGCCAAAATGCTTGCCTGGGGACCACAGCCCCCTATTTATATGAAGGGAGGCTCCTAAAAGAGCCCTAGAGTTAGGTAAAGACGGAGAAGCTAAGCAGAGGAGGGGAATTAGTGGGTATTCACCAGGAGCAGGGAAGGGAAATGACTACACTTTGGGATGCTAATAGCAAAGTGTCAGAGACTGGCTTGGTACCTGTGGGGAGGTGGGTGTGGAAGCAGTCTGAGATAGAAAATTTACTTGAAGTGACCTGTCTCCACTCTCATTCTCCACTGCCCTCCCATCCCTGCAGCTGCCTTTCTTACTCCCCCATCCCAGCATGTAATTTTCCTGTTGAGTTTCTGTTCCCTGGCTCATTTTCTCCTGTGCTCAACCACTCCTTTTATCAGCTTCCTCAAGAGCCCCTCTTTCTCCCTGCTGCTTCCTACTGCCTGTAAATAGGAGGCCTCCAATTTGTAGCAGCTCATTCATGATTCTGTGTCTTATCATGAATTGTTGGTCACAGTCTGGCAGCTTGAGCCAAAGTACCAAGGAGAAAGAACCAACCAAGACAGAGCCTAGTATTAGCTTTGACAATGTTGTGACAGACTGAAACAAACCTTAGGGAATTAAGATAGACCTTACTGAATTATATTAATCCATATTGATTTAGGGTTAATAGCTTTGGGGTACATTGTATTAAAAATCCAATTGTGTGTGTGTTATTGTGGCACTGTATGCACCATCTTTAGTAGGAGGGGAATGCTATTGTACTTCTTTTATCAGCTCTTTGAAGCCTCTCCCCTGGAGCAGTTCACATATACTAGTTCAAACTGGATTCTCCAGGGACCAACAGACAAAGAAAGGATTTTTGGATAAATGGCCTGATTTTAAACTGGCTAAGGGCCTTATTCCTGATCCAGCAAGCAGACAGGACCCCTGGTCCATGGAAGGAAGGGTTGGAAAGACTGGACCTATTGAGGCCCCATAAGACTAGGTATGCATTCGGAGCTGAAGCTGTGATGAATTTGCAACCAAGAGGAATGCCCTTTGGTTGGGATCTGGAGGACTGCTCCTGCCAAAGCCATTGTTAGGGAATTCCAGCTTATTAGCAGGTTCCTTTGTTGATTTTATTGTGTTTTTTCTGTAATGCTTTTCCCTTAAGAATAAAATAGGCTAGTATAGAAAGAACTGTGTGGTAACATATAACTGTAGCAATTATACCAGTTAACCATCTCTGAAGAGAAAGCAAGCAGGTGTGCTTGGGTAGCCTGTCTGTGATGGAAATAATAGTGAAAGCAGAGAACTGTGTAGCCTGGAGATACCCTGGTCAGAAGGGAGTGAGATGTGGTGACAGCTGGAAGCCTGAGAGTGCCCTTGCTAGATCAATGAGGGGAAATACAGATGCAGTTGCTCTGAACTGTGACAGAAGTATCTTCAGCTGTGGGAAAAAAAGGAATTAAGAGGAGGACTGTCAGAAAGTAGGAAGGCAAATACATGGAAATGGGCCATATGTGGACTATATCTAGATGAGTATCACATCAAAGTTATTTGCTGTGAAGTGTTGGACACTGAAAACCTCACCTCATTCCCTCCAGTTAATTTGAGACCACACATTCTTACTTGAAAAACAACATGTGATTTTTTCCCTGCACAAGTTTACAGAGCAACATAGCCAGAAAAAAAAGTGCAGCCAGTGTCCACAAGCTTTGAAGACATCTCATGTGAGTCTTTTCATTACAAAAGGAGGGAAATATCACTATAGCGAAGAGTTTCTTTCTTCTAGCAGCAGAGGAAGCATCAGTGGCATCTGATATCAAGACAAGCAGATAGTTGGCCATATTAACATTGTTAGACAATACAGAATTAACAAGACTCTCCAACATTGCTGAAAATATGAAAGAACGTGCTCTCTCAAGTTTGGAGTAGTCATTTAATTGTAATACAGCTTGACTAAACATTGATTTGCTTTCCAATGAAAACCTTTCCACCTATGTGAGATATGGGTCTGATGGCAAAGTGCATTATTTTCTTTTTTGTCAATCTTTTCCAATCTACACAACTAAAAAGTAAATGTTCTCAAATACTGGATGGATATGTGAAGGAAAGTAAGCTTAAATAACAAAATAGTATCAGGATCTTCATGGATGATGCACGAGCAGTCATTGGGAGGCATAGTGGTCTAGTGGCATGTACTATTCTGCTGCATAGTGGTCCAGTTGCATGCACTGGCCACTATCCAGAGACAGGATACTGGGCTAGATGGGGCATTGGCCTGATCCAGTATGGCCGTTCTTATGTTCTGCCTTGGTAAAAGGCACGGCCTCAAGTAACCAGTACTGCCCCTGGTGGTGTGTGGAAAGACTGAGTCTCCAGACCGGGTATGGGGGTGGGGCTTGGCCTTGCTCCGGCCAGTGTGCTGGGTCAGGACTGCACCACGTGGCTCAGCCCCACTCTGTCCGGGGCGATGGGTCGAGGCCACACCACGCAACTCCCAGAATCTGCGGCATGACCCACTCTGGCTCCTACGCACTTCAGTAGGAGCTGAAGGGGCAGAGCCTGCAGATGGGGCAGCATGCAGAGCTGCCTAGCTCTGCCACCGCGTAGGAGCTGGAGAAGGGACATGCTAATGCTTGAGGTAAGCACTGCTCACAGCCTGCATCCCCTGAGCCTCTCTTCCGCCTGAGCCCTGATCCCCTTCCCGCTCTCTGAACTCCTCAGTCCCAGCCCAGAGCACCCTCCTGCACACCAAACCTCTCACCCCCAGCCCCATCCCAGAACATGCACTTCCAGCTGGAACCTGCACCCCTTCCAGCACCCATGATCTCACGCATGAACCCCTTAGTCTCAGCCCAGAGTACTCTCCTACACCCCAAACTCCTCCTCCCCAGCCCCACCCCAGAACCCGCACTCCAGTTTTGTGAGCATTCATGGCCTGCCATACAATTTCTATTCCCCGATATGGCCCTTGGGCCAAAAAGTCTGTTCCACCCCCTGTGTAAGGGATGAAGAAAGCTAAGGTCCTGCTGAGGTAACTAAGGAGTTGATGCCTCACTGTTGGAGGTATGGAAGAGAGCTGAACTCCAAGTTCCCTCTTGCAGAGGTTCTCACCCTTTTCCATTCCAGAGCCACCCTGGGACCCCTTCTCAGGGCCAGTGCAAGGAAGTTTTGTGCCCTAGGTGAAACTTCCACCTTGCACCCCCTCCAGCGCACCCACCCTGAAGCGCCCCCCCGCGGCAGCTCCCCTCCTCCTCCCTGAGGCGCCCCCCTTGCGGCAGCTCCCCACTCTGAGGCACTCCCCCCCGCCGCAGCTCACCCCTGCCCTGCCTCCTCCCCGAGCAGGACGTGGCCACTTTACTTCTCCCGCCTCCCAGGCTTGCGGCGTGTCATAAACAGATGGTTAAGGGCTAATGTCTCTTTTACCTGTAAAGGGTTAAGAAGCTCAGTAAACCTGGCTGACACCTGGCCAGAGGACCAATAGGGGGACAAGATACTTTCAAATCTTGGTGGAGGGAAGTCTTTGTTTGTGCTTTTTGTTTTGTTCGTTGTTCGCTCTCGGGACTGAGAGGGATGGGCATCATTCCAGGATTTCCCAATCTTTCTGAATCAGTCTTTCATGTTTCAAAATTGTAAGTAATAGCCAGGCAAGGCGGATTAGTCTTATGTTTGTTTTCTCAACTTGTAAAGGTTTGTTTTTGCTGGAAGGATTTTTTACCTCTGTTTGCTGTAACTTTGAATCTAAGGCTGGGGGGGGGCATCCCTCTAGTCTATATGAATCTGAGTACCCTGTAAAGCATTTTCCATCCTGATTTTACAGAAATAATTTTTACCTTTTCTTTCTTTAATTAAAAGCTTTCTTTTTAAGAACCTGATTGATTTTTCCTTGTTTTAAGATCCAAGGGATTGAGTCTGAACTGACACGGATTGGTGGGGGGAAAGGAGGGGGATGGTTAATTCCTCTTTGCTTTAAGATCCAAGGAGTTTGGGTCTGGGTTCCTCAGGGAAGGTTTTGGGGGAACAGAAAATGTGCCAGACACTAAATTCTGGCTGGTGGCAGTGTACCAGACCTAAGCTAGTAATTAAGCTTAAAAGTATTCATGCAGGTCCCCACTTCTTGTACTCTAAAGTTCAAAGTGGGGAAAAAACCTTGACATGGCGCCAATCAGCTTAGGCACCACAAGCCTGGGAGGCAGGAAAAGTGGAGCAGCCATGGCATGCTTGGGGAGGAGGCGGGGCAGGGGTGAGCTAGAGCAGGCAGTTCCCCTGCATGCTGCTCCCGCTCCTTACTTGCTGCAGGCAGCCCTCCCCGAGCTCCCCTGCTCCAGCTCCCTCCGCCTAAATGCTGGCGGTGACAGGAGTGGCCGAAGATCCGGCCGCTGCGGTCACTGTCAAAGAAAATGGTACCCCCCCCCCAAATCCTGGTGCCCTAGGCGACCGCCTAGGTTTCCTAAATGATTGCACCAGCCCTGGCTGGCCAGCAGGATGAGAAAGCCAGGCTGCTGGCTGGAGCGTGCGTGGGGAAGCTGAGTTTACTGTTGAAGGGGTGGAGGAGAGCAGTAGTTGAAAAGAATGGAAAATTGAGCTCCACACCCCTATTGGGTGTCGAGGGAGCCGCAATAACTGCCCCCTCGGGCCGGACCAAGCTTAGGTGTGCGCATGCAGCGAGCCAAGTCTCTCGCTCTCTTACCTCCCCCACAGCAGACTGAGGGTGCTAGTGCCAGGAGCCGAGCCTTCCCTCCCCACCATCCCGTTCCAGCAGACTGAGGGGTGCAGGCAACCGAGTCTCCCCCCATCCCCGGTTCCAGGAGACTGAGGGGTGCAGGGAACCGAGTCTCCCCCCATCCCCGGTTCCAGGAGACTGAAGGGTGCAGGGAACCGAGTCTCCCCCCATCCCCGGTTCCAGGAGACTGAAGGGTGCAGGGAACCGAGTCTCCCCCCATCCCCGGTTCCAGGAGACTGAGGGGTGCAGGGAACCGAGTCTCCCCCCATCCCCGGTTCCAGGAAGCTGAGGGGTGCAGGGAACCGTCTCCCCCTTAACCCCGTTCCCGCAGACTGAGGGGTGCAGAGAACTGTCTCCCCCTCCCCCTCCCGCAGACTGAGGGGTGCAGGGAACCGAGTCTCCCCACATCCCCGTTTCCAGCAGACTGAGGGTGCGCGTGCAGGGAGCCGAGCCTCCCCGCACCCCGTAAGCGCTCCCCGGTGTAGCAGGTGTCAGAGCGGAGCTGCAGCCGGCCCCCAGCGAAGTGAAGCAGAAACCGCAGCTGATCTCCCGAAGCGATGCGACCCCTCTCGCCTTGGGCGGTGCTGCCACAGGCGAACTCTGTATTGGGCCTGCATGAGTCCCGCCCCCCGCCGTCTGCGGCCGCGTGCCCTGGGCCCGCCCCGGGGGAGAGCGCGGAGGGGTGGCTCTTGCTGCAGTCACGCCCGGTGCTTCCGCCTGTTCCCCCGCTGCTCCGGCCGGTCACGCTGCTGCAGGTCGGCGCTGATACTCTCGGTCCGGGCGCTTCCCCGCCGGGCCGGGGGATTGGCTGTGCGACCGCTTCGTCCCACAATGCAGCGCATGGCGCGTCACTGAAGAGAGACCATGATGGCGGCGGCCGTGGCTGCGGGGGGGGCTCCTGAGGTGATCGCCCAGCTGGAGAACGCCGCCAAAGTGCTCATGGTGAGGGCGCCCCCCCCGGGCCGGGGAGGAGAGGGGCAGGCAGCGCCGGGCCCGCGGACCCACCTTGCCGCCTGCATAGCCCCCTCAGTGCCCTGCACGGGCCCCGTCCCGTCTGCCCCTTCAGAACTACCCTAGCTGCCCCCCGATGCTTCTGTGTCCCTCAGAGCAGTTTCCGTGCATAGTTCTCCGGGATACCTTCCCTTGCCTCCTTCATACCGCCGTCCCCTCAATGTCTTTTTCCTTTTAGGTAGTTGCCTCTCTAACGCTTTTAGCTTCCCTAGGCTCCTTTTTTCTCTTCTGGCCCTTCAAAGCAAACCTTCCCCACCCAGGAGCCTGCCACTCTCTAAAGTCTCACTAGAGGGGGGGCCCTTACACGCCTTTATTCCCATGTGCTCCAATCTCCAGTAGCCAACATTCTCCACTCTACGGTCCCTTGTTGCCCTTTCCCCCCGGGAAATCCTTCTTTGTTGGTCCCCTGTATCCCACCCCCTTCCTGTCACCACCAGTGTTTCCACCACTCCACAGGAAACTAGCAGAGAAATCCCTGCTCCAGCACCTATCTCCTCCTCTCCCACTGCTTGCACAAACTTGTGTGTGTGTGGGGGTTTACATAAAACATAACTATAACTGCCTGTTTCAGCTTTCCCTCCTTGCAGTAATGGGAACTGGGAAACCCCAGGGTTGAACTGCAAACTTGTCATATGAGAGGTGTCTGAGTTTAGTAGTGGGTGAAGTGGTCCTGAACAGTTTGTAATGTGTTCTGTGGTTATAAAGGCTGCATAAAGGTATTGTGTATGAGATGTATGGAACGTCAGACCTTACGAGTTGTGATTCTATCTGCCCTGTGTTGTGAAATGCACTCGAAGAGTCAAGGGCTTTGTAATGAACAAACTAAAGTACTCCACTTAAAGTACCAGTAGCACTACAACAAAGCTAGTACTTAGTATTTTGATATTTAAATAGTGATGGACTGTGTAAAAAAATCTCTTAGCATAAAACGTTTTGTTAGCTATTGTCTGAGCAGTGGGTTGTTTCTTTTTCTTTTTTTTTTTTTTTCCCAGTGGTGTTTTTGTTACTTCAATTAATGTGGAGTTCGTGAAGGGTAAAAATCCTCAAAGGATTATTAAATATTTTTGAAACAAATCTGGATTAGAACTATGCAGTTATTTAACTGACTTTATTTGTGGTGGTCTGACTTTTTTTCACCATCACTTAAATGAAAATTGCTTTGGTTTTTGGAATTGAATGTTGTATAATATTGAGTATGTGAGGGAGAAACTTAACTATTTTTTCTAAAACAGAAATAAATGCATACAATCGTTATGTGTTAGACATTTGAACATCATATAAAACTGATGAGTGCCTTTTGATTTTTTTCTTCTGTATGAAAAGTTGTACATAAATAGTTTTAAACATAAATCTATTTTAATAAAAGATTTTCCTTCAGTTTTATTTTCTGATTGCCATTAAAATTCTGACCTTATTGATAACTTGAATGACTTTGACAATTTGGTGGGAGTTCAGTGGAGCTGAACACAATTTAATTAAGAGTCTGGCTGAAATATTTAATATTTATACTAAAGTTGTGCCCAGAGGCTGCATAGTATGAGGTATTTTGCACATACTGAGACTGTCTCTACCCCAGTTACCGTAGTAAACAATCTAATCTCTTGTAAATTAAACTAACCTGAATTAAGACCACTTTAATTCTGAATAAGTGAGTCCACATAGGGATTGAATGTGGTTAAACAAATCTGTTTTAAATTCACACCTTTAGTTAATTTTGGATTAATTTTCCTGAGTGTTCCCTTGAAGTTAAACCCATAAAAGCTAGTCCCATAAACTCACATCTTTATGTATGTGAGTAATCCCTTTGAATTAATCGTCTGTATAACTGTTTGAAGCATCATGGACTAAAAAAAGTTAAACATGTATTCCCAGACAAAAAACTGCAAATTCAGTTAAAATTGCCAAACAAAGCTCTTGTCTTTGGAAATGTATCAAAATAGCTATTTTGGAATAATTATTCCAGAGCAACTCCCCATGTGGGCACTCTTATGCCTGGTCTACGCTGAGGCGAAATCGATCTTAGTTATGCAACTTTGGCTATGTGAACAATGTAGCTGAAGTCGACGAACTTAGACTTACCGTTGTTTCTTCACCGCGGTGAGTCGTTGCTGCCACTCCCCTGTTGACTCTGCCTGTACCTCTCGCTGACCTGGAGTGCAGGAATCGATGGGCGAGTGCTTGGGGCTCGATTTATTGCGTCTAGTCTAGACACTATAAATTGACCTCTGCTGGATCAATCGCTGCCCGCCGATCCGACGGGTAATGAAGACTTACCCTTAGTATGGAGTAAGTGTGTTCACATGGACTTAGTTCGGGACACTCTTATTCCAGAGTAACTGTCCACATGGGGAAGTTGTTCAAGAATAACTCTTCTAGAGTAGTTACTTTGGTATTTTGTAGACAAGTTCTTAATAGGAAACATTACAAAAAATAAATACCAAGAATTATAGATAAAATATAACAATTAGAAGTATGCAAATAGTAGTAAATTAAGGTAATGTATATTAAGATTTGAATTATGTTACATCTCATACACATGCTTGTGAAACTCATGAGTAATATTAGACAATCAACTACCAATCTTAGACTCCCTTTTTCGAGCTTATCTGATTATGGTGGTAGAAGGACTCAGTTGTATAAGAGCAATTTAATAATAGAAGTGTATTGTTATTATGTTAGATGTTACAGGCAAGACTGGGGCAGGGGAGAGAGATGATTAGGAGGCTTTTTTTTTTTTTTTTTTTAGGTGAGTACCATTAACTTTTGCAGCTTAAAAACAAGTCTCTAGTTGCATGTTGGTAGAATATAACCTTCCAAATGTTTAACTGAATTTACACTAACAAATATAGTATCTGATTATCAGTATTGTATAGTTCCCCTGTGCTAGTAGTAGTGTAAATGTTAGTGTAGACTGGCTGAGGCACTTTCATATGAGGCTTTCATTAAAGTGGTGGTAAAAATACGTGAGTCCTGTTTATGGTAGTGCTTACACAGATATAGAAAAATGGGCAATATATTCGCTCTTGAATATACAGCTTTAGTACCTCTTCTGCTATTCAGCATTTTCAAGATGTAGTAGACTGAAACCTGATCAGACTTTTATCTGTTTTCACTACTGTTACTGGAAACCTTGTGGAAAATATTTAAACTGACAAGAATTAGGGCTATTTTATTCTGCTGTAGAAGTCTAGGGTAGCAGACACAGAGGCAGGCACCAAAGCTATTCATGGGGGATTTGGAGGTTGGAGGGAGGGGCTCTCTCTAATGCTCCTTTCCCTCTCTAGTAACCAGAGGGTATTTTAGGTGATGGAGGGGAGAATTCAAATTGTTCAGACAACTCTGAGTTGAAAGATAGGATCCCAAAGCTGGGCTCAGGGACAGCATGATGAAAGGAATCCCAGAAATTGTGGAAGCGCAGTTTGTGTCTCACCAGAAAATTACTCCTGGTCAGTGAGGTAAATTTTTCAAGTCATTTGCGTATAAAGGGAATGATGAATGAGGGCAGGAGTCTGTGTGAATGGATTGTCCACATTCACAGCTTCACACGTGTGGAAGAAACCACTGGAGAGCAATGAATGTGGTGGCGGGGGGAGGAAGAAAAAGTATTGAAATATGTGTGCGAGAAGCTAATGAACAGGAGTTGAAACTGGCATTGTTAGTGGAGATAAGTGGGTGGGACCCTGCAATAAGAGATGAATGGGCAAACGGAGGAGATGAGTTATGAACAACCTTGTAGGTGAGGGCAAGAAGGTTGAACTTATCTGCTTCGTAACTTGGGATTGGTGGTTGGGTAGGTGGCAATGGAGAGATTTAGAAGAATGTTGTGATGTGTTCAGTGTGTCAGACAAGGAAGATGGTCTTAGCAGCTGTATCTTATATGGATTAGAAGGAGATGATATGGATGTCAAAGACACTCAAGTATTCATAATGGGAGATTTATGTGCTGAAATTAGTATTTTAAATATCTTTTGACTTTATCCTTTAAAAAGTGGAAGTTAAATCCTATTGAAGAATATAGAAAGGAGCATAAACTTTGACAAATGAAGTGTAAAAATCTAATTAGGAAGGCCAAAAAAGAATTTAAAGAAAAGCTAGCCAGAGACTCAAAAAGTAATAGCAAAAATTTTGTTAAGTACATCAGAAGCAGGAAGCCTGTGAAACAACCAGTGGGCCCACTGGACAATCGAGATGCTAAAGGAGCACTCAAGGATGATAAGGCCATTGCAAAGAATTCATTTAGTTTCTTTGCATCAGTCTTCACTGTTGAGGATGTGAGGGAGATTCCCAAACCTGAGCCATTCTTTTTAGGTGATAAATCTGAGGAACTGTCCCAGATTAAGGTGTCATTAGAGGAGGTTTTGGAACAAACTGATAAACTAAACAGTAATAAATCACCAGGACCAGATGACATTCACCCAAGAGTTCTGAAGAAACTCAGATGCGAAATTGCAGAACTACTAGCTGTGGTATGTAACATCATTTAAACCAGCTTCTGTACCAGATAACTGGAGGATAGCTAATGTGACACTAATTTTTAAAAAAGGCTCCAGAGGCGATCCTGGCAATTACTGCCTGGTAAGCCTGATTTCAGTACTAGGCAAACTGGTTGAAACTATTGTAAAGAACAGAAATATTAGACACATAGATGACCATGATTTACTAGAATTCTTTGAGGGGGTCAACAAGCATGTGGGCAAGGGTGATCCAGTTGATATAGTATAGTTAGATTTTCAAAAAGCCTTTGACAAGATCCCTCACCAAAGGCTCTTAAGCAAAGTAAGCAGTCATGGGATAAGAAGGAAGGTCCTCTAATGGATTGGTAATTGGTTAAAAGTTAGGAAACAAAGGGTAGGAATAAATGGTCCATTTTGAGAATGGAGAGAGGTAAATAGTGGTGTCCCCCAAGGGTCTGTACTGGGATCAGTACTGTTCAACATATTCATAAATGATCTGGAAAAAGGAATAAACAGGTGGCAAAATTTGCAGATGATACAAAACTACTCAAGATAGTGCAGTCCAAAGCAGACTGCGAAGAGTAACAAAGGGATCTCACTAAACTTGGGTGAGTGGGCAGCAAAATGGCAGATGAAATTCAGTGTTGATAAATGCAAAGTAATGCACATTAGAAAACATAACCCCAACTGTACATATAAAATGACGGGGGCTAACTTAGTTGTTACCTCTCAAGAAAGAAATCTTGGAGTCATTGTGGATAGTTATCTGAAAACATCCACTCCATGTGCAGTGGCAGTCAAAAAAGTGAACAGAATGTTGGGAATCATTAAGAAAACGGATAGACAATAAGACAGAAAATATCGTATTGACTCTATATAAATCCATGGTACGCCCACATCTTGAATACGGTGTGAAGATGTGGTCACCCCATCTCAAAAAAGATATATTGGAATTCAGAAAAGGGCAATAAAAATGATCAGGGGCATGGAACAGCTTCCATATGAGGAGAGATTAATAAGACTGGAACTTTTCAGCTTGGAAAAGACAACGGCTAAGGGGGGATGTGATAGAGGTCTATAAAATCATGACTGGTGTGGAGAAAATAAATAAGGAAGTGTTATTTACTCCTCATAACACAAGAATTAGGGGTCACCAAATGAAATTAATAGGCAGCAGGTTTAAAACAAATAAAAGAAAGTATTTCTTCACACAACTCACAGTCAACCTGTGGAATTCCTTGCCAGAGAATGTTGTGAAGGCCAAGACTATAACAGGGTTCAAAAAAGAACTAGATAAATTCATGGAGGATTGGTCCATCAATGACTATTATCCAGGATGGGCAGGGATGGTGTCCCTAGCCTCACTTTGCCCGAAGCTGAGAATGGGCAACGGGGTGGATCACTTGATGATTACCTGTTCTGTTCATTCCCTCTGGGGCACCTGGCATTGGCCACAGTCGGAAGATAGGATACTGGGCTAAATGGACCTTTGATCTGACCCAGTATGGCCAGTCTTACGTTCATATTTAAATACTGTGTTTCTTGCAGGGCAAAGTTTAGACATTCTGATAAGTTTGTTAATATTTATACTTGTCGCTCTTTCTTGAGAGAATGTATAAACTGTAAAGAAATTCAAATAGTTTAATAGATTACTGTAATCTCTCTACTTTTTAAATGTTTTAAAAAAAATTAGCATTCTTGATATTTGTTTCAGAGGGGTGGCCGTGTTAGGCTGTACCTGCAAAAACAATAAAGAATCCTCGTGGCACCTTAGAGACTAACACATTTGTTTGGGCATAACCTTTCGTAGCCTTGGGTTATAGCCCATGAAAGCTTATGCCCAAATAAATTTTAGTCTCTAAGGTGCCACAGGGACTCCTTGATATTTATTGTTACTTTAAGTTAATGAAGTTTTTTTCAGTGAGGATTTCCTTTTTTCTTTGATTTGTTTTAAATTAACATAAAGTATATTAAGAGTATTAATTAGGCATCTGCACTACTTAAAAGCTTCTCATGGACTCCTGCAAACACTGACCAGCAGCCCCTAAAAAATTGTGGAGTTCCCAGTCTTTTCTCTTGCAAAGTTCCTCTTTCTGTCCCTACATATTAAAATAAATCTGGTTGATCTTGTATCAATAAACTCTATTCTGGTGGTCCTTTTAAACCAAGAGTTGGCAAACTATGGCTGCGGGCCCAGCGCCGCTCTCAGAAGCAGTCCCCGGGTGGGGGGGCAGAGGGCTCCGTGTGCGTTGCCCTTGCCTCCAGGCACCGCCCCCCGCAGCTCCCATTGGTCGGGAATGGGGAACCGCGGCCAGTGGGAGCTTTGGGGAAGGTGCTTGGAGGCGCAGCAAGGGCAGCGCACGCAGAGCCCTCTGCCTTCCCCTCCGCCAGGGGCCGCAGCGCTTCCTGGGACAAGGCAGGCAGGCAGGGAGCCTGCCCTGGCCCCAGTGGGTGCCGCTGCCATCCCGGAGCCACTTTAGATAAGCGGCACCGGGCCAGAGCTTGAACTCTTCCTGCCGCCTGCCCCCCAACTCCATGCCCTAAGCCCCTGCCTTCACCCCGTACCCCGCCTGCACCCCAAATCCTGCCCTGAGCCTCCTCATATACCCTGCACCTCTCCAGAACCCCAGCCCCCTGCACTGAGGTCCCTGCTGCACCCTGCACGCCTGTGCACCCCAGCCCTCTACCACACCCTGCACCCCTCCTGCACCCCAGCCTCTGCCCTGATCCCTCTCCTGCAGTCTGCATCCCTCCTGCACCCCAATCCCCTGCCCTGAGCCCTCTCATACACCCTACATCTCTCCTCTGCCCCAATCCCTTGCCCTGAGTCCCTTCCTGCACACCGTACCCCCTCCCACACCCCTGCCCCAGCCGTGCATGCAATTTCACCACCCAGATGTGGCCCTCAGCCCAAAAAGTTTGTCCACCTCTGTTTTAAACAGTATCTTTGTTCAAGGGATATAGCATGGAAACTCATAAGTTTTTGGTATAAGTTGCAGTGTCAGTACTCAGACATGACTACAGCTTGAAAAGTCAGAAGGCTGAAGAGAATTTAGGATCAGTATTCACTTTTGTGTCCATCAGTGCTTATACTTTTTGTGTCCATTGTATGCATAAGCTATGTTCTGAAATATTTTCATCATATAAAGTATGCACAGTTTTTATTATTTATATTGTGGTAATACCCAAAGACCCCATTGTGCTAGATGCTGCATGAGTATGTAGGAAGACATTCCCTGCTCCAAAGAGTTAAAAAGCTAAAATTCTATGATGCTTTTTAGGGTATAGTTTAAAGGTATGTAACAACTTATACGATTAAAAGACTACATAACCAGCATACACCAAAAGGTTGATGAACTGCATTGACCTTGATCCTCCTTCCCTTCCAGATGGTACAGGCCTCCCCATGTAAATGTATATGTTTTCTGGATCTACACTCTTCCCCCTCGCAGCCCATGTGCTTGAGTGCTGATCATTAATTGACATTGATCAAGCACTAACTTCATTAATTGTCTATGAGTATCTGAGAAGCAAAACATATTCTGGGCCACCTGGGATGGAACATAAACCTGATTCTTGTGGGGGAGAGGTGTGTGGGAGAAGGGGACTGCTTGTAAGTGGCAGTTTATAACCGTGGAAAAGCAGCTTTGCTCTAGTTAAGTTCAGATTCACTGTTCAGTGAGTACATGACTTTTCTAAATGGTCTAAAATCCAGATGCTGACTAAGGTTGTCTTGAAAATTATGTCATGTGGTGGTGGCCTGGGTTGGATAAGTGAACCAAATTTGGGAATATTTGAGCAAGGTGTTCTCCAAATAAAGCCCTTCTAAAAATCCTGTCAATTTCCTTTGGTACTTATGGTGCTTTTTTGCCCACAGATGGGGCTCAAACGATTTCTCTAATGTTGCTTTTTTGCCCACAGATGGGGCTCAAACTATTTCTCTAATCCTCCTGAAATTTATATCACCTGCTCAGGATTTATCTCAGCTACGACGCGGCACCCACAATCCCTCTGGAGTAGCAATATTTCAAAAATTATTGAGGGTAAAGTTGGGAACTCCAGCATGGATTGACTCAAACTGATGCAGCAAAGAGAATTAAATAATTATGTGCAGTAAAAGTAGGACTCTGTTGCAAGCCAGGAGATTTGCAGACAGACTGACATTAAAGTAAACAGGTGGCTCAAAGTGACATGCTATAGTCATTGAACTTGAGCAGCATACATGCACTGTAAGTTCAAGTTCTACCTTTGGCAGATTCTTGAGAATGTGTTGTGCACATTACTTGCTTTTTACATGGATTCTACAGCATCTCCTTTTGAAAGTTTTGCCCTGAGACAGAGCTGTTTAAAACTGTTCAAAAATCCACATACATACTCCAGTTTTATGTAGAGGTATTGTCAAGTAAAAATAGCATTAATTAAATAGAGGGAAGATAGAAAAATTCTTTTGAGCTGTTAGGATAATGAAATCATGACTCCTGCTCCTCAGCCTTTCCCTGAACAACGGTACTCTGTGATTGAAGAAAAGCAAGTAACTGAGTCATTTTTGTCTGGTGGTTCCTGATATGTTCCGTACTTAGCAAGAGCTGTTAAACGTTTTCAGGTTCTTACTACTTACAATATTTCTAGGGGAAATCTACAACTCTGTCTTTCAAGAAATTTATAGCATGGACTGGCGTTGTGATCAGTTATTGGGTGGTACAGTTTAGAAATATTTCAAAAGCTATTGCATTACAAAAGCTTTAGTACCTCCTTCTTAGAAACAGCAAGCATCTCTGTGTGCTATTGCTTCCTCAGAAACTGTTTGGAGTGACATACACTGAGCAATTTACTCGATGGTTTAAGGGAAGAATTGCTGTCCCTAGAACCCAGGCACAATGAGTTCAAATGTTTTGCTCAGGTCAGAGGCACTGACTTCCTGAGTTCCTGGGACGTGCTCGACCTCCGCTCTGCCCCAGGCCCCGCCCCAGCCCTGGAGCACCCACTGAGTCAGCGTCTGTGGCTCAGGTGATTTGTTTGCTGTACATACTAGTGTTCTCAGCCAGCCTTTCTGCTTGGTGTCTAGGACCACAATCAAGCTCCTTTTGGAAGCTGTAGAACTTCAGCTCTCTACAAATGCACCCTCAGTGCAATCTACATGAGTTCCTCCTTGGGACAGCTTGTTGGGCTGTACTGTGGCCGGGAGAAAAAGCCAGCTGATGCCTCCCTTCCATGGGTTGGAGAGCTGGGGAGAGAGTACTGAGCTGATCTGGACAGACACAGACTAGAGATGAGGAGATAATGCAGGGGCAGGAAAGGAATCAACTTGCAGTCACTATCTTTTGTGCCTGGAGTAATCATTGCCAAGGAGCCAGAAGCAGTGGATGGGGAGAACTGGGCTGTAATACGTAGGATGCTGAGAGAATTTCTTTGTATTATATATTTTTAAATAATTTAACACCCTGTAAACTTAACACAGAGTTAAGATTGCTCAGTGCTGCCAATGCCCTTCCAGAATGTGAAGAATGACTAAACCTATGCCTCTGAAACCCAGAAGTTACAGAGTTAAGGTACACACTAACCATGCAATGCAACCTTAACTCTGCCCCCCAGAGATGGCAATAGCCACTTGAAATGGTTCAGTAAGGGTGGTGCAAAGGTTGAACTACCTAAGGAAGTGGTGGACTCTCTGTTCCTTGAAGTCTTCAAATCAAGACTGGATGCCTTTCTGAAAGAGATGCTTTTATCAAACACATGTTGTTAGGCTCAGAAAAGAAGTAACTGGATTAAATTCTTTGGCCTCTGTTGTGCAAGAGGTCAGATGAGATAATCTAATGATACCTTCTGGGGTCTTAAAAATCCATTAATCTATAATAAGTGGACTTAAGTAAGGACTAAAAATATGTCACTGTTTTGAGTTCTACAGGAATGAATTCCAGTATTTGTCAGCATGCACTCCAGCATGCTCACAGTGTTAGATGTAGCAGTATTGATTAGTCGAGGGGTTAGCTGGAGCAGGTTGGCAGAATTATCTCTGTAATATGACAGCAGGTGCACATGTATTGTGAGAGATCAAGTAAGAGCTCTCCCGTCAGCCTAAAAAACCCCAACTCTGCAAGCAGCATAAGCTACATTGTAAGGAGAAACTCTCCTGCCAACATAGCGCTGTGCACGTGAGCACTTATGTCAGTGTAATTTATGTTGCTTGGAGGGGTGTATGGAATATTCACCCCTCCCACCCCCCAAGTGACATAAATTTTGCTGACAGAGACTAGTGTAGACAAATCCCAGAGACTACTCCATTCTCATTCTCAATATCTCGGTGGCTTTTCATGCTAGTGATGGTTCTTTGTCTTTCAAATCTGTCGTCCATTGGCTTTTATGTCCCTGTTTACTCATTACTTTTTCCTTACCTCTTCAGTTACTACTTCACTGTCTTATTTGGTGGGTCTTCCATTTTCCCTCTCTTTCAGTAGACATCCCCCAAAACTCTGCCCTTGGGCCCCCTACACGTCTCTCATCCACAAGCAGGGATTACGCCATCTTTAAGCCAATTTTACTCGTTCTGCCCTTAAGGCCAGTCATCATTTTGCTCTGTCCTATCTGTCAGATCTATTAATTAGTGAGTCAATGACTCCCACCTTTTGCTCTGCCATTGTCAGTCTTGATTGGCCCTTCTTTGCTTCTCCTTCAAGCTCTGTCACGTTTCCTTTTGGTAGCTTCCTATATTACAAAATAGTTTTGCATCATTGTCAAGGAAATGTACCAGCCAGGTACAAAATCTACTGGTTCAGCTTTTACTGTGATGACAGATAATAAACAACTAAAGATACATTGCTCCCTATGTCTACAAACAAATTCTTCCCAGGGGAGATAGAGAGGCTTAATTCTAAAGCCTTTATTTTGCTAGGCTGTTTTAAGTGGGATTAATAACAGGTGTTTGGTAACTTGACTACAATAAATTGTACATTGGGGAGAATGTGTTGAAATGAGAGGAGACAATAGTTGCAATTCTGGAGCAATCCTAATGCTCAAATTACAACCATTTTCTCTGGAGATATATATACTGGTGAAGAAGTTTAATATTAAACCGTGGCCAAGATTTTTTTTTTTTTAAGTGGGTGCCTAAATCCTAATTTAAGTACCGAAATAAGCGTTAAGTATCAGAGGGATAGCCATGTTAGTCTGGATCTGTAAAAGCGGCAAAGAGTTCTGTGGCACCTTATAGACTAACAAACGTATTGGAGCGTGAGCTCACCCACGAAAGCTCATGCTCCAATACGTTTGTTAGTCTATAAGGTGCCACAGAACTCTTTGCCAGTTAAATAAGTGTTGTGATTTTCTACAATGCTGAACACCTAGAAACTTGCATCAGGGGAGTTGTTGAGTGTTCAAAACTTCTAAGTCAAAAAAAGCTTTTTAAAAAGTGAATTTCTGGTGATTTTTCAAAGTTTAAAACTCCTTTTCTGGCTTTTATCAAACTTCTTTAAATTCTGTTGTGAGATGAAATTATGCCTGTGAAATTTCAGAAAGATTGGTGGAGGAAGGGTTGAAAAGTGGGGTTATAATAGGAAGTTAGCTTTAGCCTTAACTGTGGAGCACCTATTGTTGCTCTATAATTTGGTAAACAAAAATACTGTCATCTTGAGACACTGTATATCAAGCTTCCCTCTGAGACCATATTTAAAATTTTAGATTAAATATGCTGGCAGTTGTGGTCTAGATTGAAATTCGCACTGAAGTGAAAGTGCAGAGACCTGAGCCTATCTGCACACTATGCGTGTGTCTACACTGCCCTACAAAGGTTGGTTTAGAGGATGTTGGGAGTGGTGCACTGAATCCACAATGACATGAATCTAGTGGCTCTCACTATTGAGATGTATGTTGCAGTAATACCCAGAGCTAGATACTGCGCAAACAGACATGTTCCTGCCCCGTAGAGCTTAAAATTTAAGAAGGTAAGTGACGTATAGAGTGGTTTGGAGATGGATATAATTGTATACCTACAACTTTTGCATTTAAAACTTTTCTTTTTATAGATCAACTATTTCCTGCCCCTCAACCCTGACCATAATGAATTGGTTTTGCAAATGGTGCTGCAGAACTGTGGCTGCTATTCCAACCCTTAGACTCCTATACCCCCATGCCTTGCCCTCAGGGTAAGGTAATGAATTTTATCCCTGAAACTTCCCACTCACTTCACCTGCAAAAAGCTTGCTTTCTAAGACAGACTTCATGGGACGAAAATGTCACCTTTGCAGAATTTAGTGCAGCAATTATAGCACTGCTATAATTTTGGGCATCATTGAAATTGTAGACTAGAAAGAAAAGAATGCACAGTACAAGTCATTACTTACCTTTTTTGTTCATGTAAGTGAAGCAAAAGTAGAGAATGTGTCCTGCAGTAGGCGAGAGAGAGCTGGCAGCATTGTACATGCTGTAGGTCTAGTAAATAGATAAGGCAGAGATTGAGAGTCTGTTCTGCCTAAACTTAGTTTTTGTGTTAAGCCATGTTTGTACATTATGGTAATTGCAAAACTACTGCTTTAAATATGTATCTGTCCTAACTTTGTGTGGTGATAACTTTATTTTAGACAGAAAAGCACCATTAAAAATAACTTCCATAATCTCTCAATGACTTACAGCAGGAGTGCCCAAACTAGCCTGTGGGGCTTCTTGTGGGTGAATGGAGTACTTAGACAGAAATTGGAAGTCTCATGCTGATTCACCTGGGATGGATTACATTACTAGTACATAGGAGTAACTAATATGAAGGTCAGGAAAATCTTTCCACAAATAACCTCAGCATTAACATCTATCTTCTACCTATCCACAAACTGACCACTACAGAGTGCATGTACACTAAGATTTTTTCTCCCATGATTAGTTTAGCACCAGTGCAGCTCTACTGATGGTAGCTACAGGTAAATCAGTAATATAGACAGGATGAGAGGGGGCACAGGTGTTGTTTAACTTTGTGTCTTCTAACCCCTGTGCCCTAACTATACTAGTGCTTTCATTGGTGGAGTTGCACAGGTGCTGGTAAAGTTTATACAGAAAGAGAGAGAGGGCTTTACCCCATCTAACCCTCATTCCCAGATTAAATTGCTTACTTAGAAGGAATTGAATCTTGGTGCTGTTTATCTGAGAACCTGGAACCATTTTGGTATCCATTTTGTTAGAGGAATGCTTAGAAGGATAAGAATGTTGCATCACACTCTAAAACAGGGGTTCTCAAACTCAAATGATCATGAGGGCCACATGAGGACAAGTACATTGGCCTGAGGGCCGCTTTTACTGACACCTCCCCCCTGCCGCCCTCGGCCCTGCCCCCAGGGGGTGCAGGAGGGATATGGGATGTGGCGGGGGCTCAGCAGAGAGGTGGGGTGCGGGGTGCGGCAGGGGGTCAGGGTGCAGGGTGTGGCAGGAGGCTCAGGACGGGGTTGGGCTGCAGGAGGGGTACGGGATGCGGTGGGGGGTTCAGGGCAGCGGATCGGGGTGCAGGGTATGGTAGGGGGTCAGGGTGCAGCAGGGGGTCCAGGTGCAGAAGAGGTGCAGCAGGGGGCTCAGGGCAATAGGTCGGGGTGTGAGGTGCAGCAGGGGTTTCAGGGCAGGGGGTTGGGGTGCAGGAGGGGTGTGGCAGGGGGTTCGGCTGCAGAATGGGTTCGCTGTGCCCCTGCGCCGCTCTGGGAAGTGGCCGGAACATGGGGAAGGAGCGGCGCAGGGGTGTGTGTGGCTGTTGCTTCAGGCACCACCCCCAGCAGCTCTCATTGGCCGCAATTCCCCATTCCTGGCCAATGGGAGCTGCTGGGGGTGGTGCCTGAAGCAACAGCCACATGCACCCCACACCCCTCCTTCCCCAGATTCCGGCTGCTTCCTGGAGCGCCGCGGGGGCAGGGCAGGCAAGAGCTGCTCTAGGAAAACACTGGGGGAGGGCGAGGGGGCTGTGAGGAGCTCACGGGCTGCAGAAAATAACCCTGTGGGCCATGTGTTTGAGACCCCTGCTCTGAAAGTTGCAGTACAGAAGCTCTGCCTGTTCTGGGTCTTGCAATTATTATTATTGCTTATTTGTATTGCTGTAGGGTATAGAGGCTTCAGTTAGGGATTTTGGCTGAATTGTGCTAGACGCTGAACGTGCACATAATGAAGAGGTTGTGCCTTCCCAAAGGAGTGTACAATTGGTGATTCTCAGACTGTGATCCATGAGCCACTGGTGGCTTGCAGAGAACTCGCCCTGGAGAGGTAGCTGGTCACATGGTGTCATCTTGTTTCCAGTTGTTGAATCATATTAAGACAGCTAAAAGGCATTAAATATGTTTTCTAATATTGGTTTAACATGTAAGTAGCTGCAGGTCATGAATAGGAAGGAAGATGGTCCCTAAGATCGCTTTTATTTGTGATGTACAGTACAAACAGTTGAAAACCGCTGCAGTAATGAATTTCACAGCTAAGGGCCTCTTACTGAAAATGCTCTATCTTGGGTGTGTTTGAATCTGGGTTCAGTCAGCTTTACCTTTCCTGTCTAATTCAGCTACCTCGCTGGGTCTGGAGCAAGAGGTGGCCTCTCAGATACCTACGCTCTAGTGTTCAAAGATGTGGAGCAGAATCTTGAAATACATCTGATGTGGAATAATATTGAGGACAAAAGTTTGGTGTGAATTTAGAGTCTAAGGGAGGGTGTACACATGGAGTTAGTAAATTCCTGAATAACTCTGTGTGGATAAGCCCTTATCATATAATTTGTTTTTTACTATTTCATTGTCCAAGTTGAGAGGAAATACAAAACAAACTAGTCAGCTTTACTTTCAGATTCTCATACTAGCAGTATACAGCAGTGTTTCAGTTGCAGGGGTTGCCAATTTGACTTTTTAAAGTTTCCATTGGAATCTCTAGAAATTATTGAAAAATTTGTTGGCTGTAAGTTTATAAAAATATTTTTATTAAAAATTCTAAACCTACACTGAATGTCACTTGAATCTTAGGCTCGCAACACTTCATATTTTGATACAAAAACTGTAGCTATGTATGTACATCTGCAGCCCACTGTGTGTGGGCTGTCTGAATCTGGTTCAACATTGACAAGTTAAAGTAGTGAATATTGGGGGAGGATTTAATTCTTGTGGGAATATTGCATTTTTTCCAAATTCTCTTGCAGTAGTCTTCTGTGGAGTGGATGGAATCTGGACTCCTTGTGTTCTAATAGTACTTGCCAAGAGGCTGGCAAAAGAAGTACACTTCTACCTCAATATAACGCAACCCAATATAACATGAATTCGGATATAACGCGGTAAAGCAGTGCTCCCGGGGGGCAGGGCTGTGCACTCTGGTGGATCAAGGCAAGTTCGATATAACGCAGTTTCACCTATAACACGTTAAGATTTTTTGGCTCCCAAGGACAGCGTTATATCGAGGTAGAGGTGTATCTAAAGAAACTGGTGCAATTTTAGCTTATTCTGCTGTATGGACACTTGCCCAGCAGTATTATGCACTGATGATCTGGACAGAAAATCAGAGATTCATAAAACTGGGGAATGTGAGGAGACTGTCACTAAAGGTCAGAGTAGCTACACTGGTGATCCTGTGGTAGTATGTATTATTTTTATAGCACTAAACTTGGTGCCTTGGACTTCTGTGCTAATAAACATACTGTAGAACCACAGAGTTACGAACACCAGAGTTACCAACTTACTGGTCAACCGCACACCTCATTTGAAACCGGAAGGCCACAATCAGGCAGCAGCAGAGACACGATAAAGCAAATACAGTACAGTACTATGTTAAATGTAAACTACTAAAAAAAGGGAGGTTTTTTACAAAAAGATTTGACACCATAAGGAAACTTTCTGTGCTTGTTTCATTTAAATTAAGATGGTTAAAAGCAGAATTTTTCTTCTGCATCTAATGTAGAGTTGAATCAGGCAGAGGAGGGACATGAACCTGGGTGTCTTACATCCCAGGCCTGTGTCCTAACCAGATAGATAGACATGCAAACTCACCTGCCTATGTGCCTGAATCAGAAAGCTCAGGTTTCAGTCAAAAAACAGATATTTTGACACAATTCTGTTTTTGCAAAAACATTAGGAAGGTTTTGGTTTTGTTCCAGCGCAGAATGAAAACAAATTTTGAAAGCACAAAAGTCGCTGCCTACCATGAAATGGAATTAACTTCTTCTGGTCAGCGCCAATGCTTAACCAAAGCAACAGTTTCTGCGATTTAGGACTTTGAGGATGGGGTGTCCTGAAAATCTTTCTATCACTTTCTTTAAGAGCACAACCAAAAAGAAGGTAGAGGTTGCAATGGATTTGGGAAGAGAGAAAACATACAGGAATAAGAAGTGAGTGAATGTGGCAAAGGTGGTGAGAAACACCTCAGTGCGAAAAAGTGGCATGGGAAGGAGGTGCAGGTGGATATTGCTTTTATATATATTAAATGAAAATATTATATAGAAAGAATGAAAGCAAACTGCTGTTCATAATAAAATTTAGTACATACTTCAACTTGCAAAGGACTTAATTAAAAGACTACTCTAGAAAAAGCAGGTGAAGAAGGCAGATTTTGTTTAAAGTTAAAAATCATCATGATGGCAAGAGATGAGATAGTAAATGTGTAGGAGGTAGTTCCTCTGACAGTCATGTGTGGGTTCCAAATATAAATTGAAAAGTGCTTGGCAATGGGGAGCTTAAATAGGTTGTATCATAATTCATTTTGGAAGACTTTCAGAAAATGAAAGTCCTTTGTACTTTTAGAAAATCTTAGGTTCTCTTACATTGTCTTTTGCAGATCTAAGGTATAGCCTTTGCTCAAATTGAAATTCTCTTATGGACATGCTGATTCAGCTTGGCTAGCTTCGCCTTGTTTTTGCCTGTTACAGGCTTCCAGGCTCTTCTTCATAGCAGTGTCTAGATAACATTTTGAAGTCTATGAAATTGAGGCTGAAGGGCCCCTACCATGTGGTCAACTGTGTCTCTGCAAACCACTAGCAATCCACAGAACTCAGGGAATAACTGTGTTGTTTGACTTGACTGCGAGGAAAGGCAAGGTTTTTTTACAGTATTTAAGCAGGGTCAGTTTGGAGAGTATGCAGTGTAAATTTCATTAAATCACACTTTCATTACGGATCTCAAGGATTTTTTTATTTCTACTCTTGACAAATTTGCAATTTACTTCATCTGTAGTCATAAACATTGCCTTTGGCAAGACAGTTCCTCCTGGCTTGAATAGTAGCAGCTGAGAGAAATTTGATCAGTTTCTTTCAAGAAAGTCCTCTGGTAGGCATATTTGCCTTTCCTCAGTACTGTGTTTAGGCTACACTGTTCCTATGAGATATTTTCTGTTGGTGGAAAGACTGTGAGTACTAGTCTAAAGCACTGCAACGCACCATCTGTGTCATTCTTTTTAAAACTAGTAAGGTCTGGAAGAATGCTTAATTATTCTGCTGTGTAGCCAACTAGTTTTTAGAGTTCCCTCCTAATAATTATAGAAAGAGACATTTCCTAAATAATTAAATACAGCCATGATTTGCTGTATTCTTGCATTACATAAGGGTGTGAAAATGCAGAACCCTTAGAGCTAGTGTAGTAACTCTTTCTACAAAGAATGAAAACAATACATCTGGTGCCTGCTTACTGTTACGCCAGATATTTTTAACAAAAACATGCTACTCTGAGATAACACCACAAACATGCTTTAATAGAAAACTTAACCAACTGATTAAAATATGTAATGGAATAAATATTAGATGCTATTAATTTTGAGAGATCGCTCTATGTAACTGGTCAACTGTACACCCAGTGACAGGTGGTGGTACCAATGAGCTGAAATTCATGTAAAAATACAAGAGGCTTGTATTGTTTTTGTTTTAATATATATAGTCCAACAGTGTGTTGGGCACTTTAGATATCTAAAGAAAACAAATTTCTGTCCCAGAGTTACTTGTCTGTTCAAACAGCATATGGATGGGGCAGAAGATATGCTTAGGTTATTTATTTGTGAGCATGTGGGCTACATATGCAGATTTGGATGTTCAAAAAAAATATTTTCCTCCTTCTAAAAACCTTTTTCTGCTCTTGAGTGCTCTGTGTTTGACCCATTTTAGATTTTTAACTTGTGCCTACTTGACTGCTGATTATCAGGTTATCCAATCTTTGTCCATTTTTGTTTAACCCTTTCCCTGTTTTAAGTTTCATTCTTGTAGACTCATAGGGCCCTACCAAATTCACAGCCATGAAAAATGCATCATGGACTGTGAAATCTGGTCTTTTGTGTGCTTTTACCCTACCATGAAATCTGGTCTTTTGTGTGCTTTTACCCTATACTGTACAGATTTCATGGGGGGAGAACACTATTTTTCAAATTGGGGGTCCTGACCCAAGAATGAATTGCGGGGATAGGGTAGGTTTACAGGGTTATTGTGGGGAGGGGTCGCGGTTTTGCCACCCTTACTTCTGTGCTGACTTCAGAGCTGGGTGGCTGGAGAGCAGTGGCTGTTGGCTGGACGAGCAGCTCTGAAGGCAGTGCCCTGCCAGCAGCAGTGCAGAAGTAAGGGTGAAAGTACCATGCCATGCCATTCTTACTTCTGCGCTGCTGCTTGTGGCACCTCTGCCTTCAGAGCTGGGCTCCTGGCCAGCGGCCACTGCTCTCCAGTCTCCCAGCTCTGAAGGCAGTGCTGCTGCCGCCAGCAGGAGTGCAGAAGTAAGGGTGAAAGTACCATACCATGCCATTCTTACTTCTGCGCTGCTGCTTGTGACGCCTCTGCCTTCAGAGCTGGGCTCCTGGCCAGCAGTCACTGCTCTCCAGTCTCCCAGCTCTGAACACAGTGCTGCTGCCGCCAGCAGCAGCGCAGAAGTAAGGGTAGCAGTACGGCAACCTCCCCAGTAACCTTGTGACCCTCCCACAACTCCTTTTTGAATCAGGACCCTTACAATTACAACACCATGAAATTTCAGATTTAAATAGCTGAAATCATGAAATTTACAATTTTAAAAATCCTGTGACTGTGAAATTGACCAAAATGGACCGTGAATTTGGTAAGGCCCTACTCACAGGAACCATTCTTGTCATCTAGTCTGACCTCCTGCACATTGCAGGCCACAGAACCTCACCCATCCACTCCTGTACTAGATCCATAATCTATGGCTGAATTATTGAAGTCCTCAAACCATGATGTAAAGACTTCAAGTTACAGAGAATCCACTAGTTATTCTAGTTCAAACCAACAAGTGTCCTGTGCCCTGTGGTGCAGTGGAAGTGCCAGGGTCCCTGCCAATCTGACCTTGGGGGAAATTCCTTCCTGACCCCAAATATGGCTGTCAGTTAGACTCTGACCATGTGGGTAACACATATCAGCTAGACACTTGGGAAAGAATTCGCTGTAGTAACTGAGAGCCCCCACCATCTAATGATCCATCTTTAGCTATTGGAGATATTTGCTAATAGCAGTCGCAGATAGGCCACATGCCCTGTAGGCAAGCTCATCCCACCATCCCCTCTGAGAATTTCTGAAGCTCGGACTTGAAACAAGTTAGGTTTTTTGCCTTCGCTGTTTCTGTGGAGAGGCTGTTCCAGAACTTCACTCCTCTCATGGCTAGAAATCTTCATCTAATTTCAAATCTAACTTGTTAATGGCCAGTTTATATCTGTTTGTTCTTGTGCCAACTTTGGCTCTTAACTCCTCTCCCTCCCTAATGTTTAACCCTCTAATATATTTATAGAGAGCAATCATATCTCCCCTTACCCTTCATTTGGTTAGGCTAAACAAGTACATAAGAACGGCAATACTGGGTCAGATCAAAGATCCATCAAGCAGAGTAGCCTGTCCTCTGACACTGGCCAATGGCTGATGCCCCAAAGGGAATGAACAGACAGGTTATCATCAAGTGATCCATCCCCTGTCACCCAATCCCAGCTTCTGGCAACCAGAGGCTAGGGATACCATTCTTGCCCATCCTGGCTAATAGGTCCATCAGTGGCTATCTTTCATGAATCTATCTTGCTCCCTTTTGAACCCAGTTATAGTACTGGCCTTCACAACACCCTCTTGCAAGGAATTGCAGGGGTTGACAGTGCATTGCATGAAAAAATACGTTCTTGTGTTTGTTTTAAATCTTCTACCTGTTAATTTCATTTGGTGCCCCTTGTTCTTGTATTATGAGAAGGAGTAAATAGCACTTCCTTATTTGCTTTCTCTATACCACTCATTATTTTATAGACCTCTTTCATATCCCCCCTTAGGTGCCTCTTTTGCGGCTGAAAAGTGCCAGTCTTATTAATCTCTCCTCATATGGAAACCGTTCTGTACCTCTAATAATTGTTGCCATTTTCTGAACCTTTTCCAATTCCAATATATCTTTTTTGAGATGGGGCAACCACATCTGCATGCAGTATTCAAGGTGTGGGCATACCATGGATTTATATAGAGGCAATATGATATTTTCTGTCTTATTATCTATCCCTTTTCTTAATGATTCCCAATATTCTGTTCGCTTTTTTGAGTGTTGCTGCACATTGAGTGGATGATTTCAGAGAACTATCCACAGTGACTCCAAGATCTCTTTCTTGAATTGTAACAGCTAATTTAGACCCTGTCAACATGTGGACTCGCCCCCGTGGCGCCGCCTGCTGGTTGCTTCGGGGAATTAGCTCGATTCCAGCTATGGCACGCCCTCTGCAGGCTGGTGAGCCACCTGTTCTCCGCTGGCCCCGGGCCCCTCCCTGGACCTCAGTGCCCCTTTAACTGGGTCTCCCCCCTCCCAGGGGAACCCCCACCCTACTATCCCCACTTTGCCTCAGTATTGGCTACTGTCCAGTCATTGTCTAGCCCCACGCCCTGGGGCAGACTGCAGTATCAGCCACTCATCATAGGCAAAGGGGTTTTGGCCTGGCTGCCTTTACCCACCCTCTGGCTGCCCCTGTGCAAGCCCAGTACCTTGCAGGCCTAGAATTAGGCCCTGCAGCCTGGGGAGTTGCTGGCCTAGGGCTTCTCAGCTCCTAAGGCTTTTTTCCCCAGCCCTGCCTTCCCTTAGGTCCCCTGGGTGAGTCCCCAAGCAGCCAGGCCTGTCTCTCTCTTCCTGTCAGAGAGAGACTCCTTCTGCTTCTGGCTCCCCTGGACTCCTTATACAGCCCTGTGGCTCAGTTTGTGACATGGCCCCCAGCTGCAGCCACTCCCGCCATCAGCCCAGGCTTCTGGCTCCAGCTACGGCCCCTTACCAGAGCTGTTTTAACCCCTTCTCTCCCGGAGCAGGAGTCCACCCTGCTACAGACCCCTTCATTGTATATGTATAATTAAGATTATGTTTTCCAGTGTGCATTACTTTGCATCTATCAGCACTGAATTTCATCTGCCAGTTTGTTTACCAGTCACTCAGTTTTGTGAGATCCTTTTGTAGCTCTTCGCCATCTGCCTGGGACTGAACTATCTTGAGTAGTTTTGTATCATCTGCAAATTTTGCCACCTCACTGTTTACCCCTTTTTCCAGATCGTTTATGAATATGTTAAATAGGACTGGGACCAGTACAAATCCCTAGGGGACACCAGTCTTTATCTCTCTCCATTCTGAAAACTGACCATTTATTCCTACCTTTTGTTTCCAATCTTTTAACCAGTTACCAGTCCATGAGAGAACCTTCCGTCTTATCCCATGACTGCTTATTTTGCTTAAGAGCCTTTGGTGAGGGACCTTGTCAAAGGCTTTCTGAAAATCTAAATACACTATATCCACTGGCTCTTTTGTCCACCTGCTTGTTGAGCCCCTCAAAGAATTCTAGTAGATTGCTGAGGCATAATTCCCTATGTTGATTATTTCCCAACAAATTATATTCAACTATGTGTCTGACAATTTTGTTCTATACAATAGTTTCAACCAGTTTGCCCAGTACTAAAGTGAGGCTTACTGTCCTGTTGTTGCCAGGGTCACCTCTGAAACTCTTTTTAAAAATTGGCATCACATTAGCTACCCTCCAGTAATTTGGTACAGAAGTTGATTTAAATGATAGGTTACAGGTGACAGTTAGTAGTCCTTCAATTTCACATTTGAGTTCCTTCATAACTCTTGGGTGAATACCATCAGGTCCTGGAGACCTATTACTGTTTGGTTTATCAATTTGTTCTAAAAGCTCCTCTAATGACACCTCAATTTGGGACAGTTCCTCAGATCTGTCACTCAAAAAGAATGGCTCAGGTTTGGGAATCTCACTCACATCCTCAACAGTGAGACCCTGGCGCATGTTTACTTAGAGTGCGCCAGGTTGCAGCCCCTACACCGGCTCCTCACAGCCATCCTCTTACGTTTCTGGTTACACTTTTCCCCTCACCTCCTTTTGTATGCACTCCCTATCCGTGGCCCCACGAAGTCCCGGGACCTCCTGGTCAACCTCCTCCTCGCCCTGGCGAAAAAGGCCATCCACGCGACCAGGGAGGGGAGGTTGGCCGATGGAGACTCCGGTGACTGTGGGGCTTGCTTCCGCTCCATGGTCCGATCACGCATCCGGGCGGAGTTCCTCTGGGCGGCGTCCACTGGCTCCCTTGACGCCTTCGAGGAGCAGTGGGCGCTGTCCGGGGTTCTCTGCTCGGTGTCCCCTTAGGTTCCCTCCTTCTGACCCTTTGACCTCACTCCTGTCCCTGTTCTTTTATTAGTTGTCCCCCGCACTCAGTGGGTTCTGTGGCCCTGTGGTTCCTCCCCTTAGGCTGGGGGAGGATCCTTTAGCAGTGGGCGGGCTTTCCCCGCCCACTTCCCAGACACCCAATAGGTACAGTCCCCTTCCTAACTGCTTTTGAAAATTAGATGCATCTGTTAGCCAAACACAAGTGTAATTTTCATAGTACAATTCACCAATTGTACACTCACTGCTATGTTTTATAATGAGCAGTCCTTAGCTTTGTTATGCCAAGGCTGCACAGATTCAGTAAGAGTACCACTGATATGCTATAACTGCAGATAAAAAGGACTGGAACCAAAAAAAAAAAAAAAAGAAAATCCTCAACAGTGAAGACCGATGCAAAGAATTCATTTAGTTTCTCTGCAATGGCCTTATCATCTTTGAGTGCTCCTTTAGCATCTTGATCATCCAGCGGCCCCATTGGTCGTTTAGCAGGCTTTCTGCTTCTGATGTATTTAAAACATTTTGTGCTATTACTTTTGGAGTCTTTGGCTTGCTGTTCTTCAAATTATTTTTTGGTCTTTCTAATTATATTTTTACACTTCATTTGCCAGAGTTCATGCTCTTTTCTATTTTCCTTAAGTCTCCTCTCATAAAGTAATTTCTTTATTCTTCTCATCATCCTAGTAGCCCTTCTCTACACCTGTTCCAGTTGGAATTCATCTTTCTTAAACACAGGAGACCAAAATTGCACACAGTATTCCCGGTGAGGTCTCACTAGTGCCTTTTCATAATGGTGCTAGCACTTCCCTATCTCTGCTGGAAATACTTCAGATTGTATTCACCTTTTGCATGGCTTCATCACATTGGTGGCTCATAGTCATCCTGTGACTGACCAGTATACCCAGGTCTTTCTCCTCCTCTGTTGCTTCCAACTGATACATCCCCAGCTTATAGCAATAATTCTTGTTGTTAATTCCTAAGTGCATGACTTTACACAAAATTGGGAGGTATTGACAATAAAGAGAAATCTGGAGTAATAGAAATGCGATCAAGTTTAATAGTGAAATCTGCTAATTTTATTAGCACGCTCCCACTTTTTGTGCCAAGTTCATTAATGAAAATGTCAAATAAGATTGGTCCTAAGGCTGATCCCTGGGGAATTTTCCTCCAGCCTGACAGTTCACCTTTCAGTATGAACTTTTTTTCCTTTCTTAAGAATAGGTACTATATTAGCAATTCTCCAGTCATAGTGTCCGACCCCTGACTACTATTCTAAAAGAAGTGATCCAGGAGACTACAGGTCCTTTAGTTTGACCTCAGTTGTATGCAGGGTCATGAAACAAATAAGTAGTTAAGGATATAGCGGTAATTGGGATAAAATATGACATGGTTTTACAAAAGGTAGATCATACCACACCAACCCTTGAGGCGTTCCAGTAAGAATGTAGCAGTATCATTTGTTCTCACATGAAGGACAATCAGTGGAGTCTGTTCTGATCCCATTAAAACCCTCTTCATACTCAGGTCCACACCCTGTATCTTAGCTCCTGGCAGACTGCACACCCTTCTGATCTCGCGATCAGGTCTGTCTATTCTTCTTAGTAGAGAGTGCCCAGTCACATAGATCTGCCTCTTCCTGATGTTAGTGCAATTATTTGTCCTTTCCCTTTTCTGTTCTTTCTGGCTACAAGTTGTCTTGTTTTCTGTTTTCACTTGCATTCTGGTTTTTATTTGTTTTAAAATACTTCCTATTTTAGTTTTTTGACTATAGCCTATGTAACTAACCCTTTCTGAATTTAACTGTCTTATTATTTTTCTCTGTTAGTGCTGTCCCTTTTTCTTATAATGATAGTACACGGTATATACTCAATCATAAGCCGGTTCGTATATAAGCCGACCCCCTCAAGATAGATAAGTAAAAATGGAATTTTTTTATGACCCGTTCATAAGCTGAACCTATAATTCAGGGGTCAGCAAACTTTGGCTCCCAGGCCATCAGGATAAGCTGCTGACAGACGGAGATGATTTGTTTACCTCGAGCATCTGCAGGCACAGAGGTAAACCTAAGTGAACAAAGTGTCCTGGTGTGGCAGCTGCTTATCCTGATGAGCTGGGACAGCAACAGGTGGGGAAATTTGGAGGGGAGGGGAAGAAGCTGGGGGTCATGGGAGTAACCCCTGTGACCACCCCCCATGTGACCCCACCCCAAGCCTGAGACCCCTACACTCTCCCGATCCCATTGTCATAAACAGATAGCTAAGGGTTAATGACTCTTTCACCTGAAGCACCTGACCAGAGGACCAATCAGAAAACCGGATTTTTTCAACTCTGGGTGGAGGGAAGTTTGTGTCTGAGTCTTTTGTCTGTCTGCCTGCTTTCTCTGAGCTTTGGAGAAGTAGTTTCTACTTTCTAGTCTTCTGTTTCTAAGTGTAAGGACAAAGAGATCAGATAGTAAGTTATATGGTTTCTTTTCTTTGGTATTTGCATGAATATAAGTGCTGGAGTGCTTTGATTTGTATTCTTTTTGAATAAGGCTGTTTATTCAATATTCTTTTAAGCAATCGACCCTGTATTTTATCACCTTAATACAGAGAGACCATTTGTATGTATTTTTCCTTTCTTTTTTATATAAAGCTTTCTTTTAAGACCTGTTGAAGTTTTCTTTACTGGGAAATTTCAGGGAAATTGAGTCTGTACTCACCAGGGAATTGGTGGGAGGAAGAAATCGGGGAGATCTGTGTGTTGGATTTGCTAGCCTGATTTTGCATTCCCTCTGGGGAATAGGAAAGTGCTTTTGGTTTCCAGGACTGGGAACGGAGAGGGGGAGTCACTCTGTTTGGATTCACAGAGCTTATGTCTGTGTATCTCTCCAGGAGCACCTGGAGGGGGGAAGGGAAAAAGGATTATTTCCCTTGGTTGTGAGACTCAAGGGATTTGGGTCTTGGGGTCCCCAGGGAAGGTTTTTCAGGGGGACCAGAGTGCCCCAAAACACTCTAATTTTTTGGGTGGTGGCAGCAAGTACCAGGTCCAAGCTGGTAACTAAGCTTGGAGGTTTTCATGCTAACCCCCATATTTTGGACGCTAAGGTCCAAATCTGGGACTAAGGTTATGACACCCATCCCATCCCTTCCCTTCCCACCTTATCTGGGGAGGGCCAGAAGAGAATGTCTCTGGCCTGGCTGGAGCTACTCTGGCAGGCTGGGCAGCGCAGCCGCAGCCTGCTCTGGTGGGCCAGACCAGACAGAGCGGCTGCAGCATGTTCCAGCAGGCTGGGCCGGGCGGCGCCGGAGCTGCACTGCTTCGGAGACTGTTGGGAGAGCAGCATGGCCAGAAGTGGAGAGACTCTGGCCCCGTCTCTTCCCTTCCGGCTCTGCTGCCTCTCCTGGCTCCCTCTTCTTCAGCTACCCTGGGGGGTGGGGCCGAGCAGCACGATTGCAGCCTGCCAGCCCTGGAGCTGCAGCTGCTTTGGAAGCTGGGGAGAGAGGCTGGGGGGAGAGCAGAGTGGCCAGAAGTGGAGAGACTCTGGCCCCGCCTCTTCCCTTTTGGCTCTGCTGGCTGTGCTGCCTCTGTTGTGGGGAGGGACTGTGTCCTACATCTCCCTCTCTATACCCATTCATAAGCCGACTCCCTTCTCTGGGGCTTCCCTTTTTTTTACTAAAAAAAATTCAGCTTATGAACGAGTATATACCTTCTCCTGGAAGTACTGTGTTCGGTGTTGCTCACACTCCATCTCTAAGAAGGTTATGTTAGAAACAGAAAGGGGTTCAGAGAAAGGTGAATAAAATAAGTAGACATGGAAATTCTCTACTGTATGAGGAGAAAATGAAAAGATTAGGACTATTTGTTTCCCTCTAAAATAAATAAGAGGGAACATGATAAAGCTATACAAAATAATGAATTGTGTGGAGAAGTTAAATCAGGCACTTGTATTTGCCTTCCCTCAGTACAAAACGGGAGGGGCATATTCAGTGAAATTGGAAAAACAAATTAAAAACCTCAAAGAACTTTTTTTTTTACGTATGTAATTAACCCATTGGACTCTCTACCGCTGTATTTGTCAGAGCAAGAAATTAATAGGATTTCAAAAACAATTAGACATTCTTTATGAAGAATGAAAACAACCAGAATTACTCTAGCTGGGGAAATGTTTATAAGAAAAATATATATCCTCACATTTCAGGGCATAAGCTGCTACCTGTGGTTAGGAAGACACTTTCCTTATGAGCATGTTATTTTTACAACTGTTATAGGTCTTATTGATTTTCCCCTGGAGTATCTCCTACAGTATCTCCTCTCTTAAAGTCATCCCAGTTAACATTGTTACATTGCTGATCAATTAGAGAACATGCTCATATAAAGTTGCACAATGCTCCCTTATAATATTGTTTGGCAGCTGCCTGCTCTATCCACTGTTTGCAGAAAGAGCAGCCTGTTGCAGCTAGCTGGTGGGGGCTTGGAACCAGGGTGGACCGGCAGCCCCCCATCAGCTCCCCGCTCCCCTAAGTTCCCTGTGTGGCAGCCACCCAGCGGGCTATCAGTTGCCAGCAGTTTAGCTGTACCTCTCCCCGCCATGTGCTGCTCCTGCCCTCTACCTTGGAGTTGCTCCTGGAAGCCTCCTGCTTGCTGTGTGTCTGTGAGGGGGAAGAGAGAGGCTAATATCAGAGTGTCCCCCTGCTCCTACCCCATCTCTATAGATGGCGGAGGGGGGGGACATGATGAATAAAGACAGCGGGAGCTTGGTGGCAGCAGCTGCTCTCTCAATTTGCAGATCTACTTAAAAAGGCAATGTACTTAGAGTGCGGTCACCGTACTTAAAGGGGCAGTGTGCATCTCTCTCGCTCACACGGTGTGTGTCTCTGTTTCTGTCTGCCATGCTGTCTCCCTTCCCTCCATTTGTGCTGCTTTGTAGAGAGTGAGGCTACATTAACAACAGTGTGTTAACTCTGGAGTGCTCAGCAAAGTGCTAGTTCAGGGGTAGGCAACCTATGGAGGCAGCTCTTTGTGCTGATTAGTATGCTAGTTGTGGGGGGAACAGGGCTGTTGGCTTTAGTCTCTTCTCTGCTCCATGTGCTTCTGGACTGATGCTTCTAAAGGGCTGATAAGGCCATTTATTGGAGATTGCTGATGGGGCTACTCAGGGCCGTCCTTAGGCATAGGCAGAATAGGCAGCCGCGTAGGGCCTCAGACTGCTTGAGGGCACCACTCTGCAGGCAGCCCAGACAGTGTAGAAGCAGGGCTGCTGGGTCCTAGAGAGAGCCGAATGCAGCACAGTCTGAGGAATGGGATTGGCTGCTGGGGTCTCTGGGAAGGGGAGGGGGTGGGGGTTGGGAAAGGAGCTCACCTGTGAGTGTGACTCTTTTCCCCCCGGCTGAGGTCAGGTGAGGCTGTGGCTCTGGAACCAGTATCCTTTGTTGTCTCCCATAACATCCATTCTTCTCCCCCCTGCCCCACGGAGCACCCCCTCCTTTCTCCCTCCTCCCCAGGAGCACCCCTCTCTCTGTCCTCCCTCCCCTCCGTCAGGGCTATGTTGGGTGAAGTGCTGGGGGGGGGAGAGGAGGCTGGCTGGCTGCTTGCTGAGGAATGAAAGTGAAAGTAACTCACTTCCTGGGCAGGCAGCCAGATGTGTGAAAAATCAGGATAGGGGATTGGGATAGGGTGAGCAGATATCCCTATTTTATAGGGACAGTCCCAATTTTGGGGTCTTTTTCTTATATAGGCTCCTTTTACCCCTCCACCCCCACCCATCCCTGTCCTGATTTTACACACTTTCTGTCTGGTCACTCTAGGTGGGGGTAATTGGTGCCTATATAAGACAAAGCCCCAAATATCAGGACTGGCCCTATAAAATCAGGACATCTGGATCTGGCCACCCTAGCTGGGGAGCGCCTCTTCCCCAGGCTGGCAGCTGCCAGCGATCCATCTCATCCGGGGGGAGCTACACAGGGCAGGATGAGCTGCTGTGGCTCCATGGGTGCCCTGTCCCTGAGATCAGATGCTGTGCTAACTTCACCATGGTCCATAAGGCTGGTGGTGGTGCCCATTGGCGTGTGATTGGACCTCAGGGTTTGCTGCTGCTGTTGCCACTCTGCACCCCAAGAGGTGGATTTTGGGATCCTGCAGTTTTCCACCTATCTCCTCCTCTACTGCAGCTTTTGGGGGTGAGCCAAGCATGAAAGCAGTACTGTGTTGCCATTTAGATTGTCATTTAACAACTTTGTTTGCCAAAAATTCTTGCTAACAATCCTGAATCCAATTTCAATTAAAAAAAAAATCAATATCTTAGCCAAAAACAGAAAATTAAGTTGTTGACAATTATTAGTGACAGGTTTGGTTTGAGGCAGGGAGTGGGCCAGTTTTCATCAGAGAAATAAAAAATGTTGACTGACTTTCCTATAGCCTGTTACTCCTGATAAGAGCCCTCCAACAATTGTAATATGCTCATCTCCTTACTAGTGTATAAAGCAGGGTTCGGCAACCTACGGCACACCTGTCAAAGGTGGCAGGTGAGCTGATTTTTGATGGTATGCAGCAGCAGGCTGAGCGGCTCAGCCCATCACTGCTCAGGGGTTCCGGCTGCTGCCCTGTTGCCAGCTGGGATACCAGCCATCGGCCCCACTCAGCACCTGCTGCTGGCCTGGGGACCCCCAAGGAACCCCAGGCTGGCAGTGGGCTGAGCAGGCCAGTTGAACCACTCAAGCTGCTGTCAGCCTGGGGTTCCATTCACTCAGCCGGCAGCGGGCTGAGAAGGCTGGTGGCGGGCTGAACGGGCTGGTGGCGGGCTGAGCAGGGCCGGTGGGGGGTTGAGTGGCTCAGTCTGCTGCCAGTCTGGGTTGCCAGCAGCACTCAGCCTACTGCTACTCCGGGGTTCCGGCTGCCAGCCCCTTGCCAGTCAGGAACTCAGCCGCCAGCCCCACTCTGCCTCGTGCCAGCCTGGGTGAGCAGAATCCCAGGCTGGTAGCGGGCTGAGGGGGGGGGGGGGTTGGTGGCCGGGATCCTGGCTGGCAGGAGTTGGTGGTCAGAACCCCAGACCAGCAGCGGGTTGAGCAGGGCCTGGGATCCTTGTCTAGGGTTCCAGCCACCAGCCCGCTGCCGGTTTGGGATTTCATTTACTCAGCTGGCAGTGGCCTGAGCAGAACCGGTGGCCAAGACCTCAGATAATAACAATAGTTTATTTATATAATATAGACATAGAGAGAAACCTTCTACAAACATTAAAATGTATCACTGGCACGAGAAACCTTAAATTACAGTGAACTTGGCACACCACTTCTGAAAGGTTGCCGACCCCTGGTATAGAGTGACCATATGTTGTACTAAGATTCTCCTGCTTTTTTTTTTTCCCTGTGAGTCAGTATAACTTTTGCCAGCCCAGAAGTTGGGCAGCCAATGTTTTACGTTTTCACAATGTTTTCTCCAACTTTCATAAAGTAAATACATAGTTAATATGAGTTAAAAAGGCCAGGGACACTTCTTTGTGAAGAATCTGTACAGCAGATCATGCCCATAGACGATCCAGAAAAGAAATTTGAGGTTGAATTTTTTAATGTTGTGATGGGTAAAGCAGTATCTGCTGTTGATGAAAGGTTTAATACCTTGCAAGTACACCATGAGCAGTTTGGACTTTTGCATGACATAACTAAATTCAACGAAATAGGAAAACAAGAGCAACTAATGACAAAGTGCAAGAATCTAGAGAGCCTCCTGAAGCATGGTGATAGTTTTGATTTAAATGGACTTGAACTGTACGAAGAATTGAGTACACTGTCATCAGTTTTGCCACATGCAAAATCGGTGATGGACATTGTACAGTTTATTCATACCCGCAAACTTGTTGACATATATCCTAACATGTACATTGCCACTCGTATTCTACTGACAATTCCTATAACAGAAGCATCAGGAGAACGGAGTTTCTCAAAACTAAAGCTCATTAAAAACTATCTCCGCTCTACAATGAGTCAGGAATGCTTGACTGGTCTTGCTATTCTTGCGATTGAACAAGACACGACTTTGTCTTTGTCATATGATGACATTATTACTGATTTTGCAGCCAAAAAAGCCAGAAAGATTGCTTTTAATTAAAAACAAATCTTTGTTTCAATACTTCTTCATATAAATTTCCAATAAAATTTTGATAAATTAAAAATTATTTGCATCATTCTGTCATATCAGAATTTTTTCTATAGTGCTGCTTCTTTAGTGCTAGTCCATCAGCATTACAGTGTGCTTAATTAAGTTAAACTGGTTTTAATAACATGCATGTGGCAAGTTTTCCAATACTATAAGCTTATGTTTGTGTTGCTAAGAGCAGATCAGGCACAGGGGCACCAGTTTAATAATCTCACCTAGGGCACCATAAATCCTAAGGCCGGCCCTGGGGCTACTACCCCATATGTTGGTGCTTGGGGATGGGGGAGCTTCTGGGACTTGGACTGTAGCACAGTTCCTCTTACTAGTCCTGGTAAGAATGAGAGGAAGGGGAGAGATGCTGTAGACATGCTGGGGGTGATGTTAGTCGGATTCTGCAGGGGTGGGTTCTAGGCCTGTTCAATATTTTTTCAATGATCTTGAAGAAAATATTAAATTATTGCTGATGAACTTTGTGGTGAAACACAAAGATTGATAGTGTCAGTAATAATGGATGACAGGGCAGATATATGATCTGGATCACTTGGTATGCTGGGCCCATTCAAACAAAATGTGTTTTAATACACCTAAATGCAAGGTCATACATCTGGCAACAAAGAATGCAGACCATACCTACAGAATGGAAGACTGGAGCCTGGAAAGCAGTGTCTGATAAGAATGTGAGGTCATAGTCAACAAAGAATTGAACAAG
This sequence comes from Gopherus flavomarginatus, assembly GCF_025201925.1. Classification (NCBI taxonomy): domain Eukaryota; kingdom Metazoa; phylum Chordata; order Testudines; family Testudinidae; genus Gopherus; species Gopherus flavomarginatus. The sequence continues at coordinate 332,123,953 of NC_066617.1, forward strand.
AACAGTTTGGCTTTAAGAAAGGCCAAGGAAACGTGTACTTCAGCAAGGGATAGCGAAGCGGCTACAGTACTAATAAAAAAGCTTCTGGGCTTTTATTGACGTGGGAAAGGTATATGATAAAGTGGACAAAAGTTTCCTCAGCACTGGTGTGAGCATATGTGGAGTGTCTGATTTATTAACTATGATGAATGCCCTATATAGATCACCTACCACAGTGATCCAAGTATGTTTTGAAATCTCAAGTCCTTTTGAAGTGAATGTTGGACTGCGCCAGGGGTTGGCCCTAAATCCACTGCTGTTTATCATATTGATGGACTACGTCAGCAGGAAGATCCCAAGAGGAAAAGATGAGAAGCTGCTGCATGCAGATGACACAGCAATAAGAATGTCCTCAAAAGAAGACCAAAAGGAAATAGTAAACCAGTGGTATGACCAGCTAAGCTGCCGTGGGATGAAAATGTGCATGACTAAGACCGAGGTCCTGTGGGTCATTAGAAGTGCCACAGGGAAATTGGATGTAGAGATTAATGGAGTGAGACTAAGCCAGTCTGACCAGTTCAAGTACCTTGACGCCTGGGTCATGGAAGACGGTGAGGTGGAACATGATACAGTACAGACAGGGGAGTGTTGCAAGAGTGTAGAATAATATTTCAGGGGTTGTGTATGACCAGTGTAAGCCACTGAGACTTAAAGCCCAATAGTATAGACCAGTGGGGAACCCTGCAATGCTGTACAGTGCAGAAACATGGATGATAAAGAAATGACAGGTTCAATACCTACAGAAATTTGAGATGAGATGTCTTCATGCTACAAGAGGAGTTACACAAAGAGGCACTTTCATTTCAGAATCCATTAGGATGGAAGTCAGTGTCTATGATGTTGCTGACAAAATCTATGAAATTTGACTTTGCTGGTTTGGACATGTGCAGAGGATGGATGAATGGGACTTGGTGAAGATGACATGTCAGGAAAAGCTGGTAGAAAAGTGACCCCCTAGGAGAGCCAAGAAAGCAATGAATGGATTGCATCAAAGAAGATGGTAAGCAGGTGGACCTTAATGCTGCCTGGACAGATGAAGATGGTGGATGCTTGCATGATGGCTTGACTCCATTTGATGGGTTAAGGGAAAGAGTAAGAATAAGATTAATGTTAATATGTTTGCTGCCAAGTTTTAAAGAAAATGGAGTCAATGGCTATGCATCTGGAACTAGTTTGATGAAGTGCTAAATCAGCTTTTGACAGGAGAAGTCTCTTCTGTGGGGGCAGAGAAAATGTATTTCCTTCATTTCACTTCAGCTAGTTAGTTCAGTTCAATTTCAAATTCAAAATTAAGAAACCAATTGCGAGTTTGAAAAGGCAGGAAAGCTTATTTTCCTCTTCCAATCTGTGAATAAAAACTAGGTGTGAGAGGTTGAGATCTGCTAGGTTTAAAGGACTTGATGATGAGAAAAAAGTAGTTCAGTTTACTAATTACATATAGTACTTCCTTTGCTCAATAAATAAATTTTAAAAGCAAAATGTTTTAACTTTTTTATGTACCTAACATATCTAAGGTTATTTTATTTAATTAAAATAATTAAAATGCTGTTTGTGCATTTGTAATTCTGAATTTTCATCCAAATAGAACTTGACACAAATCACAAGAAACAAATTAATCATCTAGTAAATAAGAAATGCACCATCCACCATTTTCTAACATCATAAAAATGTAAAAATTAAGAATCTGAATAAATGTAAATTAAACTATATAATTGCTTAAATATATGTACAATCATAAAATATCAGGGTTGGAAGGGACCTTAGGAGGTCATCTAGTCCAACCCCTTGCTCAAAGCAGGACCAATCCTCAACTAAATCATCCCAGCCAGGGCTTTGTCAAGCCTGACCGTAAAAACCTCTGAGGAAGGAGATTCCACCACTTCCCTAGGTAACCCATTCCAGCGCTTCACCTCCCTCCTAGTGATTTTTTTTCCCTAATATCCAACCTAAACCTCCCCCACTGCAACTTGAGACCATTACTCCTTGTTCTGTCATCAGGTACCACTGAGAACAGTCTAGAGCCATCCTCTTTAGAACTCCCTTTCAGGTAGTTGAAAGCAGCTATCAAATCCCTCCTCATTCTTCTCTTCTGCAGACTAAACAATCCCAGTCCTCTCAGCATCTCCTCGTGAGTCATATGCTCCAGCCCCCTAATCATTTTTGTTGCCCTCCGCTGGACTCTTTCCAATTTTTCCACATCCTTCTTGTAGTGTGGGGCCCAAAACTGGACACATTACTCCAGATGAGGCCTCACCAATGTCGAATAGAGGGGAATGATCACATCCCTCGATCTGCTGTCAATGCCCCTACTTATACAGCCCAAAATGCCATTAGCCTTCTTGGCAACAAGGGCACGCTGTTGACTCATATTCAGCTTCTCGTCCACTGTAACCCCTAGAGCCTTTTCTGCAGAACTGCTGCCTAGCCACTTGGTCCCTAGTCTGTAGCAGTGCATGGGATTCTTCCGTCCTAAGTGCACTCTGCACTTGTCCTTGTTGAACATCATCAGATTTCTTTTGGCCCAATCCTCTAATTTGTCTAGGTCCCTCTGTATCCTATCCCTACCCTCCAGTGTATCTACCACTCCTCCCAGTTTAGTGTCATCTGCAAATTTGCTGAGGGTGCAGTCCACGCCATCCTCCAGATCATTAATGAAGATATTGAACAAAACTGGCCCCAGGACCGACACTTGGGGGACTCTGCTTGATTCTGGCTGCCAACTAGACATGGAGCCATTGATCACTACCCTTTGAGCCCGACCATCTAGCCAGCTTTCTATCCACTTTATAGTCCATTCATCCCGCCCTTACTACTTTAACTTGCTGACAAGAATACTGTGGGAGACCATATGAAAAGCTTTGCTGAAGTCAAGGAATAACATGTCTACAGCTTTCCCCTCATCCACAGACCCAGTTGTCTCATCATTGAAGGCAATTAGATTAGTCAGGCATGATTTGCCCTTGGTAAATCCATTCTGACTGTTCCTGATCACTTTCCTCTCCTCTAAGTGCATCACAATTGATTCCTTGAGGACCTTCTTCATGATTTTTCCAAGGCCTGAGGTGAGGCTGACTGGCCTGTAGTTCCCTGGATCCTTCTTCACTTTTAAAAAAATGGGCACTACATTAGCCTTTTTCCAGTCATCCGGGACCACCCCCGATCGCCATGAGTTTTCAAAGGTAATGGCCAGTGGCTCTCCAGTCACATCTGCTAACTCCTTTAGCACCCTCGGATGCAGCGCATCCGGCCCCATGGACTTGTGCTTGTCCAGCTTTTCTAAATAGTCCTGAACCACTTCTTTCTCCACAGAGGGCTGGTCACCTCCTCCCCATGCTGTGCAGCCCAGTGCAGTAGTCTGGGAGCTGACCTTGTTCGTGAAGACAGAGGCAAAAAAAGCATTGAGTACATTAGCTGTTTCCACATCTGTCACTAGGTTGCCTCCCTCATTCAGTAGGGGCCCATACTTTCCTTGACCACCTTTTTATTGCTAACCTACCTGAAGAAACCCTTCTTGTTATTTTTAACATCTCTTGCTAGCTGCAGCTCCAAGTGTGATTTGGCCTTCCTGATTTCACTCCTGCATGCCTGAGCAATATATTTATACTCCTCCCTGGTCATTTGTCTGATCTTCCACTTCTTGTAAGCTTCTTTTTAGTGTTTAAGATCAGCACGAATTTCACTGTTAAGCCAAGCTGGTCACCTGCCATATTTACTATTCTTTCTACTCATCAGGATGTTTTTTTCCTGCAATCTCAACAAGAATTCTTTAAAGTACAGCCAGCTCTCTTGGACTCCTTTCCCCTTCATGTTATTCTCCCAGGGGATCCTGCCCATCAGTTCCCCGAGGGAGTCAAAGTCTGCTTTTCTGAAGTCTAGGGTCCATATTTTGCTGCTCTTCTTTCTTCCTTGTGTCAGAATCCTGAACTCGACCATCTTATGGTCACTGCCTCCCAGGTTCCCATCCACTTTTGCTTCCCCTACTAATTCTTCCTGGTTTGTGAGCAGCAGGTCAAGAAGAGCTCTGCCCCTAGTTGGTTCCTCTAGCACTTGCACTAGGAAATTGTCTCCTACACTTCCCAAAAACTTCTTGGATTGTCTGTGCACCTCTGTATTGCTCTCCCAGCAAATATTGGAGTGATTGAAGTCCTGCATGAGAACCAGGGCCTGTGATCTAGTAACTTCTGTTAGTTGTCGAAAAAAAGCCTTCTCCTCCTCATCCCCCTGGTCTGGTGGTCTATAGCAGACTCCCACTACAACATCACCCTTGTTGCTCACAGTTCTAAACTTAATCCAGATACTCTCAGGTTTTTCTGCAGTTTCATTCTGGAGCTCTGAGCAGTCATACTGCTCTTACATACAATGCAACTCCTCCACCTTTTCTGCCTTACCTGTCCTTCCTGAATAGTTTATATCCATCCATGACAGTACTCCAGTCATGTGATTTATCCCACCAAGTCTCTGTTATTCCAGTTACATCATAATTCCTTGACTGTGCCAGGACTTTCAGTTCTCCCTGCTTGTTTCCCAGGCTTCTTACATTTGTGTATAGGCACTTAAGATAACTCACTGATGGTCCTGCTTTTCTCAATATGAGGCAGGAGTCCTCCCCTCTTGCCCTCTCCTGCTTGTGCTTCCTCCTGGCATCCCACTTCCCCATTTATCTCAGGGCTTTGGTCACCTTTCCCGCAGTGACCCTAGTTTAAAGCCCTCCTCAGTAGGTTAGCCAGCCTGCCTGCGAAGATGCTCTTCCGTCTAGATATAATCTGTCTTCCAGGTTAAGCAAAAAGAAGCACCACATTTATTGTAAATGCTGTATTTAGTTGCAGCTCAATATGTGTTAATGGTTACTAACCAATGAAAATCAGAATGGCTGGAGGTTAGTCAGACAAATTCAAGTGAGAAATAAGGTAGAGTTTTTTAATAGTGAGAGTGACTAACCATTGGAACAAATACCAAATGAAGTGGATTCTCTATCTCTTTAAGTCTACAGATAAAAACTAGATGTCTTTCTGGTAGATGTGCCTTAGTCAGAGTGAAATATTGGTCAGCTTATATGATCTGATGGTCCCATCTGGCCTTAAAAATCTATAAATTTATTCATCGCTGTGTAGGTAAACTACTAAAAAGAGACTTTGCTAGCCAAGAGAAACTAGTGACCTACTACTGCAGTAAAATAGGTATGAGCTGAGGCATGTCATTTGTGCGATTTGTGTGGTAACTGCAGAATAAGACTTATTAGTTAATAATTGTGAAGCAATATGTTTGATGTAACTTTCATTTCAAAGTTTCCAAAGTGCTGTGCAGATTTATTTTCTATATGCACAAATCATTTCTCCAACTAATGGAACACAAGAGCTGTTGGCCAATACAAAACAAGTCTTCTCAAGTTTAGGACAGGAACTGAACTGAAGAATATTCTCTCTGATTAAAACTTTAGGAGAAATGTGGATAGCCACAAAATGAAGTTTACATATGACATCCAAGCTAGCACCATTATTCCTGCAAATAAATAAATAAATGTTCCTGACTGGAAACACTTCAAACAGCAGAGTGCCCTTACTTACATGTTGGGGCACAGACTAGGGAGAAGTGCAATTTGTTGAACTGCTAACATAGCTTCCTGCAAAACTGTTTTTTGTTTGATCTTTTATGCAAGAACTGACCTTGTTCGGTTTGAGGGGAGTACACAATAGTCTGAGGTGACCCATTTCTTATCTATTCATATATATCATAGATAAGTCTGACAGTATATTTGTAAAGAAGCAGCCACATAGCAGGGTGTGTTAATGATCATATACACAACCTGGATGTGATGAAGCACTAAGAATAGTAATAATGTTAAATCATAATACTTTTGTTAAAAATATGGAATTTAGCATTGCCTTAAAATAGCTTTTTGGTTAGTAGGAGTTATTTCTGGTGTTAGGCCATGTACTAATTATTACTGAGTCATTAACTTTAGTTGTGCCATCAGCAATTTGGAATCCATGCCAAATCTATTGCAATATAAAAGTTACTATCTCTGTGCCTTGTGTGTGGTGGGTTTTTTAATCACATTTAAGTGCAAATGTGATAAACCATAGACTTTTTTATGGAGCTGCAACCGGTGACTCCATAATGTAATTTTTAAACTTGAGCTCATTGTTGTAACATTGTTTTAGTTTTACATAGCCTACTTTTTGAGGAGATGCTTGACATTATTGATTTAATTTTGGTTTTGTATAGAGGCTAAATGTCAAATGTAGGATAACATGAAAGTCTGTTAAATGGAACTAGTGGTAGGCTAATCAAGCAGATCTTCCATCTGAGTAGGCCCTAGCTTTTCCTTCTCACTTGGTCTACTTTCAGTAACGTCATGGTCTTTTGAAATTCTTTGGTGTTGGTGTAGGTGAGCATGAAGAACATGTGCAGGTTATTAGTTTGAATATAAAAATTGACTTTGTGTCAAATGAAGTTATGTCGAGTAGCCCCAATACTCTATCGGTTAGCACCTGTAGTAATTTTCCATACATATTCAAGTTTCCTATGAAAATCTAAGCCAACATGTACACCTAAAAAAAAAACAACGTGCTATACCTTGAGATGCCATGAGGGCAGGGGACTGGACTAGATGATCTCTCGAGGTCCCTTACAGTCCTATGATTCTATGATTACCAGAACTTCATCTGCCTTACCAGGCTGATCAACTGCTAAAAACTCCAGTACTGTCCCTGTCCTAATGTGAAGAAGTTTTCTTGTTTTGAAGTTTCTTTGTTTTTTTTGATAGAGTAGCGGGACACAGTAGTTTGTCTGCACATATTCTATGTCTTGTCACAAGATTCTTACGGTGTTCTTGCTGCTCTTCATAATCAGCATTTTTCATTATGCTGCCAGTTATGCTCCTCCATAGGACATCTCCAGCAGAAGTACTTGTGATCCGTTAATGGAAGTTGGCAAATTGGAGAGGAAAGAAAAGACAGTTTCTTCCCTTTTCCTTCTTTTCTCACCCATTCAAATCGCTGAACAGTCCCAGCAGCAGCCGCCAAGGATTGTCCCAAAAGAAGCGTGAAGATACTGCATTTCTACAAGCCTGTGTAGAATTTATATCCTCCAACACATACTACTCTGCTCTGCTGCTGTTTTCCCTCAAAAGTTTGTACCCTATCTTCTTCCTGTCCTCCATTCAGATTTTCCCCACCAGTGGTAGTTGGATATGACTGAGAAGGAAGAATCAGTTTTTCTAGAAACTCTGGGATATAAAGGTGGGATGAAAGTGTTTTCTTTTTGATTACATGTCCAGGCTCATAGTTTAAAAAGGTAGTCTGTTAGTTACTACTCTGCCAAAGTGGTGGCTTTCACATATCATCTCATTGATTTATTCATTGTTTCTGTTGTTGAATTTCAGCTGTAAAACTTTTGAAAAGTTGAACAAATTGTAAAGAAAAAGGCCACTGTCCTGCAACCCTCGTGTGAATAATCTTTATTCATGGGTATAGTCCTATGTTATCAGTCAGATTGTGATTCCTGTGCTGCTGTTGATGTCTTAAGCAGTTCCAGTTTTGCCATCTAAAAATAGTTAGCAGTCAAATAAAGTGGCAAAATCTCAGACATAAGACAGTCTGTATTCTTTTTAATATTGATGGAATTTGCACACACTGATTTTCTTCTTAGAGTTGACATAACTATAACTGAAACTTCATATTTTTTTATTTGTGCACCAGAAACACTGTTATCTTCATATAGTAGCTTTCAGACTAGAGTTACTTATCTTTAAGCTCCCTCTCATGGTGATGTGGTGCAGAACATACAAAAATGTTTTATGAGTGATCTAAAATTTCTCAGCCATACAGTGAGGATTTAAAATAAATAAAAAATAAAAGCTCTACCTTTTAAGTAGACCAGATTTGAGAGGCTAATGAGGTTAATTCATGTAATTACACTGTGCATTATAATTACTGAATAAAAACTTTGTTAATATAGAGGGAAGGTTGCCCAGTGGTGGTGTATTGAATGGTGGAGGGATTATTTGAAGTAGATTGGTAGAGTTGTCATTGTGCTATGAGAAGAGGTCTGTGTCTGCCTTGAGGAATCAAGCATGCCTCATTTCAGCACTGAGGTCTGTAGGTTGTACAGACATAGAATCTAGAACTGGAGGGGACCTTGAAAGGTCATCAAGTTCAGTCCCCTGCCTTCACAGCAGGACCAAGTACCATCCCTGGCAGGTTTTTGCCCTGATCCCTAAATGACCGCCTCAAGGATTGAACTCACAACCCTGGGTTTAGCAGGCCAATGCTCAAAGCACTGAGCTATTCTCCCCTCCCCCGCCAACAATCAGTATTAGCAGCAGTATTAGCAGACAGTCAAGTCTTGTCATGGTGATTGTCAGCAATGTAGTGGAATACATGACTGGGCTTAGTGAGGGGCTAGTGATGGCACTGTCTTAGAAGAAGTCCTCAAGGAAAGGGTGAAGGAATGGTAACATTTTGCAGATCTGGGGCGGTCAGTGTGGAGAAGGCTTAGTGTTAGAGTGTAGGCTGGGTGCAGGTAGCTCCTGTTTGCTATGCCTGACCTAAACCAGAGTTTTGCCTTGGCCTAGAGAAGGTTCTCAGTTCTCAGAGTGTTCTGTAGCATCTGTAAGGATAGAATGCTAGTATTTGTGTTATAGGTAGGGCTAGAATTTTGTCACGGAAATGACTTTCCGAAGACCTCCATGACTTGAGCCCTCAGCGCCTGGGAGCTGCAGGGTCCCCCCATCACCTGTGGTGTCTGGGAACTGCAGGGTCCTGAGCTCGTGGGTGGCTGGGGTGCTCTGAGAGCTCGGAGCCACCACGGGCAGCTGGGGTGCCCTGGGGCGGAGTGGGAATCCCACAGTTCCCCATTTTATCTTGCATATTCATGACTTTTACTAAAAATATGTCACTGGTTTCTGTCTGTGATTTTTACTAAAAATACATGTGACAAAATCTTGGTCTAATATGCCTATAATTAAAGCTTTCTCTCAGGGAAGAGTTAAGGTTGCATTGCAAGGATGGTGTGTACCTCAATTCTGTATTTCTGGTTTTCAGAAGTTTGCCTTACTGTAATTTTTCGTTTCCTGTTTTTCAGAGGTTTGAGTATAAATGAACTCAACATTCTGGAAGGGAACAAGACATTACTGGACACAACCTTACCTCTGCATTAACAAAGTTTTTGGGCAGTTAATTTTCTTGGTTGTTTTTGTTCTTTTTAAACTTCTCTCAGTACCTCCATGTTCCTCCTCTGCTACCTCTGAGTTCTTGGCATTATTAAGGTAGACAGAGAAGACCCTGGGTCCACGTTTGTCCCTTCATTGCCTGTCCAGCACAGACTAATCCTCCTCCCACAGAGAAGCGGACATTGATGAGGGCCCCACAGACTGAGGATATGGGAACAGAAAGCAGTTACAGTACAGTGATTTAATATAGTCAATGGGCACATGTTTTGAAAGGGGCATAGAAATGGGGGAGTCTGGGGTGGTTTTGTGGGACAGAGCTGACGCCCCCACACCTCCCACTACACATCTGTCCCCTGAATTTTCACCCATTGTTCCTTGCACTGTTCCAGCACCCCCACCTCTTCTCTCCTACTGGTTTGAGGGTCCCCTCCCAACTTTACAGATTCACCACCACTTCTGTAACTCCTCCAACATTCCCTCCATCCATGCCCATTCCTTTGACTACTCTCTCACATCTCTCCCTGCTCCGCTGAGACCACCCCTCACACACACACACCAGCTCCACCCTCCTCCTTGCCCTCATAAGCTTGGAGAGGCCATGGGGAGGTGGGGAGGGGGTTATACATATCCATGTGCAGCGTAAACAGTTCAGAGAGGTGATCTCCGTTAGATGTGCTTAGCTAAATGAGAACACCCTATGAAGATGAATATAGCTTGAAACAGTAGCTCTGAGAAATGTGAACTGCTCCATTAATCTCAATATGGTGTTTTCGTCTTTACCCCCCACCCCAAAGGTTTCAGCACCTGTAACATTCTCCGAGTGTGCCTATCCTTAATTCTCCACCCCCTCTCAGCACTGGGTACCTATTTCATGCACAAAAAGAGCTCATTCCCAGCCCCCCATCCTGGTTTTAGCACTTTGGGGCTTGTTTTTAAGGGGATACAGAAACTGGGTATGTGTGGCTATGGGGAGGTTGGTTTGTGGGTATAGCTGAAATTTTCTAGATTCCTCTGCTGCACAGCTGTGACCACCTCATTTTTTTTCTCCCCATGCTCCATTGCACTGCCCTGACCTCCCCTTTTTCTCTAGAAGCCATAGCATCTGAAGGGAAGTCTCTTCCTCACTGATGGAGGCAGGAGGGGAATTCTGTTTTTTCTCCTCTGACTGGGGACTAGTGGCAGAACTTTGGAGTCATTCCCTCAGCCTAGTGAAATAGCCATGGAGGAATTGTTGGGTGATGTGCAGTATGCATAGGGACAAGCTCTCAATATTTGTAGAAGAGGAGGAGGAGGAAGAGAGAGTGAATGCATAGATTGCTCCACTTCCTGTTCTCCCTGCTTATAGTTCTGTCTCGTCAGCCCTTCTGAGTTCCCAGAGCACAAAGGTCCATTTTTAGGGCGATCCCTTATTTGTCGAGGTGTCATAGAAGAAAAACTACTTTTCTGGAAACCCAGATCTTCATCAAAGCTCTAGCCATCCCATTGGGTTCTTTAAAACGTAACATTTTGTGTGATCTCAGGTACTAATAAGGGTCAATATCTAAGGATGTGCTGGCCCGTCAATAGCTGTGCCAGAGCAGCCCTAAGGGGCAAAGATTGGCAAAGGGGCAGAGCCCTCCCAAATCCCTGGTCTCAGAGCAAGACTTCAAAAAAAAAAAAAAAAAAACTCCCTGTAGAATGCAGGCAGAGAGCAAAGAACGTGTCTAGCACAGTATTTGAAAGCTGCCAAGGGTAGGGCTCAGACTCACAGTGCATGGATGTAGCTTGGGTTTTTTGAGAGCTTGTCCCTATGTGTAGTGCACTTCAGGTGTGCTTGCACCTGAGACCGAAGATTTCTTACTAGCAGCATCCACTTGGTCTGCACATGTGCCCTTGCTCTTGTGCGCCATACTGAGGATACAAGGGATTGTGCCAGACTACCACCATCTAAATTCTTTCCACTGCTTTTGCTCCGAGGTGGAGCCCTAGTATTTGCGGTGCTCTCTTGAAGTTTACCTCTGGATAGTTAGAGATAGCTATTTCTGTTCAGTTCAGTTAGGCTTGCTTTTCATTACTCTTAAGGGTGCTTCCTGCCCTGAGCCCCTCCCCCCCACTTTTGGTGGTGCATTTTTTTCATCTACCCACCCCATTTGTTTTGTCCTGTGAGGAAGGGACAGCATGACCAAGAGCCTCAGTACACCTCTACCTTGATATAACGCTGTCCTCGGGAGCCAGAAAAATCTTACCGTGTTATTGGTGAAACCGCGTTATATTGAACTTGCTTTGATCCACCAGAGTGCGCAGCGTCGCCCCCCCTGGAGCACTGCTTTACCATGTTATATCTGAATTTGTGTTGTATCAGGTCGCATTATATTGAGGTAGAGGTGTATTAAGAACTGTGTAGTCTGTCTGCGCCGCATCATGGTAAATGATGACTATGACTACTGTTCGTACTGCCTGGGAGAAACCCATATTCCATCCAGATGCAGTATTGGCAGTTTATTTCCTTGAAGGACAAAGAAATTGCCGAAGATCTGCCTTAACATATTCTTTGTGGACAATTCTGTGAGAACATCGTTGGATCCTGAATAGCAAGAACCCCCCTGTACATCAACCTGAGAATGTAAGAGCACCCCTTCGCCATCTCCCCACTACTGACTGTCCTGTGGAAGATTAAGCAGGACAAGATATATAGATCATTCTCATAGCTCCATGATGGCCGTGACATTTTTGGTACTCTGTGATGCGTCAGCTGTTGGCCTGACCTCCAGTCAGCCCCCTCCTTGTATGGGATCCCCTGACCCAGGACAAGAGGAAAGACTACCCATCTTGACCCATCCTTATGACAGCATGGTATTTGGATGGGTGTCGGATCTAGAGAGGTGTTACTTGGCAGGCATGAGGCCATATGGAGTAGTAGCAGGAAAAACTCCACTAGGAATTGCTACATCTCAAAGTCTGGCATGACCAGTGTTGAGTTTCCCTGTTGCTGACCGAGACCCCGTAATGGGGTGGATTTCCTGCAATCCCTGAAGTCCACAGGATTATCCCTTAACTCCCTAAGGGTGCTCTTAGCTGTTGTCAGCACATTTCATTCCTTAGTGGACAGCTATACCATCTTTTCGCACTAGGTTACGTTCTGGTTTCTGAGGGAGATAGTGAGGGTTTTCCACCAGTGATGATGCCTGCACTGGCTTGGGACTTCATCTTGGTCTTACTGGCTCTAATGGGGCGCCATTCGAACTATTGTCGTCATCCTCCCTTCTGCGCCTTTCCTTGAAGATCTTGTTAGGGGGCATGTATGGTGGACACCCCTCCTCGCCTTGATCTTCCACAAGGACAAGGTGTCTGAGGTTGCACTCAAGGTTCCTCCTTAAGGCAGTATTGGACTTTCAGAGCATTAACTTACCTGTGTTCTATCCTAAGCCATGTGTCAACAGGGAAGAGGTGTAGGACCCTGGCCATTTACCTTCAGAGTGCTAGGCTGCTTTGGAAGTAATCAAAGTTGTCTCATTTGTGGAAAGAAAAGGGACGTGATATCTGTTCTGCAAAGGTCAAAATGGATGTCTGGCTGCATAATACTCTGCCATGAGGTGAACAAGGTCTCTTGAGGGCAGCATGAGAGCACGTTCAACGAGAACAAGAACCCAAGCAACCTTGATAGCATTTTGCAAGAATGTTCCAATCATTGACATCTGCAGGGGGTGACTTGGGGCTCGGTCCATGTCTTCACAAAGCCCACTATGCTTTGATACAGGCAGCTGCTTTAGATGTCTCCCTAGGCATAGAGCAGTCCTTCAGTCAGCACTTTGGCAATGCTCTGGGCATCCACCTCCATAAGTGGGGTCACTGCCTGTGAATCACCTGTAGTGTGCTATCAGTAGGGACAACCGCTTGAAGAAGGAGAGGTTACCTTGTAGTAACTCAAGTTCTTCAAAATGTGTTGTCCCAATTGGTAGTGCGCTGACTATCCTCTTTCCCCACTGCCTCAGATCCCAGTCTCAGGACTTTTGGTGATGGAGGAGCTGAGATGGCAGTTGTCCAGTGCAGCTTCCCTGTACACTCAGTGTGGAGCACAAGGAGAGCAAGGACACTTGCACAGAGTAAGTGGACACTGCTAGGAAGAATTCTTCGGTCTCAAGTGTTTGCACAACTTGAAGTGAACCAGTGCATAGGGACAATGCATCTAGAAGAACTCCAGTTACTACAAGGTGAATAACCTCTCCTGCAGTGACCACAGCATGGTGCCTCAAGCCACCCAGCTTCTCGGATTTCATGTAACCCCCCTACCTTTAATAGAGCCCTAGTCTTGCTGCACATGTGCACTTCATTTTTAGATGCATCAGTTTAGTTCATACCAACCTGGAGTTAAGAACTTTACCCTTAACATTTTCAATAATGTTTTCCCAAAAAGGGTGCCATGCACTAGCTGAGATAAATCCCAAGCGGCTGAGTTCAGTTTGAGGAGTAATAGAGGTATAGTGTGTGCAAATGAATTAGAACCAGCTGATTTCGTAAACCTCTTATTCTTTGGAGGGACTGTATTTTAGAAATCCCTTGCTCAAATAGCCCGAAATTTGCTCACTAACCCTACCCACCAGCAAATGTCATGAAACAGCAAATTTCAAGGCAAAGATTTTAGAGTGCTTAGTATAGTCAACTTTTGAGCAAAGTGATGCTCAACGCTAGAAGATCTTTTTTGCTCCTCTGTAATGGATATAGGAGGAATAAATACCACGGCTGCTCGGGGGCGCAAGTGGGGCAATTTGCCCTAGGCCCTGCAGGGGCCCCACGAGCCCTGACCTGGCAGTGGTCCGGGTCTTCGGTCGGGATTTTGGCGGTGGGGGGCCCTTAAGTGCTGCTGAACACGTGGAGCGACTGAAGGGCCCCCTGCCACCGAAATGCTGCCGAAGACCTGGACTGCCGCCGGGTGAGTACAAGCACCGCAGCTCCCCGCTTTGCCCGAGGCCCCCTGAATCCTCTGGGCGGCCCTGATAAATACACTTTTTTGAGAGAATAGTTACTGAGGTGGGTTCAAGTTTTCAGTTTGAAAAGCTGATACCTACTCCAATAGATATTTTAGTAAGCAGATTCTGATTTAATTTTAAGGTACTACAGCTTTTAACAAAAAATAAATATTTAAGTACTAATTTTTTTCTACTGAGATTTTAAAAGGGAAAAACATACCCTAGAAATGTCTGCAGTCTGTCATTTCTACAAATATAGATGTAATAAAATGTCAAAATAATATAGTGTAGGTATGAAAATATGCCGTGGTATGTCATCCTAAAGGAATAGAACCTTGAATTGAAATATCTGATAGAAAATTCCTCTTGCTAGATTAATTGATTAGGATAGCTTTAATATTTGTTAAAACCAAGTAAGGCTATTGGTACCAGTAAATCTCCGTACGTGATCTCTTGTAAACAGCAAAGCATTTTGATCGTGCTGTGTCGTGTAACTCAGTATGGGATGATTATAAGTGCTCAACACCAACTTAGTCTCTTTGTAATATGATGCTCCAAAACGTCTGTTAGTCTATAAGGTGCCACAGGATTCTTTGCTGCTTTTACAGATCCAGACTAACACGGCTACCCCTCTGATATTTGTAATATGCTAACTCTAAACATTAGAGGGCAGCATATCATTAATAATGACTTTGTTTCCTAAAAGAATCAGGTTACACGTTCTTCAACCTTTCAGGATTACTATACCATTTAAAAACTCTAATCTAAATTTAAACCTTCAGAAAAATTTAGTATCACGATTACAACTTTTTTTTGGTGAATTTAGCTGTAATTTATTCCATTTCTCTTGGTTTACATTTCAGTAGTCCATTATGTTTTAGGTGGTGATGGTGGGTTTTTATCTGTACTAATATGTGTGCGTTATTATTTGGTTTGGGCTTTGTCAGTCCAGTGCAAAAAGGATTGAGTAGAACCTTAATCTTCCTTCCCTTTCCCTTTCCCTTAAATGTGTTTTGGTATTAGTATTATTAGCAATGTAGAAGCATTTAGAATGATTTATTGTTTGCATGCTATTTGAATATGCACATAGAGATATTTACACCCTGCTGTAGGTATGTTTGTGTACAAAGAAGGCTATGTCAGACAAATAAGAGGCACCTTGCCTTAGCAGACTTATATTCCTGTTGTTTGGATTATTCACCAAGGCAAATATTTATCAGCTTATAAAATTTTTCATAAAATGTGTATGCAGTAGGAATGCTACTTTACAGATTACCTAAATGCAAGTAAACTTTATTTTCTTGTAGGCACCACCTTCCATGGTCAATAATGAACAACGCCAGCATGCTGAGCACATATTCTTATCATTTAGAAAATCAAAATCTCCATTTGCTGTTTGCAAGCATATTTTGGGTAAGTCTTCAGTGTATTTTTTGAGAGATTTAGCGTGTCATCAAATTCAAAACTAATAGACAATACTAGTCTTTTGCATCTGGGAATGTGAACATTAGGTTAGATATTCTTTCATTGTTATTGTACAGTATTAAATTTGTTAGTGAACTGCAAAGCATTTAAAAAGTAAGTTAAATAGAACTCTATAAGATCCTGAGTTACTAATGCAATACAATGTGTGTAATCCTAAATCCTTGGTTTTTAGTTATAATTTTTGTGGTTTGCACAGCTAGTAGTGTGTTTTAAAATGGTCTGCTAAGGGCGGAAAAAAAAAGTTTAGTGCCCCCTCAAAATTTCACAGCTTTAGCGAAGGCCTTTCTTCTGTTGGAGAATTTCTAAAATTGATTTAGAAACTGATTTAGTAAAGTAAGTGCAACTCCTTTGTGAGGATACTCTTTTACTTTAGTTTGAGAATACTTTGTAGGTGGAGCTGGTAATGTTACCTGTAGTTGATTGCTTGTCACTTTCCATTGTAAGACCTTGTTTTCTGTTGCTTATGAGTTTGCCATATAGGTGGAAATTTTCTATGCCAGTTCTCTGCCTCAGGCTGAGTTTTTTAGTAAGTTTCAGCTAAAATGATCATGCCATTTCAGAGAATGAGATTATGGGAAAATATGCTGTTTTACCTGTGATTAAAACCTCCCACTTCCATCCATTTTGTTAAAAAACTCTAGGACCTCTAAGCTTTGGAGCAAGGCCTTGGAATTTGGCTGGAACGTTCATGTTGCCCTGGTGTCAGGGCTGTATCTTTTGTAATGTCTGTGGAAAACTGCTCACATTTGGGCAGATTACAAGCCTTTGAAAAAATTTCAAGCAGTAGAGACTAGATAGCTTGGCAGCAAAATTATCTCTACTGAGGACGAAACATCCCCACTCAGCTCCCATGTGCTGATCAGAGGTGTGTGTGTGTGCGCGCCGTCATCACATAGTGAGTGGATGCGCTTCAGCTCAGGATTGCAGGGGCTGAACAGGACATTACTTGCAGATGCTTCCCCAGGGGCTGCTGTGATGTTGGGCACATGAACTGATGATAGATTCTTTCCTGTGCTCTGTGATCCATCTGTCACCCAGGCAGTGTGGAGGGAAGGAGGAAGCAGATGATTTGAACGCAGAGGAGTGAGAAATGAGGGACAGCGAGATGGGGTTGGAGGAGCCAGACTGGGGGCAGTACTTGGGACATGGTGGGGGGACATGCACGCAGAGGGATGGAGACAGGAACAAGGGGGTAGAAGGATAAGCTCAAAGGAGGAGGAAAGCAGCAGCCAGGAGAAGGAGTTGGGGAGGATTGTGTAGGAGCGGAAGGGTAAGGGGTAGAAGACAGGGTGGATGGTAATAAATAGGAGGAGAGGGGGAAAGGCTGGGACGACAGGATAAGAACAGTCTTTAGCCACTAGAGAGCACTCCTCTCCAAAACTTGGAATTAAACCTAGCTGTCCTGAAACTTTCCATTCCACTGCTAAGTCCATGGAGGGCAGGTCCATTAATGACCATTAGACAAGATGGTCAGGGATGCAGCTCGGGGTGACCCTAGGCCTCTGACTGCCAAATGCTGCTACTGGATGATGGGATGGATCACTTGATGATTACCCTGTTCTGTTCATTCCCTTTGAAGTATCTGGCATTGGCTACTGTCAGAAGACAGAATACTGGGCTAAATGGTACGTTGGTCTGATCAGGTATGGCAGGAAAAAACTTTGAAACCCACTGGCAAACTGCATTTCTTATCTCTCTCTTTAGTGCAGTGGTTCTCAAACTTTTGTATTGGTGACCCCTTTCACATAGCAAGCCTCTGACTGTGACACACACACCCCCTTATAAATTAAAAACACTTTTAAATATATTTAACACCATTATAAATGCTGGAGGCACTAGGGTTTTGGGGTGGAGGCTGACAGCTTGTGACCTCCCCCCACATAATAACCTCGCGACCCCCTGAAGGGTCCCGACCCCCAGTTTGAGAACCCCTGCTCTAGTGGCTAGTCCACATTTAGAATAACTATTCCCATTAGTTATTCAGTTAGCTCAGGTGGTCCCAACCCTGCTGATGAGGGTTAGCTTAGATAGCTCAAGTAAGGATTCAGTATGATTTGACATGATCAAATTTAATTTTTCTAGGAAATTACATTTAAAAAAATGTGAAGGTTGCAAAGTCAAGCATTCAGATTAGGAAATACCAGTATTAAGGTAGCTGATGTCACCTTAATTCAGCCTCCCAGCCTACATTGTGATGTTTTTAATTACATGATCACACACTATTTTTCCAAACTAAGCTACATTGATATAAGCCAGGTCTAAATCTATTTAAGTATCCACTTGAGGTTTTCTGCCAGTTTTGAATCAATTTAATAACAGATTTTAGCTAAATCGGTGCAACTTTGAATATAGAGAAGGCCTTTGTCATATATAAAGGAAACATGAATATTGTGGGCTCTTTTTAAAATATTTCTAAGTCTCCTTTCATAGCCACCTGCATTCCCTTTGAACAAGTAAGTGGTGATGCTTAAGACAAGCCGGCATGTCACATTCTGGTGAGAGTGCAGTCCGGACAAGTGAGGGGTTGTCATTGTCTGCCCTGTGTGCTTTAC